>NC_088113.1:4545454-4848484 GCF_036370855.1 Dromaius novaehollandiae | reverse complement strand
ACTACCTCTGGCTTCCTAAGCACAACTCCAGCACATGCAACATAGATAGACGATTGCACAGAAAAGCCTGCTCAGCCCATGGACAGAACACACCATGCACAGAAAATCGCAGGGCAGTTGTCCCACAAAGATACCAAAGCCCCTCTGAACACAAGCAAAACGACTTTTCAAAGGCTCAGAATTGGCTGAACTCTTCTGGGTCTGAACAGGGAGGGAAAAAGACATATTCCTAACAGAAACATAATTCCTCCGTGCATAATTCCTCCTCTGCTCTGGATCCCGCAGGAGCCAACCTATTTAAAGGGAAAATGATAGAAGCTTTCTTGCTGCAAAGAGAACAGGGCCTTTAACCAAGGGGCCTCCTCAGCCATTTGCCAGATTTGCGGTTGACTCTAAGAAACAGTGACACATGGAAATCACTGCAGGTCTCTGGAGAGCACAGCTGCGGTTTCCACGTTTCATACACCTGCCTGCTAGAGTGAGGTATGGCTCAACAATGCAAGAAGTTGTCCTCCAGGGCTCCCAAAACCAGATTAAAAACACTGAGGCCATATGATATAAGCCGCTGTCTGATATGAATTCACAGAGCCGACTCAAGTTTCCTAAAAAATATAAAAAATTGAATGAACTTTGTCCGGGCACATTTTAGGCCAGATAAAGCATCATTTGTCCTCCTGCAGCCAGCATTAAAACCTCAGGCTGGAGTAATACATGAGCTCTTGTTCATTCAGTAGAGATGATATTGCAAGCCCTAGACTGCTAGATCAAATTTGTACAGCTATGTAATCCAGCGTTAATGACCAGAGAAATCTGCCTCTGCCAACAACACCCCAGCCAGCACTCCTTGCTGTGGCTGGGAGATGACTAGCACTGCCTTACCCGGAGCCAGCTCGGCTTTCTCCATACCCTGCTTTGGAGCAGCACACAGCTCTCCTAGCTGGCTTGGAGGCCCGAAGGAATCACGCCCATGCACTGTGCAGGCATTTCTGGGTGAGCACAGGGTGCTCCAGCCAGGAAGGGCAGGACAAGGGGAATGGGGCTCCACAGTCCAGGAAGCATGGACAAGAAGTCAATGCTTGGGAGCAAAAGGCAGTGCTGTTTATCAGATGTCCTCCCTGAAGGTCCTCAAGTTGGGTGGTGGTTTACAAAATCTGTCACTCCAATTTAGACAGGTTCTCGCCAACATACTGTTTCAGATGGCTTGTAACACTGAATGTGCTATAGAAAAGTCTGCAGCATGCACTCTGGTTGGGTTCCAGTCCCAGTCTGCATCCAAGTTAAAAACCCTTTTTTTCTCTGCACGTGTCCCACCTGCGAGTGACAGGGGTCCCTCCTGCCCTATGCTGCTACCCATCCCTCGTGCCCAGGAGTACCTGCCCCCATGCACTGCCCAGCTGCCACCCACACTGCTCCGTTCTGATCCATTCTCTGGCCAAACCTCTTATAGGGCACGTACAGTAAAGTTTCCTGAATCTATGTCTATAAGCTTAAAAAAATGGTCTGATTCTCAGTGGAACTCAGCAACCCAGCCTGTCTGAGGTCAGTGCAGTCCTTCCTCCCATTACCTTCATCCTCAGTATTTTGTTTCCTCTTTTTCCTGGATTTTGAGTTCTTCTTGTTTTTCAGATCCGTGAGCTCCTTGATGCGCTGTGCAACTGAAAATTCAAAGCACTGTTAACTGAGCAACAAAGGAGACCGAATGCTCCCTGCCCTCCTCCCCTTCAGCATGGCAGGAAGAGACTCTGGGTTAATAAACCATTAACAATGTAGAACTGTAAAACACCAAAGCCCAGAACTGCCCTTAGACTTGAACTAGAGCAGCCAACCTCACTATGGTGTGAGGAGGTCTGCTCAGGGAAAAGTCCTGTACCACAACCAACTCCAAATGCACCAGAGTCAGGGACCTAGAATGTCCCCAGACTCCTCTGAATGGCCAAATATTTGAGAAGGGGCTCCAGGCTGCAAATTTGTATTGCCTAAATATCAGCAGCAGGAATAAGCCACTTAAATAGTTCGGATTACTTCTCCATACTGCCTGGGTCCTGGTGCTGGTAGGGCAATTTTTTGTCTCCATGTCTGGCATAGCTGGAGGGAATAATTTTGGGGGGGAGAAGTGACAACAGTCTGGGTTCCTCGTGAAAACCCAAACCAATGCTGTACATCCACCAGTGCAGGGAAGGAACTCCTAATGTTAAGGCCACAAGCATAAGACCCGAAAGCATAGCACCATGGCTGCCCCCAGGACCCACCGCTGCCCGCAGCACTCACTAGCAGGGAGCAGGGATGTGCTGGGGCAGAATACCTGCCCTGAAGATTTGCGGGAGACTTGAACTCATGTTTGGAGCTTGACTGGGAATAAAAGCTTTGGTTTCTCACTTGAGACTGGACAAGTCACAAGCTCTGATTCTTTGAAAGCAAAATTCCTCATGTAGTCATGAGGCTCTAACGAACAACGTTGTCAGACTGGAACTTTGCTTTGCTAATGAGCACCACAGAAATAGTCACAAATCAGCCAATAAATACCCTGCAGGTTGACAGCTGGCATTTTTTTTTTTAAACAAAGATGCTGTAGCAACTTAAAATTGGAGTAATGCTTGGATATATTTGTTAGGTAGGAGCACACCTTCCTTTTCATGCAACTCTGGGCTGGTCCCCAAGGCTTTTAAAAGACACTGATGAATCACATCTGTTTACAACACAAGCCAGTATCCTTCAGGATCGCTGGCTAGTTGCCATTCTAAGGCCTGTTTGTAACCTTTGCAAGGGCTCCCTAACATTTAACTTTTTTTTTTTTCTTTCTGCTGGCTTTAAGGAACTTTGAATCAAATCATGTCTTCAGAGAATCCAAGGAAACTCTGCCCTTGGTGGAGGTGAAATCAGCTCTTTTCAGGGCTGATATTGCCAGGCTGATCAACGAGATGAGCCCAGTCTAGGGCTGGCATTTCTTTTGCCAGACACGAGTGACAATTGCAGGGAGATGAACTGGTGGCAGCTGCATTTCGCAGAGGAAGGATGAAGTCGCCCAGCATGTGGTGCTCTCAGTGATGGAAACCACAGTATTGGCTGTTGACTACCTGTTTTTTTAAAACCAGACAACCCTGAGTAAATGGCACAACCCACCAAAATGCTGCTGAGTATACACTGGTGTGCATGAGGCACTTACTGTTTTCATCGCTGTCAAGGTGACGATAGATGTAACCTTCCAGATAAGACTGGAATTTGGGTGATGGGGAGAAGAAGGCCAGACTAATGGCCATCAGTTCCCAGCCCCATGCCAGACTTTGGTAGCACGTATTATCTGTTGTCTGCCTGATCAGTTGTATGTAGAGCTCATCCCGTAAACCTTGTATGCTCCAACACTTGGTGACTGTGACCAATGCCACGTGATTCCGATCCATGCGAGTTTGACGATCTCCCATGTAGCTCTGCACCAGTTTGAACATCTCACAGGCTTCTTTTTTGATGGTGCGGTTGCTAGTGATGAGCATTGGCTTTTTGATAGAGCCGCCATTCCAGGAGAGCATGTTGGAGATGGAGATCCTTCGGCGGAAGATGCCCTGAGTGTGCATGTTCAGGTTTTTAGAAGCCCAGTCTGCCATGCTGCTTTGAGAGATGGGCTTTCGTAGAGTATTGTAAGGGAAATGATATCCTATGCAGCTGCCAGGCTGGCCGCTGCTCTCCGGCTTGGGGTCCAACTCTATTGTCCCGGGCTGCAATGGAGAACAGACATGTTAAAAACTGCTTAACTGATTCCCTTACCCTGGTAGGAAAATTAATAACAGTGAGTGAAGCTAACGGCAACTGCAAAGTGGTAAATCTGCATAAAGCATGATTTTGTGCAGAATCTGTTGCTGACATCTGTAGTTCTGCAAGAGCCCTGGCTGGCACAGTAGCATATGGACACTGTCCCCGAGGGAAACTTTGGGACAAGGAGAAATGGGGCTGATTTTCCGTGCTGTCCCAGAACTCCTGGTGACAGCCCAAGCAGGAGCTGGGCTGACTGCCAGAGCAGCAGTGCAGCACTGTGGCAGGAAGCACACACCAGGGAGCCAAGTCTCTCACAGCCCTTCAGCTCCTGCTTCCTTCTGGGCTACAGGAGCCCAGCTCTGCCCAGGACGTGGCGGAGCAGGCAGCCACAGGACTATCAGAACAGTCTCCTCCTTGCTTCTACTTTCTGTGGCTGAGACAGTCCCATAGCTGGTTCCTGCCTCTACTATTTTTCCAAGTTCTGATAAGAAAAAGACGCACAACCAAACTGACACGGCAAGCTACTGTCAGCAGCAGCTGAGCTTTGGGTGGCCCGTACCTGGGCAGAATCTGCATGGAGTCATTCAAATGCCTCAATGGCTCCACCGCAACCTTCTCTATGGAAATACTGGCCAGACACACAAATGCGACAGGAAAAGCTAAAAGAGGGAGGCACAGCGGAAGCACAAACACATCTGTTTTAATGGCAAGGCTGACACTCAGATAGGATAATCATTCAAACCAAATAGGTGTCTTGGGAAGAAAGAAGGGCAATGCTGAGGGAAGGTGACAAGTACCGTGCAATCATAATCCAGAGACAAATCCCCTCAGTGACCACTGAGGTTCTCACTGAGATTTGAGGGTCTGATGGGTGGATCGAACGTCAGGGTGTCCCAGGATACTGGCAAAGGAGCAGCTGTGTACGACTACATCTAGAGCAACAGTGGGCTGCTGCGTGGGGGTCAGTGGGCTTCCAACTACATTCTGCTCAATTATGAGCTCAAATCATACAACTCCACGTGTATTTGAAGCGAAGGAGTCAGGATACCTGTCTCAGTCAACTTCTTCTGCTAATGGAGCTGGCTCTCACCATAACCTACAGCCCACCCCAGCAAGCGCTGGCTCGAGCATCCTCTGGGAAGATACAGGCTGTGTCTTCAGACTCGGTGCCTCTGTGAGCAGCACTGCACCACGCTCACAGATGCCTCTATGTTGGACTCCCTACAACGTTTCCTATCTGAGAGAGGCATAACATCCCCCAAATTACAACAATAATTGTTCAAAAGCGCATTTTTTTTTCCTCAGAGAACTGGAGTCAGCTGCTCCCCACAAGCACTCCATATTGATCAAACTGAGTTGCTCTAGAGACAAGTCCACTGATGGCGAGTTTACAGACACACAGCAAAGACAAAGAGCCTTCTTCATCGCAGATTTTATGTGCCATTTTTACATACAGCACTTGTCCATCCTTCTTCCCCAGCAATCTCTAAGGAACTACATAATGAGAGCTTTGGTAGTACTGATCCCCAGAAAACAATGTGTAATAACTACTAGGGAGAAAAAGACACTTATCTTGCCTGTTTAAAATTTTCTGTCTTGGCTGGAAGTGGCAGCCTGGGACATATATTTAACTCAAACACCCAACAAGTTATTATAGGAAACAGACCCTTCTGTTGGACTTGAAATTCCCACATAGAACAACTAAGTGATAAACCATCCACATTTCACTCTGCATTTTCCAAGGAGACCTCTACTAACAGTAGCAAAAAGTCAAACAAGATAATATTGAGTTGCTTTTTTAAACACACGCAAACAGAATTTCTATAAACTTTTTACATTGCAAAAACAAAATTAAGTAAAACATGCATTTTCCTTTCTTTGTAGGTCACCCTTAAATTGCCTGCCACTCTGTATTCCAGTGCTGGGCTACAGTCAAGCCCAGAATATATGTTAGTTCTTAAACACTTCGAGAAAGTTAATGTTTTCCTTCTTTGTAAAGAGGAACTGCTGAACTCATGACAGACACTTGTGTGGTCCAGCCCTTCCCTATCTTACATGCAACATGTATCTACATGTGGATGACGGGATTAGCACACACCATATTCCACCTCTTATTGCCAGCCCGGGGCACAATTGTTTCTCCTGCTTTTCTACTTCATTTTGTTTCTTTATCCCTTAAGTTACTCCGTCTCCTCGCTGTCTCTGAATTCACTCAACACCTTGCCTAAAAGTCACTCTGCCAGCAGTTCCTCTTTTCCCACACTATCCTCAATCTCCTCCAATCCACCTTCTGTGCCCTGGGTTGGTTTTCCTCCTACCACTCTGATTGCTCCTTCAGCACGGTATTTCTGAGGATCCACCTCCTTATCTCTCTCCAGAGGTTCAACAGGCTCTTGGTTCTCTCCTCTTCTCTCTCTAAAATTTATCTCTGAAATCTCATTCACACAACTCCTCAGCTATTATGTTTGTGCTGACAATACACATCCACCTCTGCTCAGCCTGTCCTAAAACTTCTGCTTGCCCTTCTGAGATAATGAATTTCCTCTTCTCCTGATTTTCATCTCCATCACACAGGCCGATCACAGGACATTGCCTGTGACTCCATCCACACACTCCCATTTTCAGGCTAGACAGCAATTTTGCCCTATTCCCTTGCATAGCATCTCTGCAACCTTGTCCCCTCCAGATTTGGAAGCTCAGTTCTCAGAGCATTTCTGTAAATAGAATTTTATTTATTGACTCGCTGCCTTTGCCACATCATCCATCTCCTTACAGCTTCCACTTTATTCCCCTTCATTGTCCTACCATATATTAATTATTTCTCTTCATTGACAAGGCTATTCACAGTCTATCCCCAACCCACCATCTCTTGTGCATAACCAAGATATCAAGTCTCAGCTCTACTCTGTCAAAGCAATGAAGTGCAACAAACCCTGCAGACTAGATAGTATTCTTCCAAGAAGTCGAAAGAGACTGCAAAAATGAAATTGCTGAACTATTAACTGTAACATGCAGGTCATGCGTAAGCTTAAACTGACCCTGCGCCAGAAAAAAGGAAAATTGGGGAAATGGGACATCAGTTTTTAAAAAAGGTTTCAGGTGAAACCAAGGCACTATCAATCAGTAAGTCTGAATTCCTTAAAAGAAATTGTAACAAAGAATAGAACACAAACACTTAAATATGATACAATGAAGAAGTGTCAGCCTGGCTTTTAGAGAAAAGTTACACCTCACAAATCTACAGGAGTGATCTGATGTGATCAATGAGGTTTGCTAAGCTTCTTCGCGAAAAGCCCTTAAAAGAATCTGAAAAGTCATGCAGTCAGAGATGATTCCCTTATGGACTAATAAACAGGACACAAGACAAAGCAAAGGGTAAAAATACATAGTCAGCTTTCACAATGGAGAGTTGTTATAAGCTGACTCCTACGGAAGAAGAACTGAGGCTGTTCAGAACAAGAGTGTAATAACTAGGTAAGTGAGCAAAGAGTAAAACGACATAACTTGCTGTAAATCTAAAATAAAACTGAAACTAAATCTGAACTAAAACCATGAAGCAGAAGGATCTTACAAGTCTAAATAAGAGGAAAGACAGCAAACTAAACTCTGCAGAAGTGTTGCGTGGTGGAGAAAAATTACTCCAGTTGCACACGCGCAATGATGGGAATAGCTCTTTCCAACATGACAGTGACTCCAGCATCTTCTTCAACAGTTTTCTAAATATTTCAATTCAATACTCAGGAGCGGTTAAAAAAGGATATATAAGAGCAAGGGCTACAAAGGTGATCAAAGCTACAGAGCATCTTCTGCGCAGGAAGGGACTAGGAGGAGTCTGCACAGTAAATGGGGCACGCCACAGCAAGTGTTAAGCTAGTCCTCTGAAAAGCCCGAGTGGCCAGAGGTCAGTAGGAAACACTCTCCAGGTTCTTGCCCCCAAAGTATTCAGGTGCACCAATAGGACAATCAGGCAGTAAATCTATAATGATCAATGAAATGCCTTTTCATACCGTGCGTAACTAAACTGTGGAACTCATTGCCACAGGGTGTTGTGAAGGCAAAAAGCAAGGAAGCTCCAAAAAGCAGTGAGGCCAGTCCGTGGGAGAAAATTTCCCCAAAGGTTATTGAAAAAACTGAGTTTCAGCTACAACCTTGCACTTGGTCCCTATGCTGCAGCATCCTGGGAGGACACGCTGAGAAAAGTGGACCTGTTGTGTCGCTATGCTTTTTCCCCTCAAGAACCTGCACCACTAGTAGCTCTGCCAGAGAGACATCCCTGGGCAGGAGGGACCCCTGATCTGACCATCTGAATTCTTCAGAACTTTTATGCCCTGTGACCTGTCTTTAAGCCCTTAGAGAAAGGGTATTTTGTTCTATGTGTCCAGTGCTTAAGCAGAACAGGGCTTTCTTGACCCACTACAAATAATACAGCACTGTGAAACTACTATCCATAGTGCTGAGAATCTGCCAAACAGGTACACAAACCCTTCCACAAGCTGCCCTCCTTTCATGCCACCCAGGCCACTGGCCTGAAATGGGGTCTCCACCTACAAAGCTGTAAAATTTTGTAACCAGTTTACTGCTCTGCAGGCACACATATGTTCTGTGCACAGCTCATAGCCTAAACCCATCCAAGTCCAATCAGGGATTTGGCTTAGCACTACAACAGTCTAGCAAAGGCGCGTGATTTAACCAGTAGAGATCGGGAGGTACCTGAGAGGAGTGACGTGTAGCATCTGATGAAGCCAAACTTGTCTGGCTGGTCACATTCTTTTCCAAAGAATCTATTTTCTCAAAAGTCCTCTTCTGCCTCATTGTGTCCTGTGGAGTAGCCGTGTCGTTGGGAAAGCTACCCCTGCTCTCCAGGCCCTGTCTATACAGAGACCTGTTACTAGCCGAGACATCGTCCCTTGAACTCCGGCTGATGCATTTTTTCAAGTGGTCAGATTGAAATCTGACTTTGCTGCTTTCTGCTGGGATGCCACTCTCCAGAGTTTCAGCATCGAGGCTGGCTTTGCTTCCTCTGCAAGCTGCTGACCTGCCCACCACAGCACGCATCTCAGCAATCAGCTTATCATTCAAAGCCGTGAGCTCACTGCTGCTGCCCACAGAGCCAGGTCTTCCTTGACCTGTCCCTTGCCTCCTTCCTTTCCTTTTTCTCAAGCTTGGAGAAGGACCAGTGGAATAACCAGAATCCTGATGGCTTATAGCAGTTGGGTACTCTTGAGCTTGCAGACTGTTCTGCCTGCTATGGTGGGCTTCCATGTTCTTGAGGACATTGGCTTCCAAGATCCTCCAAGACTGCTTGAAGCTGTCCTTTGAAGTGAGCTGACCAGGCAGTTTAACAGAAGCCTCAGCTGTTGCAGCAGAAGAATGAGGAAATTTGGAAGACTGGTCAACATTGATCATGTGTTTTATGTATTCTCTGCCAGCCGGGCTGTACTCAGTGGAAGAAGGATTTCTTGCATGTTTCTTTGCAGCTTGCTGCTGTTGCATACTTGGATGCTGTAATAATTTGGTTGGTTGGAGCTGCTTTTTTAAGCTATTGCTTGGTGACACTGATGGAGACATCCCATTCATGTTGACGCTTTCAGTGTCCATATCTACTGGAGGCTCATCATAAATCGGAGACTCTAAAGACGGCTCATCATATATAGGTGCAGGGGAAGCATATTTGGGGGATGCAGGCTGGGGAGTTCCTGTCTGACTCCTTGGAGGTGTTTGAGAAGTTGGACCATTCATCAGCACTAAGCAAAACCCACCATTCTCTGTCTTTTTGATCTGCATTGACTGTTTTGCTTCTCCTACAGGTGCTTGCTTTGTGGCACCAGGGCTCTGGGACACAGACTGAGGCTGAGCATATACGGCTGGTTTCGGAAGAGATTTCTGGCTGTTGGTTTCTGGAGCACTCTGCAGCTGAAGCGAACTGTTTGAAGAGCTCTGTACCTGCCTTAAACTGTTCACTTTGACCAACATGGCTGCTTTTGTGCCAGGCAGAGGCTGCCAGTGGGTAGGTGTCTCCCTAAAGAAAGAAAGATACAAATACAGGAAATTATTTAAGAAAATAAGAGAACAAAAACACCATTCAGAATTTCTGTTCTAGTAGAAAACAAGTGAAATAGTCTCTGCCTATGCCAGGACATCGGACTGTCAGTCTCAAAGTGCCTGGAGATTCCCCAACCAGTTACATCAGCTCCTCATCGCTCTTTCCTGGATATCCCCCTTCCAGAAATAGAAACATATTGTTGTTAAACACAAGAGAAATCTCTGGCTCATGAACTGCAAAACAACGAGATGAGACAAGCTCATCCCATTATAACCTGGTATCACCATCAGCAAGCTATGAAACAACTTATTCTTGCCATGACTCTTGAGCACAGCACCCAGAAAAACTGGTGGAAGAACAGTAAGAATTTCTGAACCATTAGAGCGGTGAGTTGAAAAATAATCTCAAGTGTCTGTCTTCAGACCGCCAAACTATGATGACAGCCCTTCCAGAGCATAGTATTTTTTTAACTGACTTTCCAGATCCATGCTTACCTTGCAGCAAAATCTATGGGAGGTATTGAGGGGTCGATGTCCTCAGCTCAAAGGACGTGTGTCACACTCCCATACAACCCATCAAGCCTCTGCATAGAACATTCTCCCAGTCCAATCCACATACCGGCAGACCTGATTCCCTTGACCAAATCTATTGGCTCTGCTCAGCACAAATGGCTTTGAAATCTTCTTCCAGGAGTTTCCTCCACCTCGTGATGATACTTGGCGGTAACCACAACCCAATATTCTCACCGCAACATCTCAGTTTCAAAGGCGCATTTTGCAGTGTAATAACCTACTGTCACACAGGAGCTACATTCCTTCTGTATTCATGAGCTCAGAGGAAAAGGGAAAGGAAAGGCTGTTAAACCAACTTGAGATTTCAGGCCTTAAAAGGTACCACCATCCCCAGCTTTCAGCCCACACCAGACAAGGTATGGCAGGACAGGATGTATCCACAGCAGGCCCAACTCCCAGCCACCCTTCACAGGGCAAGGTGAACCCAGGAAATCCCTGAGCGGCCCACATCTAACACGGGGTAGAAAGAAGGACAGTCCCTTTGAAGCTGGCCCTGTTGCTTGCACTCTCGCCACATATCCGCTACCGGCTGCTGTTGGGCAAGACCTGGGGGTGCACTGCATGTGCCCCGGCTGTGACAGGCCGTGTTCCCCTAACGGGGCAATGTCAAGTCTCCGGAGCCATTTTGCTCTATTTGAATCTTCATGCTTGTGCTCCATCCCTCTCTACCGACCCCCTGCTCTGTGTCCCCTGCACTGTCAGACAGACCCATCTCCACCGCATGCCCAGAGCTTCCTCTCTGCCCCTCAGGGACACCCCAGCCTGTGTCTTCATCCCCAAACCCCACAAGGTGCCCTGGGCTTATCGGGACAACCCAACCCTCTCCTGCTCATTCACAACAGCTTCCACTGCTTCTGCTCTCCAGAGACCCCTTATCTGCTGAGCTCCCTCCTTCACCCACTCAGCACAGCCTCTCCGGGGGGTGTTGCGCTTGCCCATCTGTCTTGCCCAATGTCTGCCCTGCACCCTACCCACAACAGGACACATCTGCCCCAAAACGGGAGCAAAGCAAGCACCTCACATCGCTGCATACTCCTACCCCATTTCACCTCACCTGGCTTAATGGCCCCACACCCCCAGGATGCCTACCAGCTCCGGGCTCTTTGCCCCAGTAAGTCACATCTGCTCTGAGTCTCCCTTCTCTCCACGTGCCCTTCCGTCAGGACTCCCACTCGTCTCCTCCAGACACCCACTTCACTTCTCCCCTCTCCCCAGCGGAAGTCTGCCCAGCCCCGTCCATCTACAATTTACCGTCTTTTTGGCAAAACACTCTCTCTCACTGGACCACGCCGCGGCGAATCCTGCGTCTCTGGAAAGCCCCACAGCAAGAGGGGAGGGTGAGGCTCGGCGCTGCCTTGCTCTGGGTGCAGCAGCTGGCTCCTAGCCAGGGTCCAAAGGCCACAGCCCTCGAGCCACCCAACAAGCTCCCTGACCCGGAGCGTGTGACTACTTCTGCAGGGCCTGGCTCCTGCGTCTCTGCCTGTTGCAAATTGGCAAGAGGCAGATGAGATGGGAGAAGGTTTGAGAACAGTCTGCCATCCTCTACTTACTGTGCTGGGCTCCCCCTTGCTCCGGGGACCCCCCTCCTGTGCCTCCCTCCGCACTCCCCACAGAAGCAGGGAAGGCATTCATCTTAAGGGAACTCTCAACACTGTTTCAAGACATCAAGTGATGCCACTGCTGTGAGGAAACACCGTCCTCCAGGCACTGCCTGCCAGTGCACAGCATCAGAGCCCAGAACTGACCTAAGCCCCACCCAAGGGTGGCTGACTGGGAAACACCCAGGGATTCACAACAAGCACCGCCTGGCCTGGCCTGGCCTGCCCTCTCTCCTGCCCCAGAGGCCCTAAAGCACTGCCCTTGCTCTCCCCTCACCTGTTTTGCCATTATCAGCTTGCTCTCGAAACACCTCTCACCCCCAGTGAGAGCCACAGCTCTGTGCCATGCCCCGCTGTGCGCAGGGCCGGGCGGATGAGCACCGCTGGGGCGCCTCGGCTGCCGACCTCGAGCAGGGTCAAGCAAGGATACGAGCAGGCAACAGCCAGCAGTAACTCTGCAGGGTGGGGGCTGCATTTCCAAGGACATGTGGCTCTGCAGCCCACTGTGCGTCCCTCCCTGGGGCCACAGTGACCAGTCCTCACACACGTCCAAGCCCTGATCATAAGTGCAGGCACTACTGACAAGCCAGTTGTTCCTAGAAGAGCTCCTGAACTATCAGGAAGAACCAGAGCAGCAACATTTGGGAAGCTTTCAAATGAGCATTTTCAACATCCACCCACATACCCACCTACCCCTTCTGCTTAGCCATACCAGCAGCTATTTTGGTGGTGAAGTCGGATTTGCAAAGAAACATGCTAAGGATAAGCAGGACAGAGTTGCTTCCTGGCTCAGAAGGCAGCTGTAGTCAGTTCCTTGGCCTGCCTACCCACCTGCCTGACAGGGCAATCATGGAAGCATCATATAGGAGTGATTTTAACTCAATCCTACTGCCAGAAGCAAAGGACAAATCTGCACTGCTAAGAGGTTCACCAGACAATTGGAAGGTGGTTAACACGGTGACAGTCCTGACCAGACTGTCTCTGTCCTCTGCCAGCCAAAAGCAGCATCCACATCTGCACTAGCACTAACCAGCTGTTGGGTTCTGGTCATTCTTCCAGGGTCACAGAGGGAAAGGAATCCCAGACCTGCAGGTCTGCAGCCTGAGTTGTAGACATGACCCCATGCCTCAAGAGAACCTATCTGCTGCAACTGGAAAATAACTCCTATATTTGCTCTCAGAGAAGGTTTCGGATCCCGTACAATACGAGCTACGTGCTGAGGTTATTTCCTTTCTCTGCATGGTAACTTTACATCGTCAGTCCGTTCTGCATGCAGCTGAACACCTGGTTCAGCAAAGGCCTCTTGGGTTGGCACACCCACCTTCGTCAGGCACGGCGCGATCAGACTTGTTTCCGTACGCAGGCTCAGCACACCCCTTTATCGCTTTGCATCACCAGGTTCAGCCAACGCCAGACTCCCTGGCACTCATCACACTGTTCAGGTACTTTGCAGGTTTAGTTTATCCAGAGCGCTCAGGATAATCAGCATCACAGTTTTGATGACAGGAAGAGATTCAAAGATCTGAAAGACTTGCCCTGGTTCTACCTTCGAGCCTGTGTGCTTGGCAGCTCGCGCATTCCTCAGGAGAGTGTTTCGAAAATCTGTTGGATCTACTCTCTTTCCACCCAGCAGGGGTAGCAGCTTTCCTCTCCTCCCTCCTGGTACAGGTTACTCAGGATGAAACCACTCAATCAAAATGAAAACCAACCAGCTAGAACTGTTCTGCTAATGACATTTTTTTCACCTTCCTCGAGACTCCCTATTTCTTCCCTTTGGAGTGGTTATATGACAGACCCCTGCAACGTTAGACCAGCTGCAGTACAAGCCTGGGCTCTGTCATCTCCTTATTCAGCCATGAGCAGCTCCTGTGCAGTTAGGAAAGACGAGCCTCTCCCTGCCTCCCAGGGAGGCAAGCAGCACCATTTCCTGCAACCAAGCCTCTGAAAAAAGGCTGCATATCAGTGCTGTTTCTGACTGACACTGATACAGCAGCACCGGGCACGTTCTGACCTGTTCCGGCACAGGTCTCACAGCTGGGAGCGCTGGAAAGGAGTCATCTGGGTGCAGCAAGAGCAGCCTGACCTTAGGAGTTAGTCTCCTGCTCCAGCAACAAGCACGCTGCAGGACAAGCGTGACATTTTGATTTTAAGGGTCTTTTGGAACTCAGATTGTGACAAACTCCCCCCAAGCCCACAAAAAAAGAGCAAAGCCCAGAACTTGGCCCAATGCACCTTCAGAATATTAATGAGGAACTTGATTAGAGAAAAAGGGGGTTCTGCATACACGGTCTCCCCCAAGAGGAAGCGCTTCCTACCTGAGACACGATGGTAGTCAGACTGTGACAGACACCCTGAAGCGTGACAGCTCTTTGCTGTCCAAAGTCACTTAAGCAGAGTCCAAAGAGGCTGTCCTGCTTCTCCCTGCCCAGGACCGGAGCACAGGGTGGAGCCTCTGCTCCACAGCGCTGCAGCGGAGCAGCAAGGCAGCGTGCCGTGCCGTGCCGTGCCGCGGGGAACCCATCTCCCCATCACAGCTGCTCGACCGGTACGGGAAGGCAGGAGCACAACACTTGTGATTTAGCAGAGCAACAGGGCTGCAAAGCAGCCGCTGCTAGACACAGGACTCTCCCTGCTGTGCTGCAGCAGAGGTGGGCCCTAGCTCTGCTCAGAAGCTCTCTGTTTCTTGGACGTCCTGGAACCAGCCTGAAGGAAAGCTGAACTAGTTGAACAGATTGTTGCAGTAAAGGGAATGACAAGATAAGTACTTATGTTTCCATCGTAAGCAACGAACCGGTCCACAGCAGGCTTTTGGCACTCAAAAGTCCGCGCCCGGCCAAGCAACACTGCCAGAGAAACAGGCAACGTTGTCTCTTCCTGACTCAGGAATCCCTCCTTCTGATTGAAGGGCAAATTTCACTTATGGTATCAGGGAGGCATCCAACCCACATGCCGAGGCAGGGAAGGACTCCAGATTTGGGCAGTACTGCTGCTGTGTCTACAGTCCCAAAACCAGAGATCAATACAGGTGGGCGAGCTGAGGACCTGTGCGGGGAGGCATTTCCAATGACCGAAGGAGGAATTTGTGCACAAAACCTAATTTCACTGAATTCTGTGATCTCTCTGTATGTAGTTAAACTATTAACCACATTCAAAATAAAAGGAGCTGAGCTGACTGGAGAGGTCACAAGCCTTATCTGCAGAACTAGATAAAATGGTTTGGAGAAGAACCAGCATAGCCCCTGCCAAGTTTTGCTGCTCCTGCCCACATTCCAGCAACCCGGCCTGGCACAGAGGAATTAGAAGGGCAAAGAAAATCAAGGGCAGAAAAAGCAGTAAGCCATCTGCAGACTACTGCTAAACAACCTACCGGCAGTACAGGCTAGGTACCTGGCTTTATGCTCACATCAGGCTCCGACACTTTCCCAGGAGCACTCTAGGCCTCAGGACACAGAAGGAGTCTAAGTAACTTCTACTTTCTAACTTTGCCATGAAAACCATTTATTTTGTTGGCGTTTCAGATCAGCTGCTATCAAACCTGTGGTACTGACAGAGCTCAGTACTGCTCACACTGCTCTCACTTTTATCATCAACTGATAGAGAATGACTTCGCAGGACCCTTTTGCATTATGCACATGCAGGCCAGCCAGGCAGGGTGGGCTGGAAAGGTGAACGGCATCGGAAGGGGGAGATGAGCAAGCCCACTGTGCCACCACTCCTTCTCTGGCTTGCTGCAGCTGCAGTTCAGGATGTCAGGACTGGTTCATATAGCCAAGGATTTGCCAGGGGTTTGTCCCTCTGAGATCTTCCCTTAGTGTCTACTGGGCGTCTATCTTCAGCGGTAGCCTTCCCAGGATGCCTCTCACACCTGGATGCCCACAGCCCTGCTGCCTCCCCCTGGCCAACACCCATGCCTCCTTCCCATTCCTCACTGGCTGGACACCAGCTATACCAGTGATACTTAATGATGCAAGGACTTTATAGAGCCCACCTCCGCAGTTAACCTTCATAAGGTGGCCTTGAGGTACAACGTGGTTCCGCCAGCAGGCCTTCGGGCTTGTGACTGCTAAGCAAGAGATGAGCATCAGAGGGAGACCAGCACTTGCTGCAGAACTTCATATCACCAAACTCCGGATAACAAGAGACCAGAATAAGCAAGCACTGGCATGAGATGACCTTGCACTCTGAGCTCCATGTTCATTCAGGATAGTGACAGGCTGGCCAGGGATTGGTAGGCGCTGAAGATCAGGGAAGGCACGCAATGGTTATGGAGCAGACAGTACTGCAGGAAGGCAAAGCCAAGAACCCAAGTCCTGCTAGCACACTAGCACACACATTGTCCAGCCAGGAGCTCCAGGTAGAGCCTAAAACAAATGCAGGAACAAGGAAAATCTTACCGCCTACACTGGGGATTCAGAAGAATCACGTTGGGTCACCACACTCAACTGCAGCATTGCCCAATCCTTGGTAGAAATTACTGTTTGTTTACTGTTACCAGAATACAAAATACTCCCTGAAAATAGGGACAGCAAAGGAACAAAGAGGTAGATCCTGTGGCCAAGCAGGAGCACATGTGGGAGGCACCAGGAAGGCAGCACCTTGCAAGGCAGAGATCTGAAACACAGGCTTTGGTGATGCCCAGAGTCACAACCTGTCATCGTATCCCTAGAGAGCCTGCAGGTCGGCTTTGGGACAACCCCAAATAGAAGGAGCAGTTCTTGTCTGAAGAGATTACTGGAGCAGAGACTCCTTGCAGAAACAGGATAGCTTTGCACATCGCCACTTTCTGAATAGCTGGCTTTTTCCTGCACACCCCCCTCCTTCCACACAGCTACAGGCACTGGACAGTTTCTGGCCTCTTCAGACCTCTCATTGCACCTCAGTGTAATTGGGGGCCAGAGCCCTTCTCTCAGTTTCCTTGCTTGCTTGGCAGCTTTTGATTTTCAGGGCTTGAGAAATTATGTTTAGAACTGATTTCTCTACTCCTCTCCCTGTGTCTCTTAAGCAATAGCCACTGCCCCAGGACACATGGTCTAGTCCATCAAACCCAGGCCTAGCTCCTCTGGAGTGAGCGCGGGAACACACTCCTCTCCCGGGGAAGCCGGTCCTGCAGAGGGAGGAGCCAGCCGGCTGCAGGAGGGGAGAGACACTTCCCTTTCCTTGCACCCCACCGATGGGCTCACAACAGGGGAAGTGAAAACTTCAAGCAGAGGGTATTGCACCAAAGAACAAGCCGAGCTTTGCATTTCTGAGCTGGCATGGTACTGGGGTATACTCCTCGTGCCACACCAATGCCCTTGCGCGGCTCCCCCAGGGTATCTAGCGGGCTGGCGCAGGGCTGGCGCAGGTGGCTGGGCTGTGCTGCTCCTCCATCACCCCGGGACGAGGGAGCAGAGGCTCCAACCAGATGGCAGCCAGCTCCACTCCCATTTGACCAGGAGTTTTGTAAGTGAATGTGATGGAGAAGCGAAAGCGACAGAGAAGCGAAAGCCCTAAATGAGTGCCACATCCGAGTTAGTCAGAGAGTCTGGTCTCAGATACAACGTGCTTTCTTTCCAGGTTCCTCGGCAACTGGAGATCTTTGCTGAGAGGCACCACTGCAAAGAGGACAAGGCTCTTCTGAAAGGAACACTCCATAGCAATGAGTGCTACCTTGCTACCATGTCTAGATAGTTTCCCCTTAAGGCCATTCCAGGATGCTGAAAAGACCAAGTAGAGGAGAACATGGACTCCCTGACTTCCCAATGTTGAGAAAGGTTCAGTCTCTTCCTTTTGAGCAGTGAAAGGCCTGACAGAAAGTGAAGACAGCAGCGGACAGCCATCCTAAAGCAGCCTCTCAGCTGCACTCTTAACCTGCCAGCAGCAGAGATTCAGCGGTCCCTTGAGATAGTTCCTTCTAGGAATGCTTTCAAGTAGCTCCAATATAAACACTGCAGCCCAGCACTGGCTTTCCCAGCCCGCACCCAACTCCAGCAGTCCCAGCAAATCTGGCAGCTTTTAACAGGCTCCAGTTAACTGTTCCTGAACTCTCCATTGTTTGCTATTCCCTCCTAGAAGTCTGGAAAAAAGGCCCCGCACCTCAGCTCTGCCCTTCCCAGCAGTTGGTTTCCTGATGTTTTAATAGAGACAAATAAACACGGATGTTTGCATTCAAATGGCACTGCTGCTGCTGCCTCTTGTGTCCACGCTGGACATGGTGATGGAGACGGCCCCAGCTCTCATAGGCAATCCACCCAAAGCTAGGTCTGCCCAGCCTTGAGAACAGCATCAAAGACATCTGCTAACATGCTGTGTGTTTGCAGGTCCTGACCCACAAGGCTGGTGGCATAAATGTAAAAGGAAACCAGTCTATATAGACAATGTTTCTTGTCTGGTTATAAAGAACTTAATACTGGCATTAGTTAAGCCTGTAGCTGAGAGGTAGGCCAGACTCAGACAGAAGCAGGCAGGTACCCTCACAGCCAGCCTTCAAGGGCTTCAATCACTTCTGCATCATGCAGACCCTCTAACTCTCCTCTCAGCACACCTTCCTGGCATGGGAAAACCAAGCCCTGCCTCTCTCCACTGCTGCAAAAGACCTTTCTCCCTCCTAGTCCAGGATGCTTAACCGTTCAGGCCTGAGCAATGAGGAAGGTGGGTTAGCAGGGGGCAAACAGCATAATGTTATCTGCTGTCCATGTGGAAGAGACCTGTGCCTCTCCTGTTCTGGGGGAACGTGACATTCCTGGAGATGGTGGTTTTCCACCTGGAAGATTTTGAGATGCATTATTATTCCAAGGGGAATCTCAGAAACCGCTCTGACACATGTCTTCTGGCACTCAGAGGACCACAAGAGCTAGAGCAAAATCTCTTGCCTGGGAGGACAGCGAGTTTGTGAAAGCCAGAGACCACTCTGATCCCTGAATTGTGAAAAGCACAAATATAAACCCAGGGGCTCTCTGAGGGCTGGAGCCACAAAGATCCTGCCACACTGCCATGGCAGAGCTGATGGCAAAGCCACCAAGCAGGGACCTACACAGGCCATCAGCAGCAGAACAGGGAACCCGATCCTCCTCCGCTGGGATGAGATCCCACCAGGGACGTATTTGTGCTAGTGGGCTCCTGGAGAGTTAGCAGAAAAGGCCCCTGTGGCCCCGTGGCCTGACTGGGCGGCTCTGGAGGGAGGATACCCTTTGAGGCTTCATTCACTCTTTTAATCCTGGCGGGACATTCCTCCTCAGAAAGCTGCTTTTCTCAGGCCTTCTCGCCTGCTGTGCTGAACTCCAAGCTCTGGCAAATGCCCAGCCCAGGGTTAGGGTTAGGGCAGGGGCTGCAGGAGAAGGGGACTCACAAGAGACTCCAAAGATGAGACGGGCTTATGCTCCCCAAGGGAGCACTGCCATCATTTCCAGAGCTTGGATGAAGGAGACAACTATACAATGGTGAAGTGGACAGGGAGGGCGGAAAGGGAGGCAACAGTTCAGTCACCTTCCCGCTGCTCTCAGACTGGGTTCCCCAGCTCCCTCCCAGTATCAGAAGGGATCTCCCTCCTAATTCAGTTTCTCAGGAGCAGCTGTTTCTACTGTAGCACCCTTTTTCCTGGCATAAAGAATCATTTTCCCACACTGACAGCAGCATGTGAAAGAATAATTTGGCCCCCATTTCACACAGGGAGTCTGTCCACCTCTCTCCTGGGATTCAGAGTGTTTGGAAGGGGTCTGGAGTAGTCATAAGGCAAAAGTTACCCTGAATGCAGCCAGGAAGACCTGTGGGTTGATGGGGGCACTGCTTGGGTACCAGACCATCAGCCTCCTCCTTCACCAGAAGGGCTGCTGGCTGCAGCTGGGTGCCTGCTTTGGAGAGGAAGGAACTGGGCCAGTGCTTGGCTGAGCAGCCCTGGGAAGAGCAGCCAAAAACCTGCAAGGGAGCCGGAGTGCATGAATAAGCAGAACAACTTCCCTGCGAGGCTCTGGGAAACACAGCAGTGTCTCCCCCTGAGCAAACATTTCCTGCCTGAGGGTCAGCCTCCCAAACGCTGCGCAGCGAAGGACCAGTCTCTAGAGAAGGCCACTCTGAGCTCATTTGCAATAAAGAGCAGAAAAAGCAGCAGAGAGCAGTGAGGCCGGCGAGAGGGAGGTCCTGATCAGCATGTAGGCTGAGAGAACGGAGAGGCAAAGACCAATTTTGCAGCATAAAGCAGACCAGGGAATGTCTTCACTCTGGTCAAGGTTGTCGAGAGCACAGTCCAGCCATGCTGCACAGGTTTTGTCAGCATGAAGACACTGCAGTGAGTGCAGCAGGTTCGACAGTGCTGATAGAAGGCATGAGAGAGGAAGAGTGGGGGAAAGAAAAGTTTGCTAAAAGAAAAAACAACCACAAAGTACTACTGAGAGAAGGACTAAATCCCTTCCCCCGGCTCTCTGTGGCACGTGCTTGCAGGAGGCCCTTCTTGGGGATCACGCTGGTCTCTTCTGGCCTTCCATCTATCATGAGATGACAAACATGAAGGGAAGAAAAACAAATCTTTTGTACTGCTGTTAGAGACAAAAGCTAAATTGTCCTGAGTGCAGGTACCTATAAAGATGTCAAATGCTACCAACAGCCCTCAACATATTTGCCTTCTGTTTACACAGCTGTATCCCTGCTTAGGGAAGAAAGAGGACATGCTTATGTTTGTCTTTGGAGAAAAACACAGACAACAGAGCTGGCAAGTTTGGTGTGCTTTTGCTGTGATTTGACCAGACATGCTAGCAAGGACCTTAGACCCTACCTGGGGAGCAAGTGCTTTGGGCACAGCTCTTCACTCAGTATTTTATGAGCTAGAAAAAGGCAAGAGATCTCTCCTAGAATGTCACACTTGGATATGGAAACTCTTCTCAGTACCATAAGCACAGCCTGCTATCCCCAGCTCATAAATGGCAGTGACTAAAAGTAATGGATGTGCAATGAAACAACGCTGAACCTCCTGCTTGCCAGGAAACAGCTTCTGCAAGCAAATGCTTCTGGCCTATTGTTGTGGAGATCTGAAACAGCAACGCAAGTCCAGGCAGCCCATGAGCTCCCAGGTGGGTTGCCACTTGCACCTTTCCCAGTGCTTGTCCCTCAGTAGTTTGTTTCGGGCTGAAAGTGCCCCTAAATTGCTGCCACATCTTCAGATAAGGATGAGAGAGAGAGAGGAGGATTCCTTCCAATTTCCCTTGCTCACAGCAGGACTGATGGAGATGGCGAAAACACTCTGTCCAGGGCCAGTCTGCCTGATAAATAAAGGTAAAGCAAGCCCCTGCCCCTTTGTATCATTCCCCTTCCTCCCACATAACAGGGCCTGATCCTCCCTGCAGAGGCAGTCGGTTCGTTGGCTGGACATGTCAGAGCTGGCAGGAATTATCCCTCTGCAGGGACGAGGGCTCAGGGACACAGGCATGGCCACTTCCTGGAGGTCAGGTTCCTTTTCTGAGAGCCTGAGTCATAAATATTTCAGATCCCACAGAGCTCAGGATTATTTTATGCCCTGTTCAAGGCTCTTACACTCCTTTGGAAGTGTGCAGTTTATCAATGCCCGCACTCAGCTGCCCCAGAGACTCTGTTAACAGCTCTTCAGCCTGCCAGGCATTTTGCAGAGGACATTAGGGAGCTCGAGGCAAATCCAGTGTCTGGTGGAGGGGCTCAGCTGTGGTCACTGGTTGGGACTGGAGGGAACTGGGCACTGGGAGCTATCAGGGTTCAGCTTAAGATGTTTCTCACTACACAGTTTTCTCCTAGCAGGGCAGGAATCACTCTCAGGATGGGCCCGAAGCTCGGAGGGGCTGCTGGTGGAGCAGGATGCACTGGCAGCACCGTGGGCACCAGGAAAGCTCTGCGCTCTTTCTGGTTTACTGTAGGTGCATCACTAGCATCTCCCAGTCAAGCAGCTCTTGAATGAAGGGACAAGCACCTTGCAGGGGGCACCTGGCAGGGGGCAGTGGACAAGAGGTAAACCCCACTCTACTGTTCTCTAGAGCAGATTTCTTCCAGACTCACCATCCTGCAAGGTTTTTGCCATTTTGATTTTTTTATGTTTTCATCTCTACCTCTCAGCACTGGCAGAGAGCATCATAGCCACAGAGAGACAACCTCGATCCAAAACACGAGTTGTTAAAGGAGCCTGGCTTGCCGCGTAATCTCTATTCAAACGCTGCAAGAGGGAAACGGGGACAATGAGCACTGACATGGGTGTCAGGAGAGCTGGCTTTGCTCCAAGCTCTGCTCTAGCCCTTCGGTGAATCACGTCTCCTTAGCGTGACTCAATTTTACTCACTGCGAAGCCTCCCGAGCCATCCGCACCACATTCGCCACCAGCCTGACGAGGCGCTTTGCGGAGGAGTAACGCAGAGCAAGGCACAGCCGGCTCTCGCAGGATGGTGCCCAGACAAGGCACTAATGAGGCAGCGGCGGCCATGGGCCCCAGGCAGAGGGAGCAGGAGACACACGTGAGCTGTCAGGGGCAGAGGTCAGGGAGGGGATGCCTTTGTGGAGTTATTTTGACTTAAATCTGGCAGAGTTTCAATATGAGAAAAGCTCAATTGTTGTCAGACTGGTTTGAGCGTAAGAAAATCTCTTGGCCAAACAAAATAGCATCCAGTTATTGTTCTTTCACTGAACCGTCGATGTGAGCAAGTAACTGTGCCTAGGAGCTCTGTCCCCTCCAGTCCCACCTCCCACCCGGGCTGGAGCAGGAGGCGCGGGCAGGCAAGCCGCCCGGCGAGCAGGGAGGGAACGAGCCAGAGCAGTCGGGCCACCCATTAAAGATAAACCAAGAAGGCCAAGGCCCTCCCTACCTCCCAGCGTCCGGCCTCTTCTCCGCAGCGCAGTCCCCTTTGCCCTTCTCCATCTCCTGCAGCAGGGCCATCTGGACAGGGGTGTTCCTGCCGTCGCTGCTGGTGCTGCCCCTGTGCTGCCGGCCCCGGCAGTCGGACTGGGAGCTGCGTTTCATGGCCTGGAGCTGCGCCAAGGGCACGATGTCGCAGCCCTGGGGCCGGTGCCACACCGTCTGCCGCGTGATGGCATTGTAGTAGTAGAAACGGTTGTTGTTTTGGTCAAAGAGCTCCCACCACTGCTTCTGATCGGACTGGCGAACCTTCAGGTTGGGAGGGGGGTCCCAGCCGCACTCGCCGGTCGTCAGGTTGACATACATCCGCTCCTGGGAGCGCGGCTCGATGATCTCCACCCAGTCCGAGCTGCAGTGTGAACGAAAGCCATGTTAGTCCGGGCCGAAGGCTTGAGGCAACCTCAGGTTTCTTCTCCAAACCAGCAGCTCCCCGGCACAGCGAAGGGGAGGCCTCCCTCTCCTCCCCAGCCCCGGCGCTCCCCCAACCCCAGGCCATGCCGCTCGCTGGCCCGGCCCGAGCGGCACGAGGACACGTCTGCTGATGCGTTGACAAATTAAACGTATCGCTGGCATGATCGGAGGAGCGCCGAGGCCTGGCCAGGCGCGCCGTTCAGGGAGGGGCAGAGCAGGATCTGCTCCTTTGGGTTAATCCAGCACAGCCACCCTGGGGAAACCAAACCGCCAGCTCCAGACAACTGGCCTGGCAGCTTCCTCGTATAAACACATCTGCCAGCGGAGCCACACGGGCGACGGCTCCCTGGCGCGTTTCGGCGGGCTGCAGCTGGACCGGGAATCCCCTCCTCGCCCGCACCGAGGCCGAGGCGAGAGCTGCGCCCCGGAGCTGAGCGCCGCCAGCTCAGCAACGCCACGTGTCCAGCTCTGCCCGGCCCTCCTTGCAGAGCTCACGGGAACATGGGGGCCGGGAGGGACTCCCCCAAAAAAGCGAGCGTTTCAGAGGGTCGGGCCCCAAATCCCCTGGGGTCACTCAGGTCCCCGCCCCCCCCAGCCGGGGCACTGCCGGCGCGTGCGGCACGAGGCAGGGAACCGCCCCGCTCCCTTCAGGCCTCTCCGTGGCTGAGGAGCTCACCAAAGCGACGGCAACGCGAGCGGCGCGGGCCTGCATGTCCGTGCAGCAGAGAGGACTGCGAAGAGCGGGGGACCGTCCCCTAAAGCCCGGCCAGCTCTTCTGCAGCTCAAGGCCCTGCTAAAGCGAAAGACGGAGTCTGCACCAGCCCAGGTCCCAACAGCCCAGCAGCAGGGGAGGCACAAACCCAGGAGCCCAAAGGGTCTGTGCAGAGCTCTGGCTCTAGAGGGAGCGACCGGACAAGCCTCTCTCCACCTCAGGCTCTTCACATCCCCCCTTGGCAGCCATGCTGCCCTGAGAAGGGCAAGACGCAATTTGGAAATGCAAGTTGGGGGCGGTGGGAAAGGAAATAGGAAAAGACTCAGGTTGAAACACGCGCTGGGCTGGTAGGTTGCTGCCGACTGTATCCTCAGGGCCAGGATGGAGGAGACAAAGTCCTTGGTGACCCTTTGGGCATAACACGAAGCTGAAGGACAGGCATGACCTCCCACCGAGCCGTAAGCTCACTGCTGTGCCAAGGAGCACACCTCTAGCCCCCTGCGCCCTCCCACTCCCCTGCCAGCGCTAGCGGCCACCCACCGCGTGGCCGGGCTGGTCCGCAAGGTCACCCAGCTGAAAGCAACACCGAGTCACGTTCGGGCACATCAGCATGCCGGTTTTGTGGCGGGACAGGGGTGCAATCCCTCAGCAAGGTCTCCCTCCACGCAGCAGAGGGAGGTAGATCACTGCCTGCCACCCGCCGGCTGCCCCAGCCGGGGCGTCAGAGCCCGCAGCTGAGAACGGAGATAAACCCTACGCGCAACCCCCACTTCTGCGCTCCCCTCTGCACAACCTGCAGCCCTGGCCCTCTGCCCCTCTCCGCTGCCCTGGGCTGCAGGAAGGAGGCCCCTGCTTAATTCAAGTTATCGGTGTTATTAATAAAAGCCATATGAAGAGGAGGGGACACGTCCAGGGCCCACCCGCAGAACGCCCTCCTGCCCGGTGCCTCAAGGACGCGCGAAGGCGCAGCTGCCGGCTGCTCCCTCCCGCCACGCAGCAGCGGGCGAGGGCACGGCCCCAGAAGCCGTTTCCGGAGGAGAGGCAGGATAACGGAGATCCTGTCGCGCCCTTCCCCGCTCGCGCGCCTGCTCTGCTGCTCCCGTCGCGCTGCTCCCAGCCGCCGCGCTGCTCCGCGCCGAGGATGCCACCGCCGCACGGGCGGCGCAGCCAGAGAGGGGGCAGCCGGGAAGGCTGCTCCGCCACGGGGGACAACCCGCGGCACCGTGCCACCAAATCAAGAGCCTCCTGCCTCTTCAGCCGAGCCCTCGGTGCTCAGCCCTGCATGGCACGGAAATATTTTCTGGCCAGCCATCGTGGCGGCCCTCAGCTTCTCGTGCTGCTTTCTAGAGACGGTCAGCGTGTCCACTCCCACTTGCCAAGGCCGGGAGGGGGCTTAAGCGCATATAACATGTCCCTGCTAAGAAAAGTGCTGGTATATATTCAATGCTGAATGTCTGGCACGGAACCCTATAAAACAGCTTGCTCCTTCACCCCAGAAGCTGCAAAATTAACGGATACAAAGTCAGTTTAACCCCAAATAAATCTGCACTGCCCATGAAAGGTAAGGTGCAGTTTGCCCTGCCACTGCAATTGCCTCTCCTGCACTGTGCCAGCATCCCTGCCTCACAGAGGGCTGATCACAGCTGGCCTGGTCTAGGAGCTGATTTAGCTGAAAGTCATTTTTTGGCTGGATAGGTTAGTTTTCAGCCAGATCCATTCCGGGACCAGGCTATCTGCACCTCCACGAAAAGGCTAGCATCAGCACAACAGGCAGCTGGGAGCAGGCCAGCACTGCCTTTCAACAGCGGGATGACTTCTGCCAGGTTCACACGACTGTGCAACCACTGCCTGAGCTGGTAAGGGCTCTGCCAGGAGCAGACCTGTGAGCTGAGACACCTCAGAAAATCATGTGTCCAGAAAACATTTGTTTCTTGTTAAAATGGGAGCAGTTCCCCAATTCGATGTAAGGTGCAACCGAGAGACAGCTGCACCAGTACCACGTACCATGGCTGAGGGATGGGAATCCCCTTGCTAATCTGGTATTTCCAAACAATTGTAATGTCAAACTATAGTCACAGGAGAAGGAACAAATCAGTAAGTCACTGCTGTTATAAACTGCAAAGAGAAAGCACCCATAAACAGGGCATAAAGGAGGAACATGAGGGAAGCAGAAACAGAGCACGACAGTGTTGGCGGGCACGTGGGAGAAGAGCACATCCCAAGAGGCAGCAGCAGCAAAGTCCAGTTAGGATAAGATACTGGAAAAGACAGTCTGATGGACCGTTAGAGGAGCTTGAAGGGGGTACAAATGGAGCAGGGACCTCTGAGAGCATTGGGAATCTTCATAAGAGCAAAGGCTGTCAACTGGAAAAGGGGCACAAGGGTGGAATGGGCTGAAAGGAGGACTCCACTCTGGGCAGTACACCTGGCAACTTCTGGTGGGGAGAGGCTGCTTCCAGTACTGGAAGGAGAAGAGATTTCAAAGGTTATCAAAGGTGGAGAGCATGGCATACATCCCTTGAGAGGGGAAGAAAGAGGAAGGGAGGAGAGCAGGTGCTGAAAGGGCTGGAAGAGGAAGTAGGCAAGATGTGACACAGCACATACCCAGAGCGATACAGAGGAATGTATGCTTGTATGCAGTTGGAGAGAGAGAACGGAGGAAGCTATGTAGTACTTACTTGGCAGAAAAAGCCCGCAAAGTACCCAGTTGAGTGATCAGACTTTTTAACATTCAAGAGCATAATGCTTTTGATCTGTTTTGCTAGCAACTGGGTTAGCAAAACTCAGCTCTGAAACACCAACCAGCTCTACCAGCATTGTTATTCCTCAGGAGAGAGGAAAGGTCAGCTATTTTCTGTTAAGTGCAAGCTATTGAAATAACGAACTCTTCTCATGGCACTTGGCCACAACCAAGTGTGCGTTGCTAACTATAGTCTTCCGTTTTAACAAGCTTACATTTATCTTTGCGTGCAAAGACACAAAAGTGGCCAACTTGGGTTTGTGACCTCTTTGCTCCCCTTAAAATTGAGAGTCTATAGGATTACTGAGATGCAGCTTAACAAGGGAAAAATCTGCACAGAACACATTGAAATACCAAAGAGTTTGGTACAATCACATTCATATGTAAAGAAAGAAAAGGAAAAGCAAAGAGCACATTCCTGGAGCAAGGCCAACACTGGGCTGCCACACAAGTTTAGAACGTAACATCAGGAACTCTGGAAAGACGTGATAAACGCAGGATTTGAAAGAGATAAGGCCTTAACTTGGACACAGAAAAAATTTATTCAAACTCAGCTTAACGAAGAAAAGGACAACATGTCCCAGCAACACTTTGAATAATATTTTTTCCTCACCTTCTCTGCTTCAAGCGCTAGACAAAGTAGAAGCTATTGACTGTGCCTGATTCACGGCTCCCGCTTTTCAATCCCCTCCCCAACAGGCAGTGCTCCGTTGTTGGCTTCTGTATCTCACCTATAGGATCACTAAGATGTTCTCAGTCTGTATCTCCGTTTTCTTAGGACTGGACATCTCTGGACACAGGGCTTTCCTACAGGCCCACAGTTTGCAAACCTAGATCAAACCTCTGCCTTGGAGTCTTGTGGCTGCTTTTCCTCAGGCACACTTGCAGCTTCAATTGCCCCATCCTAGACTGAGTGATAGGGACAATTCGACTGCCATTATCTCATCTGAGCTGGAGAACTAATCAGCGCTCCTCACTCAGTCACCAGAGTCTGAGACTTACTGGGGAGGAGGAATTTCAGCAAAAATCCCCACTTGCTTCCAAAAACAAAAACACATTCCCAGTGTGCAACCTCCTTTATTGTCTGAGAGATCTCAGAAGTTTCCTTTGTATCCTAAGTAAATACACAAATACTTTCCAAGGCTTGCAGCTCTTGTAAATAGGCCACAGCTCCAGCTGTTTGCCCTGGAACAGCCTGAACCTGACCAAGTGCAAAGGCATCTGCCTCGGGCGTGCTGATGTTCTGCAGGGTTGCAGGAGCTGCTTCATGCAGGGAGGCCGTAGGAAGACCTTGGTCCCTGACTGCTCCGCTCCTGCCTTGCTATTCACACAACAGCACTACTGGGAACGCTCCAGCACAGCGCTGGGCAGCTGCCAACCTTTCAAACGCCAGGTCCTGGCCACAGGAAACCAAAGGAGCAGTGGCCACATGGTGAGTGCTTTGGCCAAATGAATGCTCCTTTCCTGTTCCTCCCTAGGACTATGTCAGGACTTCTACAGTGATGCAGAAGAGCATAAACTCCCTCTCTACAAGGAATTTTTGGGAGACACTGTTAGGCTTAAAAAGCAAATGGGCTCGCTGCATAGATCCCCGCACAGCAGAAATACACTGTTCTTCAGGAACAGCCTTTCCCACCCATCCCAGAAGGGCTCAGCACACCTCCCAGCCCTGGCTGCATTCTCTGGCCTGGTTCAGAGGTTCCCACAAGGACAAGTAAAACAAGGCTTTCCTCCTACCGTATGCAAAAAGGAGGAGGAAGTTGTTGCTTTTGCTCTTTTTGGGGGAGGGCGGAGGAGGAGGAGGGAACAGTAGCATTTCATGTGAGCAAACAGCACTGTACTTACCTGAAGGCTTAGCTGGCCCCTTACAGGCTGGCACTTTGTTTTCAAAAGGTATTTTATATATGGAGCAGATAAAAACTAAGGCTGCAGCTCTCTGTCCTGCCAACCTCTGTGACAGATTTAATTTATATTTGTAGACTTTGTTCCTTCAAAAAACAAAGAGCTAAGGTTGGATCCCTCCCGGCTGCCACTCCTGCAGGGGCCCTGGTCGGCAAAGCCCAGGAATGAAAATACGAATAAAAACAATAAAATTTTTTAAAGGATAATTCAGCCTGAAAGAGCACAGCACAGCTCCCACACTGCAGCCAATGTGGCCAGATAGCACTGTGGGACTGCAGGAGCATAACAGCTCAACAGCTTTGCGGGCAAAGACAACGCTATGAAATCACAAAGCTCTCAAAGGACTGGAACAGGCTTGTGTGGCCCGAAGGCTGGATGCTGTACATCTCGTTCATCTGGGGAAGAAGCCCTCTGCTCCGGGGAAATAACCCGGTTTTGCCCAACGGCAAGCTACTGAGGCAGCATGCACGAGCCACACACGTTCCACGTGTGCTACAGGGGGTAATCGCAGCACCTCTCGCCACCAGTACGAGAATGCAGTGCCTACAGCTTTAGACCAACATGATGTTGCCACCCAGTCCTCTGCTTGAAGCCTTCTCCCAGCTTATTAGCCTTATGTGCTGCTCAGCTTATACACGAGTACAAACTCGAGGAAGCATTTATCTGCTGATGATATCTCCTGGTAACAGACCCTCAAGGGAAGCAGTGGGAACTCTCTGCTTTGGGACATTTTAAGCCAAGCTATCAGGAAATCCCTTTGCAGTGCTGCAAGGAGAGGGGTCACAATTCTTTCTTCCTCTCATGTCCCGATCTCCCGTTTCACTTTGACACATTGTAACTTCCGGTTGTCTTTGCTCCAAGCCAGGATCCCACCTCCTACCCCAACTTCCCTTCTCCGCGATAAGCGCAGGAGGGAGATGGGGCAGTGGCATGTCCTTCTTTGCCAAATGTGACTCCATATCAGGTGTGATTTTGAAGACTGACGTCCTCAAAGGGAGTCTGCAGCATGCTCAGAGATGGCCACACAACAAAGAAAAGCACCTGGGAAATTAAGCTCTTCCTTCAGTAGACAGGCATCCGAACGCAGTCAGACGTCAGGTCACATATAATCAAAGAACAACAGCTGTGCCCAGAGGTCGGCTGACTCCTTCCCGAAACGTAGGTGGCTATGAAGAACTCCAGGAGCCATGGGCCAACGTGATCCTTAGGAGCATGAAGGGAAGCATCAATATTATCTCTGTACCTTGCATGGGCAAGACGTTGCTACCAGCCCTCCTTCAAGCTAAAATACAAACAGTGAAAACCAGCAGAAGGTTCACAAAAGACCTGAACTGTGATTCTGAAAAGTCACTGTTTCTTAGCATTTATTAACTGTGGCTCTTTGGGCCACAGGCAGTGCTGCCTCCAGCCATGAATGCAGATGCACTGCATGCGGATACATTGCCAAGCAAAGCCAGGAGCATGTTGACAGCCACCTTGCCATGTCCTTGCACAAAGGAGAACTGAACTGCAGTTCTTTGCCTCCAAGTCAGGGTTGCTGACATCTCAGCAAAGCCAGAGGAGGTTGTGGGGTCCCAGAGCAGGCAGATCCCATCAGAGGTCATGTAAGTGAGGATGTGCCAATGCAGTCACCATTTAGGTGCCTAATAAGTGGCGTCCTCCCTGAAGATCAGGAATTAAGAGTCTGGCCACGAGAGAGAGCGAGCATGAAATACAACTCTCAAGCCTGTCACCTGGCCCAGCCATACACCAAAGGCAGCTTAAGCCTGCTGCACAGCGCAGTCTGCTTCCTGCGATCGGCTGGGCTTTTCCCTAATACACACTTGCAAATGAAAGGATTTTAGACACCACCAATGCCCTTGGCTGTCTCCTGCTTTCTTCCAGTGACACATTTATGTTGCGACTTTTGTTTTCTCACCATACAGCTGAAGAATTGGGAAGCCCTGTGACCTCCAGGGTTCCTCCACGCTAACAAACGGCTGCCTGCGACGGGCACATACCCATCGGTGCCCCAGCACAGACGTCAGCGAGCTGCTTCACGGGTCTCGGCAAGAGGCATACGACGGCGCGCGTGCCCTGCTGCCCCATGCCGCGACACCAGCCGGGGGAGAGCGGAGGCAGGAATGCTTCGTGTGGCCTCTGGGAGACTAGCTGCAGCGAGGCTGCCCGACTTTCAGTACGACAGACGCAGCTCCAGCAGCAGGGACGGGGATCTGAAATGATTTGTCCTAAAGAGAGAGGGAATTCAGATCTCCTGCCCTCCATCCCAAGCGCTTCAGCTGCTGCTAACAGAGCGTACGATGAGGGGCCCAGGAAAGGGAGCCGAAAGCAGCCTTACGGAGAGCAAAGCAGTGTTTACAGCTCCGAGCCCTCCACAGAAAGGCCTGAGAAGCAAACCACGAGAGCTAGGCAGGGACTGGGAAGCAGGTACCACCTCCAGCTACCCCAGCACCAGGCGGGCACATGAAGCCAGGCCAAGCCCGCTCACCCCCGAGAGCCCAAGCAAACCATCGAGCAGACTCCCCTTAGAAAAACCTTCTGAAGAGCTCAGTACAGCTGCTGACCGATAAAGCGCAACCCCTGGACAGCTCTAAGTTGCCCAGACTTGCACATCAAAGCCAGGGCAAGGTCGTAAAGCTAATCCGTATCCTGGAGCTGCAGAGGGCCCCCAAGAAGGTCTCTGAACACCAGCTCCGTGTGGCGAATCCTGCCAGCTGACTCGGTCAATTTATTCTTTACTCACTGTCTGCCTTCTCTCAGCCAAGCCCAGCAAAGCTGTAATTTAAATCTAAAAAAGAAAAAACTCTACACACACACACATATATATGTATATATAGACTTATTTTGAATACACACGCATCCTTCTGGCAAAAATTATAGAGGAACTAAAATAAATATGTCAGCTTGCTCCTAAAAGACTCTCCTGCTTCCGAAAATAAGCATTGTGCAAACAAATCAACCTCTGCTTAGCAGGAGACAAACCAGACTGTGAAAATATAGAACAAATGGCTGTAATTGCTCAAAGCCTCACCACGTATGCTCAGCTTCAGTAGGCACTTTGAAAGCAAAATCCACCAAGCCAGAGCAGGTCTCACACCAGTAACACAGTTAAAAAGGGGACAAAAAAGCCCAGCACCCAGATTTTGGTGGGCTGGAAGTCAGAGACAGCATGTTCTGCCTGGGAAAGGTCCTATCACAAAAAGCTTCTCATTACTTTGGAGCTTTTAATTAAACAGAACACAACAAAAAAAGTGGTATTTTCTAAGATGGCTGCTCAAAACCATTTGCTCGAGCCCCTCCTGAGCCCTTGCACCGGCACAAGGCAGAAGGGCTCTGCACCGCCCTGAGAACGTCAGGTTTGCCCCAAGGAGGCCAGCCGAGAAACCCGCCGGGGTCTTGCACGTGCTCAGCCCCAGCTGGGTCTTGTGCCTCCCCAGCCCCAGTTCGCACTGGCGTTCGCGGGTTTCCCTCCAGCGCTCACGTGGGCACTGGAGACTCGTGCCACTGCGCTGTGCTCCCGCTCACGGCACGGCCTGACCCCAGCACCCGTCCGTGGCCGGCAGTGAGCGCAGAACTGAGACCCCACTGCGGCGGAGCAGGTCAGGGCAGAGGTGCGTTGCGGAGAGGTCCCGGTGGTTCAAAGTCAAAATCAGCAGCAGGTTCCTCCAAGATCCAGGCTTGGATAGAAAGAAATAAGAAAAGAGGCACCTTTGGGACACAGCTGGGATTTCCCGGGGTCTCCACGAGAGGACCAGGGGAGGGCAGAGGGGAATCCTCCCCACAGGAGAGCAGGCGCCGAAGCCCAGAACAGGGCCAAAGGCACAAGGTACTACACACTGACACCAGCACCTAAATCATAAGGGGATACATCTCAGAGCACTTTATCTCACAGGGAAAATGGAGGGCAGCACAGAAACTCCCACCAGCACCAACCTCCCTGCTCCCAGTCCATGCACACGGTGCCACGCACCATCCACCAGAATTGCACAGACCAACAGGCAGCCCAGCCCGGTGCCAGACTCGTTCCGATGCCTTCTCCCCACTTAACAGACCCTGAAATTGCCCTCGGGCAAACCCAACGCTGCCAGGAGTTGTGCAGAGCAGACAGCATAGAGGGACACTCTCCCACGGAAAGATGCAAGGTCTTCAAGCAGTGTTGCTTACACCCATCCCATCCTCCATCCTTCCTCTGCAGAGTCAAGTTTCTCTCTCTAAGAGCACTCTCTGCTCTTAGTAAGGGTCCCTAAGCTAGCCTGGTACACAGATCCAGCTGGAAAGCCTGTTCTAGGTAACTGTCCTTGATGACTCAGGAGCATTACATGACTGGGGAGCAAAATTGCTCATGGAACTTGAGCCCCAGACCACAGGATCAGTGAGACAGGTCTTCTGGGGCACAGGATCTGCCCAGACAATGTCTGCCTCTCTAGCTACCACTACATCCTCTGCTTTTCTTCCCCCACAACGGCTGGAGTTTTCATTTTGGACTCCAGAGCACGGCTGAAAGACCTAACCTTCAAACAGCCTCCCTAAAGCTCTGCTTTGCCCCAGACGCAGCGGCACCTCCTAAGCTCAGCAAAAGCTACAGCAGAGTTGTTTTTCCTTTTAAGGGCTGAGCATTTGAGAACGAGTTTCAGAAAAATGTACTGGCAGTTTTCAACCCCTCTCCCTCCTTCCAAAACGTGCTGCATGGATCCAGAGCTCGATCCAAATTCCATCTGCTGGAGGGGAGGCAGCTGCAGGGGACACTTACTGCCAGCCAGGATGGTCCCTGCCCAGTGAAGCTCGCAGACCCAGGCGTCTTGTACAGGAGCTGAAGCCTGGCACAGCTCAGTTCTCCTGTCCTCCCGGCCTGCCTGCCCGTGGGCCACCCCACAGGCTGCACCAAGCCCAGGATACATCTTCAGGTCTGGTGCAGGCCCCGGGACTTTGGGAGCAAAATCAGCATCAGGCTTCAAGAACGACTGCATACCCATCGAAACAAATACAGGACAAGCCTATAGCCAGACTCTGTCCTTCCTAACAAACAGGATCCATACGGAGAAAGCTCAAGTTTAACAACACCCTAGAGAGAAAACACTTCATAGCTGCTTAGGGCAGTGCATTGTAGGACAACCTGCAATTTCAGCAATGACTGACCTCCACGAAGCAAGTATCTTCTGCCAACTCTGGCTCAGAGGCATCCTGTCTTGTCTCCATCTGGCATACAGGCAGAGTCCTTCGCACCTCCTTGGTGCTAACTTCCACTCTTGCATCCTAAATAGCTCAGGAAAGAAGGAAACAGCCTGATGCTTTCTGCCACCCCTGAAGGCAATACCCCACTCCCTCACTCCTAACAGCTTCAGGAAAAGCTTCAGGAAGGATTCATACCAGCAGATACGACGTAAGCACGCATCAGTGAGTGTGAGCGTGGCTGGTGCCAGCAGACCTACAGGGCACTGTCTCATCCCTCCTGCGCACGACTTCCCTGGAGGAAGCGGCGAGTCCGCAGGCGAGGCGCAGGCCTGCCCCAGCCAGGCACGCAGCGGCTGCCGGCTGCTCCGCAAGGATGTGCCCAGCCGCAGGCGATGGCCACCTGCCCTCCCGCGGCACCAGCCAGGCTGTGTCCAGCTCCAAGCGTGCAAATCCCCACAACCAGGTACCCAAGGTCATGCATCAAGTTTTCTCCTTATGTTTTCCTGGGTCACGCCGAGCTAAGAGACATCTTTCCAGGTGGACCAGCGCTGGACTTTATCTACGTTAAGGTGGCATGTTCTGGCACTTCAGACTTTTACAGAATCTGCCCATGCATTTTAGCTTCCACAGCATCTAAGAGCCTCCCAGGCTGAATATATTTAACCCTACAACTAGAACTGGATGGTTCCTGTTTTGTCAAGGGGATTGACACACAGAGAAAGGAAGGGACAGAGCAGGAACCAGAACATAAGCCTCCCGCACTCCCAATTAACCCCTTCACCACTGGGCTACGTTTAAACCACTGCTAACTACTAGAAGAGTGAACGCAGTTTGTCCCTGTTTCCATGGACCTCCAAGTCACAGCCGCCTGTCATCAGCAACCAGAACGAGTGTTTAGCATACCTAAGCAGGGCTAAATTTCCTACCACAGACAAGGTTGCACGCTCTAGGAAGGCTCAGCTTACCCGACTGTAATGCACAAGTGAAAATGAGCACTGGGGCCAACGGAAGCACGCGAATGCTGCCGCAGCTTTCAGGAAACATGGCACAGGAGCTGCACCTGCCAAAAGGATGACGGGCAAAACCCCCGGATCCCTGGAGAAGCGACAGATCCTAAGTGCTTCTCCCTAAGCCAAACGCAAGTAATGTCACATAAATAATGTCCCTGCTATTTCAAGGCCATGGCAGCACTCACCACCCTCGCTGACATGCTAGGAATGACCGACAAAGGTCTCGATTCATCTAGCTTGCCGCCCAGCTGCTTCAGCACCGAGGTGCCCTCTTTACGGCTCAGCATGTCAGCAGCGGCGAGTCCAGGGCTTCCTCTCGGCACTACCAGGACGGCCTCAGGGCAGGCGAGCACGCGGCCGGCTGGCAGCTGCCGCCTCCGCCACGGGCGCACACGGGAGAGCAGCCCAGGAATGGGCAGGCCCCACCATCAGAGGCTGGTCTGGAAAAGCCATCGCCCAACACAAGCCCAGCAACTGCTGTCACGGTTCGGCATCAGGCCACATCACTCAAGCTGCAAGCCGCGCGAGGAACAGGACTCGGCAGCCCTGAACTGCGCGGCTGAGTTTCAGCATTTCTGTGCACGGAGAGATCGCCCCTGCGCTTAGTCCAACCACGCGAGGCCACACACACGTTTCAGTGCTACAGGCAGTGTTACAGGCCATGGAGTTTCCATATAGAAGGGGAAAAGCAAGAACAGCACTTGCACCATCTTCACGAAAGGAAACAGAAAGCCTGTAGCAGCCACCAGGCGAGGCCACAACCAGGCGCGAGAGGCTCGTTTAGGCTAGGCGGGGAGACATCCATTTGCTACCCAAGGTACCAACGAGCAACAAGATGAAAACATTTACAAAGGTTTCTGAACAACTGAGGTTAGCAAAGACCGGAGAAGACAGGGAGGACTATAAAATAAACCTACCAAAAAAACAGAAGAGGAAAACCCAGCAGCAGGTCAGTCGGGACCGACCGGTTGCCCTAAAGAACACCCAGTGAAGGGAATTAAGAGGAACTCTTTAAACACCTACTAGAGTCTAAAATAACTTTACGGGACCATTAAAAAAAAAATCCCAGTTCTATTACTTCAACTTTTCTAAAGAAGGTGCAAGGGCTGGCAGAGGTGGGAGGCAGGAGCAGATCAAGGTTGTAATTAAAGGGTGGAGCACCTGCAATTCAGGGCCTTACACACAAACAGCCCACTATTACTTAGGGTGCCAGCTGTTTACTCCGTATAAACAGCCTGATCGCAAAGCATAAAGCTTTTTAAGTTCCAGAAGACGTATGCAAAGCTACAGATCTGAAGCAGCAACATTCCTAAACACATGGTATTAGCAAAATAATAGCCCTCTGTCTCTTCACATTTAAAGGGCTGCCAGTCATTTATTAGCTAAAACACAGAGTCCCTTGAAAACTCATGCAAAACACTGACATGGTTTGCAAGGGACCTGGTTATTTCTCAGCTAGCAAAGTCCACAAGACACTGGCGGCTAAATATATAAAACAAAGATAACAGTGTTTCATCACAACTTTCTTAGGCCACTCCATTCTTCAGCAAATCTCTCCAGCTGCAGCTGTCTCTGGCTACTCTGCTGCAAAAACAAAGTAGGAACAAATGCAGAGCAGCTCTTGAAAGTATTAGCTGCCCAAGCTCGCTAAGCATGACTCAAGTTAACCGCTACAGTGCTGGGAGGGCAGAGGAATTTGGCGATGAGTCAAAGGCGAGAGGAAACACAGGGTCCGCAAAAGGGTAACTCTCATCTGCTCCTCTTGCTGCCCTAAGGAAACGCATCCCTACAGGACTCCATGCGGAGGAGCTGCTTCACAGGCATCATCGTTTTCTCCAGGCCAAACATATTAATTTCCTCTGGCAAGGAGGAAGAAGTGGTAAGTAAACAGCTGGAAACCTCAACCACAAAGTTCATAAACCCTCCATAAAACAATAAGCCAAAACCCCTCCTTCCATGAGAAATTAATTTCTTGCATTCGTTTTGCCTGCAGAAAGCGCTGAACAACAAGCACATCAAACGTGAGAGAGTAACAACGCCCTAAGTGAGCTAGACCTCAGAGCATCGGGTCCCTCACAGAGGCCTCCTCCTCCTTTAAACTGTGTGGTCCACTCAACTACCTAATTTTCAGCACATACCCTGCAAGGCTCAAGCCACCTAATGTCTCTTTAACTCACCTACTGATGAAGGAATTAGAAGTTTAGGATGAAAGACACAGCCCATGTTTGATTTTTTCCATTGCTTTTAATCCTGAGGCAATAAGCCATGGACCAAAAAAAAAACCTCCCTCCAAAAGGAAAGGTGTGTTTAGATGCTGTCGTGAACAGAGATTCTTATCCTGACTGATGATCTCCAAAAATACTAAATTCTGGTCAGGAGTATTATATTCCATGAGCCATATGTCAGCTTCCTCTTTACATACTTGTGTTAGTAAGATCAGCGATGACCATAACAACACCTTTGAACTAAAAAAGAAAAAAAAGATAGTTATGTATAGTTCTGGTTCTTTGTTATTAGCAAGATCTGACTCGCTTTTAATGAGAAACAAAGACTGTGTAGCTCTACTTTGCCTTAAAACACAGTTGCAGCCTTTTTAAAACTGAACTTATCTCTGCAATCTTGCATTTTGGAACAAAGCACGCTTGGTTTTTAAAAAATCAAAATCCACATTTTCTCTCAGCATGTTATAGAAGCAAAGGTAGAACAACCTTCCTGAGAGTCAACGAGACGCTAGAGAATCATATCCATATTTCAGCCACCAATTCAAAAGCCTGTCAATTGTTTTTTTGCAAATGTCCAGAAAAAAATAGTTGGGCTTTGTTAGCTGCTGCTTTCTCAGCACGGTTCAGCAAGCAGAGCACTTGCGAGAAGGCTGAACTTCCACAGTGCACGGTACTGACTGTACAGTAATTGCAGACCTTTGCAGCATTTCCAGTGGTATCGCATTAAACCGTCTCTTCTGAGAAACAGGTACAGCAGCGATAAAAAAAAAATGATAGAGTCACTCCCTGCAGAGATCCACATAGACGTTACCAAATTGTTTCTTGCGTTCAACCAAGCTTTTGCACTGCTTATATTCATCTCTACAGCCTCTCCAGGGAGTAGAATAGAAAGATTCCACATCTTCACTGATAGTAAAGTCTCTCGCTCACTTGCTTTTAAGGGTAGGCTATCAATCTAGCAGGGTGAGGAGATGACCATCTGGGAAAGGGTGGATGTCAGAGACAGCGGTGTCAGGAGAAGTTCTAAGACTTGGGACCTCTGGAAAATAAGGAAAGCCCCAGTGCTCAGATAGAGTGTATTCCTTTCAGCTCTCAAGTTTGTGAGGAAAGGGGGCAGGAGCCGTTTCAAGTTAATAGCTGAAATTCTGCAGAAGAAAAATGAAGTCTCTCAGGGGGAAGAGAACAGTCGGCTGGTTAAATTCATTATTCTGGAGAGGTGAAACTGGACAACTGCAGAGTGAACATATTTGTGTAAAATCAGAACCAGAGCTGGGAATGGACTTCTGAACCCGATCTGCACCCCATCTTACTATATAACAGCTTCTTGGGCTTGAGAACTGCTGGCACAAGCAAAAGCACAGGTCTCACCTTTTCCACAGGTCCCAATCCAGGTTCCAAAAGACCTGGCTAGAGTGAGCATTTCGGACATGTTTCCAACCCAAAGGCAATTCACAGAGATACATCAATGCAGCTGGGAAAAAGATGAATATGTACTTGTGGACTTTAAACAAAGTTAAATTCAACCACTTTCAAGAACAGATGAATTTCAAATCTGAACAGAATGGGTTTCTCCTGCTTAAATGACTGGGAGATAGGTGCAAGGTAAAGAGATGCTACAGAACCGAACCTGGTTCAGACCATATTTAGCTGGCAGCAGGTTCTCTCATTGACCAAGTCAGCCTGAAATAAATACTTCAGCTTCTGTGCATAATCAGGAGTGCAAACGTATGTCATCTGTTTGCCCTGGCTTTAAAGGACAAGAAAGAAAGAAAGAAAAAAAAAATCAGACTGAGCTTTCTTATAAATAGCACAATAGACATAGTCCAGCTCAGCGCAGCAAAGGAGGTAGCTGCAGAGCTGGCAAAGCTAGACAGGATCTCTACAACAAAAAAAAATTCAGGAAATCCCCAGTGTCACCTCTCCCCACAATTGATTTAAAATGAGCTTATCCCTCACACTTAGTACATGAGGAAGAAGAAACTTCCTGGCTACAAGGGGAGAAAACACAGTTATTAATAGCATCACAATGAGTAAGTATCAGAAGTTATGTTGCAGCCCTGGAAGGTCTTGGCTGCATCTTGAGAATATCTGTTGCCATGGCAGTAATTGCTATACATGGTAACAGCGAACAGTGGTGTGAGAACAATTTACTTTTTGATTTGGTGCCCAAAACAAGTTGCTTTTGTTTTCTCTCACCAAAAAACCCAAGCATTTATTAGGCTGTGCTCAATCCAAAACTGAACTTTTCACTTTCAACGCTGTTAAGGAAAGCAACAACAACAACAACAAAAAAAAGAGCAAATCCAGAAAACTGCCAGGAGAGGTGTCAAAGGTGGCAGTGCTGTCTCTGTCCTTTGGCTGCATAGTCAAGGGACTGGAGCAAAGATCTGGACAACATTCAACATTTTTATATCAGAACTGTCCTGCTTGGTCAGACGTCCACATAGACGGTCCCAATCTGCCCCCAGTATCTAGCACCAGTCAACAGCAAAATAATAAGGCACAAAGAGGAAAAAAAAAAAGCTAAAAGAGCACAAACAGCCATACATCCTTCTTCCAACAATTTGGAGCAAGGAGACGGGATAACCTGAACAACATATAATATTTAGCACAAAAGCAGATCGCCCAGTGGTGTCATGACATTTTCATTCTGTTCTCTGCTCCATCCTTAGCTGCTCACAATGTCCTATCTCCCTCCTCCACCATTACTGAACACTGAGCTGATACTTCCATAGAAATGCCTGTCCCCTTCCTCCCACCATCTCAGTCCCGAACAAGCGCAGCCAGGACATCTTTTCTCATTTGTTCGCAGTCCGTCACTGGACGTGCCAACTGCAGAATGTTCTTCCCCAAACGCCACTCCGGCATCGCTTTTTCTGTGTCATGACACTCTGAACAGCACAGACCTCTGCAGGGCTCCGCTAGCAACTCCCCTCCATCGTGAACTCTGACGGTCTGTTCCTAATCTTTACTGTCTGTCTATTAACCATCTATTCATCCACGCGTCCCGTGAACAGATGTTTCTTTGAGAGCCCGTGGACAGGATCTTGCCAAAAGCTTTTTGAAAACTCCACCAGGCCATTCGACTGAATCACCCTTGCCCATGGGCTTGCAAGCTCCTTCCAAGCACCAATGGATTTGTGCGGCTTGATTTAGTTCTACAAAAACCATGCCAAGTCTTCCCCAACACATCGTATTTATCTACATGCCTCTTCAATTTTATTTCCTGGAACCATGCAAGAATGTAAGAAATGCCTCTTGGGAGAGACCAACTGTCCATCCACTGTCTCCAACAGTGACAATAGGGGAGGTTCATCAGACAGAGCACACGAAACCTAGTCATATCCTCTGTTCATTTCCTTTCTTATTCCCCCAGAATCGACACGTGTATCATGCATGTTGGAGGGTACATCCCTGCCTGTTCTCTCTAGCATCTGTTCCAGCCCTGTTGCCCATAAATTTGCCCAAACTCTTTCTGAGTTCGCTGATGCCATTTGTCTCCACAGCCTCCTGGGGCAGTAGATTCCAGATGTTCACCACCCACTGTAAAACAAACAGAAGTACTTTCTTTTAGCTGATTTAAGCCAATCTCCTACAAGTTTCACCAAGTGCCCTTAGTTATAGTACTGCAAGGCTTGGTGAATAACATCCAACTTAATCAGTGCCTTCGTGATTTTGCACACAGTGATCATATCCCACTCCCAGCTTTCTCTTCTCCGAACTGAGGAGTCCTAAACATTTTAGTCTCCCTTCATAAGACAGCTACTCCAGACCTCAATCATTTTAATTACCTTTCTCTGTATTCTCTCCTACCCTTCTGTGTCCTACTCAAGATGCAGAATCGAGAAGCACATGCAGTCCCCCAGAGATGGATGCACCAAGGTTTTACACAGGGTCAAAATTACGTCCTCTGCTTTGTTATTATCACCCTTCCTGGTGGTGATCAGTATTTCACTGGCTTTTTTGGCTGCCATTGCACACTGAGCTGACGATTTCAGAGAACTGCCAGCAATGACTCCAAGATCCTTCCTGAGCTGTAGCTGCCAGTTCTGAGTTAGGCATCCTACAGGCCTGGGATGGATCATTTATCCCTACAGTTACCCCACGTTTACCTATGCTTGTTCATCCACCACCTATTTGTCTACTCAGTTCTGTGAGGTCCTCCTGGAGTTCCTCACTTTCAGGGAGGTATCTGACTACCTGAAGGAGTTTAGGACCATCTGCAAACTTTGGGATTTCATCGCACACCCCCTATGCCTTAGGGCACTGATGAGGAAGACAGCCAGTCCCAGCACAAATCTCTCAGGCCTCACTGCCAACTATTATCCATGCTGAAAAAATGACCATTACGCTCTGCTTTTTGCATCCTATGCTTTAACCAGCTCTCAGTCTATAACAGGACCTTTCCTCTAGTCCCATGGAAACCAAATTGCTTTACAGTCTTTGGTGGAGAACCTCACTAAAGGCTCTTTGAAAGCCCAAATATATTACATCCACTGGTCCCTTTACCCACGTGTTCATCAAGCTCCAGCAGGCCTGTGAGGCAGGGCTGGGCTTTACACTAGCCCTGCTGGCCCTTTTCTAACAAACTGCATTTGTACATGCCTTCAGTGACCTCGTTCTTGCTTACAGACTCCCCCATGTCAGAGCATGGAGGTCAGACCCACGGGTCTGTAGTTTCCAGTATCCTCTCTACAGCCCTTTTCTAACAGTGTGCCTGGCACAGACACTGGGCCACCTCATGTTTAGCTCCCAGATTTCCCTGAGATCTCCATCCCTTTAAAAAAAATGCCATCACATTTGCCACCTTCAATTTTTCCGATATGAAGGGCACTTTAAGTAACAGGATGCACAAAGTAGCTCAGCAATTTCAGATTTAAGATGCTATAGCACTCTTTAAGTATCTGTTCCCAACAATTTCTTATCAGTTCCTCCATTTGCTCTAAAACTATTTGTATTGACCTTCAATTTGAGACAGCTTCTCAGGCAGCTCTTTTATGGAGACCTTCTAGTTTGGGAAGCTCCTCCACAGCAGTCAAGATGGTCAAAAAATGGATTAGATTTTCTGTGACAGCCTCTTCTCTGGTTTCCTCTCACACCCCAATCTCTCTTGCTGTGGTCTCTCCAAAAGGTTTCTGCTGCATTTGAAAGTGATTCATGTTTGGTAAATTAATTTTTCCAAAGTCATATGTTTGACTTATTTTGGTTTTACAGGTAATCTGCTGGAATGAGCATCTTTTTTGTCTTCTTGTTTGGATACAGCTTCATCTTTCTGACAGGCATCCTTCTCCCACCAGCCTTCTTTCCCTGTCAATTTACTTTTGTTTTCTGACCACCTTTAAAAATAAAAAAAAAAGTTTATCTTTTCTTGGTGGAGGTATCTATTCATTCTGAGCTGCCAGTGTCATTACCAAATAACTTCCATACTGCCTACAAGCCTTTCAGCTTCTCCTTAGCAGAGGGACAGAGTCTTACAAGACAAACATCAGGGCTTTTCTTTAAAGGTTAAAACAACAGAAGGCCGTTTTCAGAAGACTCAGAAGTAAAGGCCAGCTCTGCCGTAGGGCAGACATAAGTGTCATGAATTTTATTAAAGCTGCCAGTCACAAAGACCCTGTCATATCCACAGGCTCTGAGCTATCATGACTTTTCCAGTCACTGAAATACATGTGTCCAGGAACAAGAAAACCCCAAACTTCATCCTCTGTGAATCTGATGGACGGGACTCAGCTCGCTGGAGAAGGCACAGTGAAAATGGGGCGGGGGAAGCCTGACCCCTTACTCAGGCACCCCCCGGGGCAGCAGGTCCCTCCCTGCTTATAACTGCACCAGCCAGGAACGTTGCTTAAACCAGAGTTTTCAAAGGTCACTACACACTCCTAGTTTCTGGATGCCCAAGCTGAGGGGTTTGCAGCGGGATACACATTATGTGACCAAAACACCTCCTGAGACGCTGAGATTAGAGGCAGAGGGGCCCAGGCTTCCTCCACAGATGCTGGAGGAAGGCAGGAGCCACACTAAAGGACAGCCAAGGCCTCCGGGGAGCAGTGTCCTTCGACGGTGTCTCCTTCCCCAGGAGGAGCCACGGCCCGGACCTTTGCCCCTGTGCATTCAGCACTGCCGAGCATACAGAGCTGCCGCCAAGGTCAAGGCCCTCACAGCTCCTGCCGGGCTCCCGCAGGAGATAAGACACAGGGCTCAGTTGCTGACAGACTGCAAAACCACTTTATTCAGTGACAGGTTTGAATTCAAAAAAACCACTGATTGATTTTGGCCTGCAGCGTAGCAAAAAACGGGGTTTGCATCTCCCAGCTGTTCATTACTCTTCTTAACGTGTTTGTCATAGCCGGTCTAGCAGGCGTGAAGTTGAGAGAGATGAAGTCCGATACCCTTCCTCATCTTGAACCACACAGAAAAGCTCTACCCAGACAGGGCTGCAGCCCTGGAAAAGGCCTCGCAGAACATCCCCCAGCAGTACCCAATTTTCACAGCCAGCAGCCTTCGTGCATCCCTTCGTCTGCAGACCCACGTAAGGGGTCTGCCCTATGGGAAGCCCACACAACAGCAGCAGCTCCGCTCAGGATGCTCTTCCACAGGGATTGACGGACCAAGCCACGCTCTCGTACAGGCACGCCTCACCACGATAAAACCTCTTTATGCTCACAGACGCCATTTGTCCTTTCCAGGGAAAACAGCCCCACCATGCCCCCACGGGGAGGGTCTAGAGCTTTAGCCCTATAGGCAAAGCAGCGCAGCTTCCTACGGCAGGTAACAGCACTAGAGGGAAAGCTCGGTGACACACTGGCAATATCAGAGGGAACCCAGTTAATTCACGCAAAATTTGTAAGCGCATCAAATCCTCTCTGCGGTCCACAGAAAGTGCAGATTCCAACCCAGGTCCAACCGGGATGCAGAGGGCAAAAAAGCAGCATTGCCGACAGCCTCATTAAAAGTTTTGCTGCGCTGTGATCATCCCCACACATCACTGTAACTAATAACTAGTTAGGTAACTAATTAAACCCATGGCCTTCCCTGCCCCCTCCAAAAGGCAGACGGTGTGCCGTTTCTGGGGGTCTGAATTTCTGCTCTGAGCAGGCACTGCATACACTGAAGAGGCTGAAGGACAGAAGTAACTTAGCCGACGAGGTCAGCTGCAGGGGCTATTTTATTTCAGCCCCCAGAGTACAAGATGTACATGGTATCAGGAGACACTCTCAAATAGGAAGCCGTGCTCTTGCTCAAAGAGCCTCCAGTGCATGAGGAAACCCCAAATTACACCCCAGAACATAGCTCGCTGTCCGGATCTTCCACGCCAGGCAGGAGCAAATGTTCCAGCTGCTGAATGTGACCCTATTTTAAGTTTTGATTTGAACTATGGGCTCTTTCACTGAGCTATTTGGTGATCACCAAACTCTCAACCTTTTTTAGCCTGCAATCTTCACTTTATGTTTTAAAGACCACAGGGACAGGGAGAGAAAGTAACTGAAGATAAAGTTTCCCCTCTAAGCGCACAGCAAGCACGCCTCGCACCAAACACCAGGGTTACAGAAAAACTTGCAACTGAAACTGCTTTTCCTTCCCCCACATACAAACAGCTCATGCAGCTCAACAGAAGCTTCCCTTATCCAAAAGGAGACAAAAGAGAGTGATTTCATCCATCCAAGACCAAATAAAGTTTAACCACACAAGCGCGGCAGAGGGATTTCTCAGGTTCCCGTGCTAAGCCATCGCGCGCGGTGCCAGGTGGCTGACGCTGCCGGGAGAGCGTACGATCGCACCCCCAGAGGCCCCCGTGCAGGGGGGCACGTCGAAGAGTTACGAGCTGCAGAGACTGAAGCTTCCCAGACAGAACAGGAAAAAGCACATCACTGGTAACCCCGTCACGCTGTGCTCCCCCGAGCAGCTCCCGCAGCTATCTGCGTCACAGACCCCTCTCCCTGCTCCAGCTCATCCAGCCGTAGCCCTCAGGAGGGCAGACGGCAGAGCTGGCAGATCGCTTCGCTCATGCTGAAGGAGATATGGCAGGAACTGTTTCAACAAGAGCAACCTGAACAAGCGACCCTACCTCCCATCCGTGTGGTTCTCTGTTGCTTCCAAGGAAGATGCCAGCAACACTTGTCCTCCTGCTCTTTCAGCCAGGGAAGGGCTGGATCTGCCAGGTCCAGCAGAGCTGGGATCCTGCCCCTTCCCCTGCAGCTCAAGGCATGCAAGAGGCTGCTGGGGAAGGAGGTAGGGAAGGGAAACGGGAGAAGAGAGGCCCTTATCTCCTCCCACAGTACTTTCAAACCACTCCTCCTTTACTTGAGCCACTTCACTCCTTAAAACACCACCGATTCACCAACGGGGCTGGCACAGCTCTCCCGTAGACCCTTCCTCATGCGAGAGGCCACTGCTCCTTCCATCTCCTCCACCCTGCTGCCACCACCAAAGGGAGCTCTCACAGCAGCTCTCTTCCAACCTCCCCCTCTGGCAATGGGATTTTGGCATTTAAGGTCAAAGCCTCCACCAGGGACCCAAGATCACCTCTACGGTACTGCAACCAAAGTTGACCTGATGGGCCACAGGGAGAAGAACCCCATGGTAACCTCCCGGCGCCAGCACGAGCGGCCCCTCACAGGAGAGCTCTTACTCAGCACTCAAAGTTTTAACAGCGGCTTTAACACCTTCTCTAATTAAATTACCAGTCACCCAAGTATATGGCCAATTGTTCTCCATATCTACGAAAATTCCTAATCAGTTCTCAAGGCCGCCTTTGGCTGAGGAGGTTAGAAAAGCAGCAACTGCATAGCAAAAAAACTACGTCTCTGCAAGGCCCCTCAAAAAGCAAACTCAGAAGCCACACGAGAGCTCTCTAAAAAAGAACGTATCTTGTCCAACAGCCCTCAATTCACTGTTTTTTAGACTACACTGATATCTGCAGCTGAGCAAACCAGCAACACACACCGTATGTTACAGTCTGACACACAGGTGAGTTACACGTAAGGGCTCCCACGCAGCAGTTCGCATTTTGCCCTGGCAGGCTGCTAGCGGCAGCAATGCTGCCAGCTACACGTCTACCCGGCCGTGCCCTCCTCCCCAGCGCGCTGGTGTGAACAGGGTGCCTCCCCGACTGGTCAGGATGGCGTCTCAGGAGAAACCGGAGCAGATCCACCAACTCGCTGCGGCTGGGAGGGTGGCTTCCCCTCTGCTTTCCCCCCGACTCTTTCCGCGCAGTGCATCCCCAGCACGAATCGCACAAGGACACTGGTGTGCCTCAGATCCCGTGCTGAGCTAATTCAGCTTGCTAAGTTAAAAAGCGACTGGTTTTCGGCTGGTTTCATGAACCGAATCATTTTGGTGAAGGGTCCCACAAAGGCCAGAGCCAGGACAAAAGAGCACGGCAGTGCATAACGTCATCCTGCGCAGAACATCACCACCTTTCTCACCCTCACCGTCAGGATGGGAGAACACTTCTAGGACGCTACGTGTCCTGGACAGCACAGCATGACTAAGCTAGATGTTGACCTAACTTCAAAAGTCTGGGCAGCAACCTGCTTTTACAGTGCAAAGCGTGGATTTGGCTTGTGGATCCACCTTTCAGACTCCTCCCAAGAGCCTGCTGGATTACAGTATGTAGCACCATTCATTTAAGTTGCTCTAAATGCTAGTTCACGGCTGCATGCTGGGTCACCCTAAATCTCCCCACCAGCTGCAATACAGGATGTCCCACTGCTACTTTTCAAGAGTACTCTGAAGATGCCTGAAGTGAAAAGACCTGCAGTATCCAGAGACAGAGCCAGGCTCTGTTTTGAAAAAAGGCTAAGTGATTCTCCGGCTTGGAGAAATAACACCGTTCTTTCTGGTTCCCAGTTCTCCCACGCTACTGTTTTTCCATACAACTGGGAATAACAAGGCCCAGGCCAGCACACCAGCCAAATGAACACAGACTAGCAAGTTAAAAAAAAAAAACTTTGTAAATCCCTGTGCAGATGATTTAATTTCACTTAATCCAATAATGTTGACAAAAGAGAAGACTTCTGAAAGACATTCCTCAGCATGCAAAAGCCTCAATTTAAATATGGCTATGCCAGCTCATCCTGTTCTGAGATTCACTGGCAAAAGTGACTGGTGTGTCTGCTGGTTTAAACAGAACCTTTTCTACGATCAAAACCATTCTGGTATTGCCATTCCAAAAAAGCCTTCTACTTTAGACTAGTAAAAGTCTTCAGCATCCAGAACCTCATACCTGGGTTTTAGACTTATTTTAAATTATAGCTTCTAGTGAATTTAGGCCCAGTTGATAGAACACACTGTAACTGGACTCAGCAGGCATGGCTTCAGTAACTTCTAAATCCACAGTACAGAAAGGAATGCAGAGGTCCTGCTTTTCACCCTCATGTTTTCAGTGATTTTAAAACCAGTTTCAAGGAAATTAAAATACTTTTATTTCACTGAAAAGCCTTCTAATGAGTTTCCAAGCTGAACTGGTAACTCTCCTGCCATTTGTACTCCAGTGCAGGACTGCAAGCGAGAGCCCAGGGGAAGTGACAGCAGAGCACAGACCGAAGCACAGAGCTGCAGCTCAAATTCCAACACCGCTTCCTTCAGTCATTTTACTATACCAGCTAAACACGATTCAGTCATATCACAGCAAGACTATCCATTATAGTAGGGGGATATAAATTGCTAAGAAAAAGTACCACCCTATTATAATGCGCACAGCACTTGTGATGTTCAACATACACCCAGCTCCCCAGGCTCACTCCAGGCAGCACGCTAAGCTCACAGCACATTTGCCTTTCTTTCGCCACTTCTTTTTGCTTCTTTCCTTCACATTCCTTTGCTTCACTTGCTGTTGATAAGAATTCATTAAACATTTGGAGCTTCTCTGATCACCGAAGCTCAGAGCAATGTTTGGAAGGCCTAAAAACATCCCAAACCTAATTACAGTAGCGAGGAAGCAAAGAGCTAGACAGTGCCACTGGTACACAGACGGATACCAGATTAGCTATCAAGATATTCATAGCTAGGAAAGGACTACCAAAGAACTACAATATAAATGAGGTGGAGACGGTCGTTGGACCACAACAGTGGGACCACTTACTGGTCTATGAGAAACCAAACCCATGATGAATCTAGCAGTTGGAACTTAGTCACTGTTTAAATACATATAAGGGCGACTCGGAGCTTGGATTATGGGGTGCGACTTCTTGCCAGTGAGATCCAGCCGTGGCTCGCTCAGCCTCTGCAAACACACCACGCTTGTTACATCCCCCTCTGCGCCAAAAAGACACAGGGAGGCAAACCCGGAGCTGGAAAGACTACGGCAGCATGTTAGGAGGGGTTAGAAACAGGCACTGGCGCAAGCAGCGGTAGCAGCAAACCGCTGCCGGGACCTGGTGGCAGGGTCCCTGCAATAGAAAGGAGAGCCGGCCATCCCCTAAAGCGAGAGGCAGAGGCAACAGAAAGCTGCAGCCAACAGCCAAAACCCTGTTTGAACACAGCCTCCGCAGGGGCACGTGCATGAAGAGGGCATCCTTCCAGGTAACACTACGTAGCGTGGCTCACCCATTTCACTCCCCGGGTCTCCACTCAGTTATCCATGCCACGAAGACTCCCATTACAACTTCTGCTTTGACTTCGCCTTGCTACTGAAAATACTTTAAGATAATTCAGCCATCTTCTAAAAAAAGCCCAGTCCTGGCTGCTGCTGCACACGGGAAGCTGCGTGCAACACCTTGCACTGCCTCCAAGTCAAAAAGAAATTAAAAAAATCAGCTGGCCTTCGCATGATTAAAGCGGATGTGTGGAACTTGTTCCCAACTCAGACAGCACTGCATAGGGCTTCTCTTGGTATCACTGAGGATTAAGACAGTAAGTCTCTCTGTCATTTCTCTGGAAAGAAAAACTAAAAAGCTAAAAAGAGAAAAAGCAACCACGAAACAAACAAAAAACAGAAAAAGCAGAAAAAACAGATTTACAGAACTAAGAAATTACCCCTGCTAGAGAGCAACTGGCCCAGGACCACCAGTTCAAAACGTCTACGAGTGGGCAGGAGCCTCGAAGGAAGCATTGCACTCCATCGAACCTTTCTTCCTCCTCAAATGGGTTTCCAAGCAGTAAGCGCAGCAAGGTTGTTTGCACAGGTAGGAAACAGCTCCATCTGCCAAAGCAAAGTGCCTTATGGCAGTGTCCCACATCTGCCAAGTTACACACACAAACGAGCCCAGCGCATTTTTTTTCCCTTCACTTGTTTGTTTTTGGTAGATCATAAACCCTGTGGCTAAGAAAAAGGTTAGTCGAAAGGGGCCCAGGACTGCTGAGCTCTGAGCTGAAACAGAAACGCACAGCAAGTCTGGGGAGCACAAGGTACTCACTGTCATCTTCATTTTGTCTCCTACCACTCTACTTTCCATCCGTGGAAAGCAAAGCACGGTGAGAACCCAAGTCAGACAGCTAGACATGAGGCGAATACGAGAGCAATAAGAAAAATGCATCCTCTGCATCAAACCAGCTTTTCATTTGCCTGTGGTAGGTGACAAAGACGCCAATGAATTATTTTATTTAGATTTCTTTAGTTTAGTTCCCCAGTGCTCTGCAGCATACAGCCCTCAGTGGAACCGCATGCAAGACCCTAAGCCCAGCAGGAAGCAGGAGCCTGAAAAAAGCTCAGAATCTCCAGGGCTTCGGTTTTTCAGCTCGCTTGTTTTTTCAGGAAGAATTCTCAAAAGTCAAGAATGTCAAAGTCCGAGAAGGTGCTACCCAGGACACTGGGTACCTTGCAAAGAACATTATATCCCCTCCTCTTCCCCTGAAGCACGGTGCTGCGGAAGGCCAGACACACGCCGGCTCCTGGAGCTATCACACGATCCACGCACAACCCTCTCATTTGGGATCAGGGAATGCTCTCGGTCTCCCGTGCTTCACCACAAATAAAGATCTACATCTTCAGCATCCTCTTTACATTATATTTCCCAAAACTTTTCCAGCTCTGTGTATTGTATACCCAAAAAGTGGGTATGCACAACGCACAAAGAAAAAAGCTTGGGGGAGTACCTGGGGGATCTCAGGATGTGTTTGACACCAGCTACACTGGAATTTGCTGGTCAATATTCAGCTGGAAACATAACAACTCTGTTATTCCTCAAATGAGTAACCTCAGACGCTTGGAACAGTGATTAGGATGAGAGAATATATCCCAAAGAATGGTATTTTCCCCTTCTCCCATGAGAGAAAGACCAAATGCAGGAAAGAGACCAAGTGCAAAAAAATTTCACTCTTAAACCACAATGTCTAGTTCCAGATGCAACAGCCAGATGGATCTCAGGTCTGCTGTTTTAGTTAATCCATTCCTACCACTCCACAAATTAACTGTTTTAAGAAGCTTCCCAAAGTAGAAGACTACTCTTCCCCAGGACATGGACAAAAATGATCAGAGAACTTACTTTAGTGAATACTCATGACTGAACTACTAAAAAGTGCAAGAAATTGCTTGAGCAGTAAAGCCTTTTTCCTACAGGTGAACTGCCCTTCTGCTCATCCCAACAAAAAGAGAAATTAGTATCAGCATCAAATACGTAAGTAATGGCAGCAGAGCTCAGAAACCCTCTATGAATCCAGCTAAAACCAGATCCCAATGTTTGCGCTGGAATTTATTACAAATAAAAGGTACTTTGCTCACTATTCAACTCTGCCTGGAGGGCTTTTTAAAGAAACACGAATGCATGCATGTCACAACAAGGCACAGGTAATTGTGTTTTACCTGGAAAGGATTGATGGAGCCTAAATGGAACATTTCAAATTCTGACGTATTTATTTCATGAAAGCTTGTAAACACCTCCTCCTACTTGCATCATCCACCAAGAAAGCCTTTGGGCAGCACAACAGGAATGGAAGCACTGGGAAAGGAGACTACAGAAAAGGAGGAAATGCCACTTCTTTCCTTTGAACTTGTGATTAGCTTCCATCAGAACAGCCTGGTGTGTCTGAAGGCGTTTGCTCAACGACTAGGCTTTATCTGCATGCAGAGGCAAACGCTACAACAAAACACACGGCGTCACCTCAGGATCTAGTTCCAGGCCATGCCTGTCCTGCTGATAAGGGCAACTTAAAAAGCATACAGAAGTCTTGGCAGAAAAGATGACCACCTTGCCCTCCATAGTGCGTCACCACTCCTCTGCCAAAAGTTACTGCCTCCTCAACTTGCCAGCAGAATTGCTGGGGTGAAAACACACTCCCAGTTTCACGTAAAGCCAGTTGGTCTTTCACCCCCAAACCATTCCACCCAAAGAAAATTGCATCGCCGCTCTCGCGAGTCGCTACACCAGCGGATTAGACGGAGCAGTGATGACCTGCAGGAGCGAGTGGCAGAGGTCAGACTGCTGATAACCTCCTACACCTGCACTTACCTCTGCTGACATCTGTACTCCGGGAAAGATAAACAGAAACCTTTGCTAGGAATAGGCTCAACTAGCAGACACAAGCGCAGGAGAAGCTGGGAGCAGAAGCGTGTCCTTGTGTTCACAGCTAGCTACAGAGAAGGCATCTACTCATGGCCTCATCTAAGCCAGTTAGGAGCAAGGTGAACCAGACCAGCCACAGGAACCCAGGTCAGAGGATCCGCGCGGGGATCTGCATGAAACAAGAGGAAGATTCCTGTGTACTATTAGAAGCCAAACACCCCGTTACTGGGAAGCCACAACTGAGTTCAGACATAAGACATCCTGGGGCAGGCTGATGTATTGTGGAAGCTTTCACTCATTCCTACATTAAAGCCTCTGGGGAAAAAAAGAGAACCCAAAACATAGAAACTACTATTCGGACAAAGATGGATTAAATTCACTATTGGCAACAAACTCATATTCAAAGCATTGAGATTCAAAGACAAAATTATGGGCCTTCTTATTTTCAGTCATACCATCATTATAAGCAGAAAATAAAGCACATGAATCCTTTACATTTTGTATTAACTACGGGAAAAGAGCAACCAGATCACCAGTTTTCCCGCTGAACAGGTATATTCAGTACCCATCTCCAAGGCTGTTTAATTCAAGTATCCCAAACATGCTATTAGGATGACAGGTCCAAACTGAAAAGCTTTCTTCACCATAGATAAAATGGCAACCAAGTAGTATCCTTACCAGTGCATTTACCTATGAAGAAATATATATGATATTTCCTTTTGTGACTTCAAGGAAAGAGTTCATTAACATATAGCATTTATTGAGCTGCACTGGCAAAAAAAAGAAAAAAGAAAAAAAACTTCATGGGCCAAAAAGCCAGACTCCTACAGCAGTTTATATGCTTCCTTATCTGTAATTATAAAAGCAATGCCATTAAAGCTAGTTCAGACCTTACGAATCCTTCCCACAGCCCTTTCACAGTGCTGCTAGTTCTTTCTCCATTGCTCTATGGGGAAAAAAAGCTGTTCCCCTGCACACAGAACTTTACAGAATTGGGGCAACCGTCTACTATTGCAAACAGGTAAAGTCAGCACCCCAGGAACATCAGGACCGATCCAAAAAGTGCCTTAAAGCTCAGACACAAATACATTGAACTGCGCAAGATTTTCTTACCCATTGAACAGTTCCTTACAGGAGTCTCTCATTCTCTCATCTTTGCACCGTGGCACATTACATTTTTTTGGAGACCAAGTATATAAGTTGAATGGGCCATATTTGCCTCTCGTGCCCCTCAACTACGACAGCTCTAAGTGAAACAGATTCGCCACGTCTTCTTGGCACGTTAAATGTGCGAGTCTTATGCAAGGCTTTCAGCTGCAGACCCAACAACTGTCAGGCTGAAAGCAGGCTTTTGTATAACAAGGATGGCCATAAAACTCTCCCGCTTACAAAAAGTATCAGGCCAACATACTTAGATTTTCCTGTAGCTTATGCGCTTACAACTTAGGCCAACACATCTGTTTCAGTTAAGCAAACCTGTTGTGAATGCAGAATGTGAGCTATTTAACCAAAAACCTGGCTTCGAAATCTGCATTCTTATAATCCACTGTGATCTCAGCATCACTTCAAATAGCCTAGATCCAACTGATAGGACAGAGCCATCTCATCAACTCAGCAAAGAGCAAGCACAAAAAAACACCAAAAAGACAGTCAATGAGGATACACCGCCCTAGCAAGGGAAAATCCAGCACAAGAAGCTTTGCACAGCTTCTGGCTGCACTGCCTAGCAGGATAGCCCAAAATCTAAGCTGCTTTATCGGTTTGTCCAGTTCATCCCCTGAAGTGAACAACCTGCAACCTTGAACTCCGAGCAGCGAATGTCCTTTGCTGTCACTAGCGTGGAGGCAGAAACAACAGCTACAAGTTGCTGTTGCTGGCAGATTTCAGAGCATGTACTAACCATTCTGCTCTGGATCCACTCTGGTATTCAACATCCACTCTCGAAAGGATGGGATATTCCTTCCCAAGAGAGGCTGCGCTTGCAGCCTAGCTCAAACTGCAGTCTGCTGCAAGAGATGCAGAAGAGGCAGGAGAAGAAAATTCAGAATCAGGAGAAACAACTAACAGTGGTTCCAACCTCCTTGCCCCATCGCAGAGCCACCAGGCAGAACGCCAGCGCGGCTCTCCCTCCTCTGCCCCAAAGACAAAGCGAGAAGGCAGTCGAAATCCCGTGCCCCTGGGGAGAGCTGGGCTCGCAAGAATGTTAAATCGTCCTAAGCTTTTCACGCACGGATGGAAAAAAAAAATCTGGCAAAACAATGCAGAGGCAACTGGCATCAGCTGCCTGGAAGACAGTGTTTTTGCCAGCCTCTGTACCTTCCTCCCAGCGGAATAAAACTTTATTCAGCCACTGCTGGCCAGCAAACTGAACGGCACAGTGAGCCGAAGGAAATCTTTCTGAATGGGGTTATTCAAAGGAGCCATGAAATCTGCCGCTGGTCGCTGGCAGCACGATGCGGTCTGGGGAGCCGGCCCGGCTACCTGGACGCCGGCAGCAGGTGATCCTCCCCACAGGCTTCCAGCCGAGGAGCTAACCCGCTCCTCCTTAACCCTCTCCAGCAAACCAAACGCAACGACGCGTTCCTGGGTTTGACCAGGACACTGCTGTATTAGAGCTGTACTTTCTAAGCGCCATAAAACAACCTAGAACACCCCAGAGCCTGCACGCTGGGCTCAGCCCGGCCTGAAACCGGTGCAGCACCAAAGGGCGGTTCTGGTTCACCGCTCATCGCTGGGGACGGACAGAAGGCGTGGGACAGGCTGGCGGCAGTCCCTCGCGACGGAGATGCTTCTAGCGTCTGCTTTACCTTGAAAACGCCGTATAGACCGAGGCCAGCTTGACCGAGGCAGTCGCGCAAACTCTGCAAAACTCGGAGCCAGCTCTATCATCAGCCCTTCGAGGCAGTACGCAACCTGGCCCGCCCGCACCGCGCGCTCGCTTCAGGGGCGCGCTCAGCCTCGCGGGGAGCCCATCTCAGCGGGGAGCCGAGGGGACGCGGGAGGGCAAAGCCAGTCCCTGCCCCGCAAGCGAGTAGCAAAAGGCGGCCGAAAGCAGCCCCGAGCAGGCAGAAGGCAGCGCGGCAGCACTCGCTCCCGACGTTTCGGGCGCCGGCGGCTCCCGGGAAGCTCGGCCGCGTTCGCCGCCCCCGCCCCGCGGCGGAAGCCCCCCGCGCCCCGGCCCGGCCCGGCCCGGCCCGGCCGCCCCAGCGCCGCGGGTGTCGCCCAGCCGCGGCCGCGCCTCGCCGCCGGCCCGGCGCCCGCCTCAACAGGTGCGAGGCGGCCGCACTCACCTCTCCGCCATGGCCCGCTCGGCCGCGCCGCCCGCCTCGCTCGCTCCCTCCGTCCGCGGCGGCGGCGCAGGATGTGTAACCCGATGCCGCCGGCCCGGCCCGGCCCGGCCCCGCCCCGCCCGGCCACCAGAGCCGCCGGGACCCCCAGCCGCTCCCCGGGTCCCTCTGCTGGGGGCCGCGGCGCCGCAGCCAGCGGGCGGCGGGGCGGGGCGGGGCGGGGCGGGGCGGGCGGCGGCGCGGCGCGGCCCTGGGGCCCGCGGGCAGCCCCTGGCGGCGTCTGCGGGCGCTCGCGCCGCCCCCGAGCCCCGGCGGAGCCGCCGGGCCCGCGGAGGAGCCGGGCCGCGGCCTCCGGAGGCGGCACCGCGCCGGCCCCGGCAGCGCCGCCGGGCACGGGAGTCGCTGCCCCGCCGCGGCGGCTGGGCCCGGCCCGTCCGCCCCAGCCGCTGCTCGGGGCAGCGCCGAGCGCGGGAGGCTGCGGAGGGCCTCGGCCCGTCGAGGGGAGGCCAGCGGGCGGGCAGCCCTCAGCGCCGGCGGCCTGGCGAGCCGGGTGGCTCCAGGCCCCGACGCCGGGCTCGTTCCCGGGCCGGCCGGCGCTTCCCAAGCGAGGTGGTTCCTCTGGGCCTTCGTCCCGTCGCTCCCCCAGGGCGCGAGCGCCACAGGGCCTCTGGAGCGGCGCGGGTAGCCCTGCGCCTGGTCTGCCAAGCCACGGCAGAGGCCATAACTGGGCAGTTGGCTCCATCCGGAGCTTCCCGGTGCAGGTAGAGAACGAGTGGCCCTGTCCTCTTGCCACCCCAGCCCTTTGTTCCCCCTCTGTGTTTGTGGGGCTAGTTTTAGCCTGGGTCCGACCAGCAGCTGCACACCAGGAACCAGGGGAAGATAGTGTGGGATCGTCTGCCGGTCTCCTTTAGCTACGGAGACGGAGGAGACATCGGGCCCTCTGGGTTGGGAAAAGGAGCAGGGGGAGAAGAGAAGACTGCTTCTGGGCAACAGCCAGTGAAGAGAAGGGTAGCGACATGAGGATGATGAGCTGACAAATCCATGGCACCAGCAGCCGGGGAGGACCCAGGACAGAGCGCTCGCGACAGCGCCCACCTCTCCCTCTCGCAGGTGTGTGGACACGCTGGGTGCTGCCCGGGGCCGTGCTCGGAGCCGTGAGCAGAAGCAGGCCCCCGGCTCTGGAGTCGGCCTCCTGAGCTTTCTCCCGGTACCAGCATGGCCTGGGCTGGGAGGACATGCACAAGGGCATCCCGCGACTCGGGGGGGGGGGGGGATCCGTGGGTGGGGACTGTGGAAATGCAGAGGGGAGGGGAGAAGTAGAACCAGGACCTTGACGAGAAATTTTGGAGGAGCTGGGAGAGGGACCCCTGCCTGGCACACTGGTGTGGCTGGCATAGGAGGAGGCCAGGCCTATCCTTTGGGTAACTGCACCAGCTCACAGAGCTATGACCTAAGTACTCCGAGTCTCAAATGACAGCAACATTTAGCTACAGGGAGGCTAGATGATGCTGTCTTCTTTAAAGTTAGTGACTTCATTCTGGTTTTGTTTCCAAAGAAGATTTCACAATGGCCAAAATCACCTTCTCTGCAAGACAACAAAAATCCCCTGGTAGAAATGGGTTAAGGCTTCAGATCTGAGATGTGCATTGCCCCAGAAGGGAATTACGGCTTCCCTGTGGTGTTTGCATTTGAGAGATATTATACAAAAGCCAATACAACGGCACTGCACCTTAGGTTTGGTATCCCTCACTTGATAGTCATGGAGGAGAATTATCCTGCTGGATATACCCCCAAAAAACAGCTGCAATACTCCCTTCAAAGCATTCCACAAAATAGTACAAGAAATATCCTACGATCCTTATCACAGGGTTTTTTCCTGCTTTGGAAAAGGCTGCTTGGTTCTGTTTAAGCTATTTGAGTGACAGGTTAATAGCGATTGTCAACTTTCACGACCCTGTTTGTGAGGAAAAGCATGGCTGACTGCAAGAGCTGTGCCATACGTCTCAGGTCGTTTGGGGCACTCGCAGGGGAGAGAGACGTCAGCAGCATAGGCCTCATACACACGTGCCGTCGGCAGTAAACCAAGATGAGCCCGTGTGGTGCTAGAACATGTACAATTGCTGCACATTTTCCTTGGATCTGACTCCTGTCTTTTAAAAAGTGTTTCTTTAAACAAACATTGTACATTGTTCAGGAAAACAAAAGGTGTCTGAAACGAGGATAAAGCAGTTTGAACGGTTACGTCTGTTAAGGCTGCGTGGAGGTTGTGGTTGGTGCTGTTCCCAGATGTAGCCTGAGCTTCTTCCTGGATCACCGGCTGCCCTGGTAAATCATTTGTTCCCTGCAGTCCCTGTGTTCCTGCCCTGCCCTCCCCGCTGCGCGCTGAGCAGCCGGGGCATTGATTCGAAACACGCAGCTGCCCGGAGCGGTGCAAAGTACTTTAACAGCTCTGCTTTTCTGTCTTTTTTTTTGATGACATCCTACAAGAGTAGGGATGGAAAGTGGGCCTTAGAAAGTGGGCCTTGAATCAGTGTGGAGCACTGAGAAATGCATCTGTCTATGCTTTGCTGTGGCATCAAGCTAGATGCAGGATTGTCCCTGCAAGGTCCTTTCCAGAGCTGTCAGGACATGCCGTGAGGATGATAAGCCTTGGATCTCCAATGTAAGACTCCCAATGTCTAGGTTTGCCAGACGTGTTCTTTTTTTTCCGCAGAAATTTTGTCTGGGAAGATTTTCAGGACTTTCTGTTTATTTGTGTCCAGAATACAAATAAGTTTGGTCGAGTCTGTGCAGAAATACCAAGCATGTCCCCTGCATTTGCACAGATGAACTGTTAGTGTATGAACAGCAAGTCTAATGCCTCAGGAAAAGGTAGAGCCTTGCTCCAGTCAATCATGAAAGCCTTCAACCAGCATGACTACTCCAAATAAACAAGCTACGTACTGAAGGTCAGCCCTGCCAGATCAGCTCACGCTTCTGCCAGCCACCAAGTTGGAATGTGTCACTTGGCACAGTGGTACGGCAGGTCCCAGGAGTGCGGTCCTTGTTATCTAAATGCTTGTTGAAATGTGGCAGTGTTCCCACCTAAGTCATACAAGGGTGCTGTTATTCCAGAATAGGAACGACCCCAGGAGTAGGCAAATCCTTGTGGTGGAGCTGTCCAGAATTCCTCAGATCCTCCTAATCAGGAGTGCTAGACTTGGCAGATACTTGGTGGCTTTTGCCACTAGCAGAGTGATTTTTGGCCCATATCACACAACACAGAAAACTTCTGATACAGTCAGAAATGAGTCTGTTCAGCTTATTAATCATGTTGTACCACGGGTGAATCAGCTGGCAGGGGTCTCTGAACAGACTGATAGAGCACTTGGTGTGCTCTCTAGCAGACGGTGTTTTGGCACCACTGAATAACTTTTGAGTAATTTAATCTGAAGACATTCATGTGAAGTCCCACTGCACTTTTAAATAACAAATAGAGAGACAGTGAGATCATGGCAACTCTGCTCGCTGGCTGGGCGTGCAGCTGCATTGTGCTTGCCCGGCAGCCGCTGCGCAGCAGAGGCCGGCAGGGAAGGAGGGCCTCCGTGGGGAGCTGCGAAGGCTCCCAGCAGTGCGGGGAGGGGATGCCGTCTCGCGGCACTGGCAGGAGGGGAAGCAGGTAAAGGCTGAGTTCTGCAGGGTTACGAAACTCCGAGAATGGTACATAAACGAGGAAAGCAGAAAAGGCAGACTTAAAGCAGGTCTGCACTAGAAACAAAAGTTTGCTGGTGTAGCTCTAAGATGTAGTTAAACTGGCAGCTCTCCTTGTGTGGATACAGATCCTGTGGGCCTTTGCCAGTAAAGGCTATACCTGTTCTCTGAGGGAAACAGCAATACTGGAAAAATGCTTATAACAGCCTCTATTTAAGGGCTCTTGAAGATAGAGACTTGGCGCATCAAAATTATTACTTGACACTACTGTGCTAGCAAGAGCCTCCACACTTTGGGCAGACTGAAAATAGAAGCTGGGGAGATGGGGGGAGGTTGCAACAGCCCCAGCTTTAGGGAGCCCCAAAAAGGAGTGACTCAACATGGTACGTGGGAAGCTGGCTGCAGGAGGGACCGGACAAGCATTCATTCTTTCTCCAATGTTCTTGTTTTATTTTGCATATTTCAAGGTGTGGTGATAACATGCAGGCTATTCTCAACCTACACCTCTGGCAGGATTGCGGGAGGATCTATAATGTTACTGCTTAACTGCTAGAGTTTTATAGCTCTTAGGATGTGATTTATATGATTTATATGATTTATATGTTTTATAGCTCTTAGGATGTGATTCTGCCTGCATTGCTTTAAGAGATCCTCCCGTTCCCCCACCACAATCACTTGTTCCTGCTCCTCTGGCTGTTTGCCACCTCCTTACTCGTGTTGCTGTGGAGCTGCACTCCAAGCAGCAACATCACCTGAGCTGAAGCAAGCCGCCTCTCCAAACTCTGAGCAAAGCAGTGTGCAGTGGGGGCCCACAGTGTCCAGTGGCTTCCTTGCTCACTGCATGGAGCCAGTACCTGCCCTGGGAGAAGGCGGCACCTGCATGCCCAGCGCAGGCAGGTCAGTGCTCCCAGAAAGGCTCCTCCCTTGAGCCAAACCAGTTGACCTGGAGGTGCCCAGGGACACAGAGCACATGTTGAAATGATGTCCTCACACCAGTCCTACTCATGAGATAGCAGCCTTACGCTATCTTACGCAAAGTCATGCAGCAGGAGGGCATCAAAATGAAGAGCAAGGAAACAACCGTGAAGGCCGGAGGGTGTACCTCTGGCACCAAGAACACTCTGCTCTCAGGAGCAGAGATCCCCACTGTTGGAAGAGGCAGGCTGAATGAAAGGGGGTTCAATGACTGGGCTCAATAGCTGGGTTTGTGATGCTGTAGTTTGGATGCAGGCACAAAGGTGTCAGACCAGGGGCCGTCTCTTAATGAGAGGTAGAGAGGTGCTGGTGGCTGTGAGGGAGAGAGAGAGGGAGAGAAATCCTGGAGGGGAAAAATTAAGCAGGTAGAGGAAAAGGTCTCTTTAGTAGGACATCTGTGATGGCTTCCTCAGATGCTTTCACAGCACCATTTGCTAGATGCAGTCCCTAGCAGAGAAAGTGATGTAGTTACTGGGAAGGAGAAGTTACTGGGAACTAGAGAAATCCTGGGAATAGAAAGTGCCTATTTCCCAACTCGGGATCCAGACCACTGAGGCTGAATTGGGATCACAGGGGGCATAAATTTAGATGGATGTGGAGAGGAATAATACCAGAGCTGAAGTGTGTGCTTGCTTGTTTGCTTGTTTTAAGGACTGCTGCAGAGGCACAGAAGATAATCCAGTCATAGTCCTACCCACCTCTTGCAGTGATGGGCTGAGGAAAACATCTACTAGTGGTACCTGGTGCAGCACTATAAGGAGGTCCTGCAGAGACCTCCAGAGGTATTGGTGGGTCACCCTTTGACAAATGCATGGCAGATCACGTCCGCATGTCACTATGCCTGCCATTAATATGCCAAAGTTGGCTGCAGAAGGTAAATATGAAGTTTCTATAACAGTCTTTAAGGGCATGGCAAAGATATCACAGTGTCTCCAAGAGCAGCAGGTTATAAATCCCTGACCCTTTTGCTAATAGTGAAGCCAAGCTGCCTACAAGGGATTGGAAGAAACAGCCTTCATGAATGATGAGGCTGTGGATACTAGATCACTGTAAGATAAATTAAGAGATATACGATCAATGTTTCCAGGCCAAACTATCCACTTGCTGTTTGTTGTTGGCTGAGCTACGTTTCCTACAACTATCGCTGAAGAACTGTGAAAGCATCCAGGTCCCTGACACTATGCTTGAATTGTTCCTGCAGATGCTGCTCCCAGGTGGAAGAAACTGTGTCTAGAGCCACAAACCCACCCCCCCTTTCATGGTGCTGCTCAACTCATGGACGTTTATGCTTGTGCACACACTCCACATCAGGAAATTGCAGTTGGAGGACCTTGGATGAGCAGCCTTCCTCATCTGTGGCTCTGGAAGAACCTGCAATGTGAAAGGTAGGGAAAGCTTGGTATTGCTGAGAGCCCAACGAGACGGCACAGGCTGGAACCAGTCCAGCACAGTGCCAGCCCCATACATCAAGTGTCTCCCCACACATCGTGGGGGAGTAATAGTTCCATTCAGGTGTGAGTGGAGCTGTTTGCTGTGTTGTGTGAAAGAGGCCCCTGACCCACTGACTGACTTCACCTGCGACCTGCCTCCTGGGCTTGTCGGCAATCACTGGACTGTGGCTGTCTCTGGTCACCGTCACGAGACCTGCTCTGCTCCTCTTGCACAGTGGGACTGTGCCATGTCGCAGAGGGTGCTGCCCTGCCTGCCCCGCTGTCGCCTTGGCTCCAGCTTGCTTGTCCAGATGGAGCAGCCCGATCCTGCTGCTTACTGATTCCACAAGGCCCCATGGCTGGAGGGGAACAGGAACAACCTTCTCTTGTCTTGCTGGCACAACTGCCACACAGCTTCCCAGACTCCAGAAAGGCTTAGTGCCTCAGATGCTTACGTGAATAAGCCAGAGAGCACGGCAGGGACTGCAGGGATGCTTAAGTGGCCAGTTCCACCTGCTTGACCTCTCCTGGCTTTCTGTGGTCCCATCGCAGTGATGGCAGCTCTGCCGCCCATACCTCTGGCTCTTCCTTTCCCTCTTATGTGGCAGCTGCAGCAAGTCTCAACTCTGTGCACTCTTGCACAGAAGGAGGCACTAATACTCAAAAATGTCCTGTACTGTGAAAGCCATATGTTAAATAGGTCAAGCTACTACTATGAATGCCTACTTGTGGGCAAGACTTCTCACAATAGGCAGTTCTTCATTCTGTTGGGAAACAAGATAAAGGTGGTACAGGTCATCCACATAGGTGATGGGTTCTTTGTCCTTGGAGATTTTCAAAGCTTGGCCAAAAAAAGCCATGGCCAACCTGCTCTCATGTTGGCAATAGTCTCACTTCAAGCAGGAGTTTGGGCTAAAGCCCTCCAAAGGTCCTTTCCAACCTACACATCTATTATTCTGTGACAAGGCGCTTAAGGTTCAAGCTGGACAAGCAGATGTGGTGAATTCTCCATTACTTGGGAGCACAGATATCTTGTATCAGGTGTCTCAAATACTTTCTTATTGAAAGGGACCAGGCTGACCTGGATTGTATGAGGGTCCTTTCCAACAAAGGGTCTTAGAATGTATGAGCCAAAGCAAAAACATCCCTGTTCTTAATTAACCCAGTTTGTGCTTCGAAGCTGGCTGTAGACAATGAATAGCCCAAGACTGTCATTTGGAAAGACCTGGTAGGATAGTTCGCCATTTTGTAAAAATATGTGTTTTTAAGCAGCAATCTGCAGTTTTTTTATAGTGAGCAAGATGTAGATTCGTATGATGAGCCAGATATTCTGCAATGGGGTTTTTTAAAAATCATCCTTGTCCGAAATTTTTCCTTCTTTCTGCCTTTAGCTCCCTTGCAAAGTAAGCAGTCATCCTATCACATTACCAATTGGCAACGGCAGCAGCTGGCTGTAACCCAACTTTAGCAGCATGGGACACGGAAACAGATGGAGCAGCAAATGCTCTTTGTTTCCTCTCCTGCTTTCTAAAACAGAATGTGACTAAAACATACAGGAGAGAGTTCTGCCATCTTTCCTGCTACTGTGGCTCCCTGGCTGCCTACAAAACTGTGGAATGAGCTCTGCAGGGGTTACTGCTTGCCACAGCAAGGAAATCTCTGCCTTTTTAGAGGGCAGCTGCAAAGATAGGGAAAGGCATGAGATACTTCTGCAACAACTACAAACCCAAAGAGGGGAAATGAGAGTGCAGTTAGATGAGACAGCTGAACCAAGCCGAGAGCTTGCTATGTAGCGAGGAAGCAGTCCTGCTCCCCCCACACTCCTGCCACTCTGAGTCTTGGTTCTGGTGCTTGTCTGAGCCTGGGTGAACTAAGCAAGCTCATTAACCTGGCACAAAACTGATCCAGCAAATCAGGAGCAGTGTTTTGCCAGACTAGTAACCTGAACTGGCTCCCTGGATGGTCAGACAAGCACCAGAACAAGGACGAGGATGAGGAGCAGAATCACACACTAGAACTGGGAGTGGGGAAAGAGGAGAACAGGGAAGAAGGTTGACGTGGGAATACACCTTTTGAAACACAAGACTGACTTGATCAATCTGAGTACTGAGGGAAGTCCATGCTCCCAAGTCACTTTCCATGAGCCAAACTCTAAAACTGTTGGCAAGGAAGGTTGGGAAAAAGTCCACAGCAGTGGTTTGCCTGCCTTGCTTCAAAATTCCCATGGTCTCCACCCAGGCTGGAGCATTGAAAGGAGAGCAGAAACCTTTCCAAAATAAGGTGTATATGTCGCTACTACTACATTAGGTTACAGCTTCCCAAAGGATTTCTACTTTATCTGTGCCTCTCACACCTCTTTATGTCTGGTAAGAGTACTGCTGCTGTGAAGCCAGCTACTCTATGTCCTCTAAGGATTTACCAGTCAGTCCAAATGCACAAGCTGGGTAACAGTGCTCTTTTCCCCTGGAGGAGACATGCACTCTAAAATGTGAAATTGTCCCATGCACGTGGGTCGGCTACGCAAGTCCCGATGTCAGCTGGCTTGAGCTGGGGGCCAGCTGTCCAGAGCAGAGAACGCTTGCCAGAAGGCAGGTGGCCAAGGCTGATGATATGAGGCTGAGCTGGCACTGTCACACACACCCAAATGGCCACCCGAGCAGTGGTAACACAGAGATCCCATCTTACCTTAATTTGATTTTCCTTCTCCCACCAGGGCTGCACTGGCTGTCTAACCCATTGGCAGTCTGATAGGTTTCCTTTGACTGATATTTGTGCCAGACGATGTAATATTGTAGGTACTTGCCAAGAATTAGGTTCTGTTTGTTTTAGCCACAAACAGAACCAGTAATTTCTAAAGCTAATTCTACAGTCTGATGTTTTCTTCCTACAGGACTTAAACTAATTGAATCCCCATTTCTGTGAGGACCCTCGGAGGAGGGACCTGCTGCCAGGCCCCTTGAGTTAAGGAGAGACAGGGATGTGCTACGCCAACTATTCCATTTCTCACCAGTGCAGGAGCTCTTCCAGGGGTGGTTCCTCCTACGCTTGTTGTGTCTTGGGGAGATTGTTAAAATTCCTAATTGAGGTCCTGTCAGGATGTTATGCATTATAATCTGCCTAGATTTTCTCAGTTTCACCCCATTATTTGTTAGTCTTCACTGTCATACGTAATTTTTCTCCATTTCCTTGTTTATGGATATCCTCAAATGAAATATCTGCAGGTTGTTATTTCTCGTTTTACCCTTTTGGTGAAATGATACTGATCTGATTTTTCAAAACTTGAAGTTAATCCCGTTGCCCTCAGATAATGTCTTCAGTTCTGTCTGCACACCTTCAGTATACTAATACATTTGGTAACAAAATGCCCTATACTGAATGTGAGGAAGGACTATTTGTTATGATACTCTGGCAGCATGTTACGCCTTACCTTTTATCTCCTCTCATACCTTTAAGGTTTTGAGGACCAGACATGATCCCACTGAAATCAATGGGAATGGCAGCAAGTTCTTTGCTCTACTACATAACTGCACGGAGAAGTGAAGTGTCTGAACCAGTAATTGCTGGGGTTGCAGTGCCAAACTTTCCTGTTTGCATTTGTTGTAGTCATTTTGTCAGGCAAGCTCAGTTCCTCTGAGCATCCAGGCATTTAGCTATAGGCAATTCACCTTGAAAGCTGTTCTTTCTTAGTTTTTTAAGGTCTTGGCTATCTATTAAACAGATCAACTAAACAAACAGGTTTTTGTGTTTTATTTTCTGTGCTGCACACAAAGACTAGGTGGTGACAACCTGCATGCACATATCTATTGTCCAAGCACCTTCACGGCTGCCCTTTGGAAACAGCTACTGCTAGAGGACTGAGCAGACGCTCGGGCTTAGGTCTAAGCAGCGTCTCAGAGATACACCCTACGCAGCCACTGGGCAATTCCCCTATGACAGCAGGCCCAGAGGAGACCATGGCCAGGTAAGAGAGCAAGCAGCTGTCAGGGCGCAGCAAGAGATGGCTCCTCCCTAAGGGACAGGGAGCCGAGGATGATAACATGGCTGGCAGGGCAGGGGTCTCTCCAGGCAGGGCCCAGCCCCACAGCGCCCTGAGCAGGGCAGGCCTGGGAGGCAGTCCTGAGTGCAGATCATCAGGCAAGTTCATGGTGTTGAGGAAGGGCCAAGGTCAAGGTGGGAAGGCAATGGGCAAGACAGGAGCAGGTCCAGTGATGTGACCAGGGTCAGACGCAACCCAGTGATTGCCAGGCAAGTCTACAGTGACGAGGCAGAGCTGAGGTCGGGATCAACAGGACACAGTTACCTGCAACATAGCTCAAGCAGGGAGTGAAGGCCTAGGCAGCCTGAGCTTGAACAGAGCTCCTGGGCCCATGAGCAGCAGTGTGGGTGGAAGTCCCACGTGAGGCTGGTGATGGCAATTAAGGCACTCAGGGCCCTGCCAGCGGCTTCCCAAAGAGGTGATATAAGACCATGAGCATGGTTACTCCAAATCAAGCCAAAGGTCTGTCTCCCCCTATAGCCTGATCTCCGATAGTGGCCAATAAGGGGAGAACTCTCTTCCCTCATACACACCTGTGTGAGCAGAGATGGAGGGATGCAAGGTCCTGAAGCAGCTGCTTCTCTTATTGACACCTCCCTAAAGCTTCTGGAAGGAGGCAGAGCATCATCAAGCACCAAGCAATGCCCTCTTAACAGCCTAGCAGAGGTGTCACAGGACCTCAAGGGAGGCCACCATAGCTGAGTGTGCAGTGACATGACGTGTGGCACAGCTGTCTTGCCAATAGCTCAGTATGGGCCTTATGGGACCTTGGGGCTGCTAGGCCAGGGCCAAGGTTGTGAAGAGGTCCTGCAGGAGAGAGAAGGCCACCAGTGACAGATCCATTTCTGGATTCAGGTCCCAGCTGCACTGCAAGGAACTTGACTGTATCCAGAGCATCTGCTGCATCTCTGAAGCTTTGTCTGGGGCTGTGACCTCCCCTCTTCAAGCCCCAGATGATATCTCATCTGTTGACTTCGCCATAGCCATCAGAGTGTAGCATTTATACCTTGAACGTGCACACAGGCAGGTAAGCAAACACTTCACCCCAGCAATAAGTTTATACAGCTCTGACAAGGACCACACAAATTGCAGAATACGATTATGTAGAAGCATGATCTTATGCACTTGTGCGCAGCCTAAGCTGCATGTTCCCCCCAGGTCAGTATCACTTGGTGGAGGATCTGTGTTATAACTTCTAACTTGTAACTCTTTCTGGACACAGAAGGAGTTTCTCCAACTCTTTCTGGAGACGACAGTGCAGCATCCCCTGGACACTCCCCACTCCTAGTTTCTCCACCAGCATCAGTGCTACACTGTTTCGTGTTCAGTGTTCAGCTGCTCCTCTAGCATCCAGCATCACATGCTGGAGCAACACAAGCACTTGCAACACTGAGTTTGCCCAGGGAAGAGAAGAAGTATCACCAGCAGGTCCCTCTTCATTCATTGTACTCCCCTGTCATCTCCACTGATTGTCCACTCTGTACCTGCTCTGACAGTGGGTCTGGGCAATTGCCTGCCATGTGCCCAAAGTGTGGAGACACTGTTTGGTGACAGCATTTTGCACTTCCTCCACCTAACTTTGCCAAGTCGATGCAGGGTGGAGAGGCTGGCAGTGGTGGCCCTCATGTAGTCCCAGGGAAGGTCTCTGAGCTGTACAGCTGCAGCAAGCGCAATGAGAGTTTCCGCTTCCATTTTGATGAGTTTTGCACCTGTAGGCGAACACTGCACCCTGGACCGTGGTTGCTCTTGTGGTCAGGGGGTGAGGCCAAATAGCGAGAGCAAGGAATGAGGAGTCTACACAGCTAAGCATGGGCTACAGTTGTGTGTTCATGGTAGATGCGCTGGAGACCACCCGCACTTTGGCCAGGCAGGGTCAGCCAGCTTGTGTGCCAGCTGCAGAAGTCACAGGGCCTTCTAGAGAGGACAGGTCAGATCCAACTGCCATTCAGCAGTGGAGCATTATCCTCCATTAGGTTATGCAAAGCTGTCCATATCCTAGAAGACATCCTAAATGCTGAGGGCAGGCAGGGCTGTCTCCTCCAGGGTATTCCCTTTTACTCCTGGCACTAAATGCCTTCCATGAGCATGCCAACTGCAGGGGTGCTGAGTAGCTTCTGAGGGTGCAGTAGTCATGCAGAGCTCTGACAGACCTGCCGTCTGCCTGGTCTTCCAGTGATGACCTGAAAATCTCCCCAGGAGTCCTGTGTGGTCCTTATGAGGCCTCCTGACTATCTCAGGATAGCCCCTCACAGTGGCTTGCTCCAGAATGGTTCTGAGCTTGAGAAAGCCAGAGCTGTCTCCCACCAAATGCATCTCTGGAGTCACAGAGAATGAGCCAGCAAGGCCTCGGGACAACACAACACCCTGCTCTGCTGCCCTGACCCACTCCTGCATTACCAGGGTCAGGAGGGTCCTGGGATCAGCCCTACCAGGGGAAGCCCTACCTGGGGGCGATGGAGAGTGGTGGCGCGGTCGCCACCTCCAAGGACAGGGCAGGTGAAGGCAGTCACTGTGGTGCAGCTCGGTGCTGTTTCCCAGCTCTGGAAACGGGGCGGGCACATGACTGCAGGGCGCTGATTCAAAGTGTCACTGGGGGAGCAGGGCTGAGGTGCCAGGGCCTGCTCATGGCCGTCCGCACGTGTGCCTGCCCTGGCCACTCTTAGCAGCCCTGGCCACCCTTAGCAGCCCTGGCCAAAGGGCAGCTTATTGCTCCGTGTGAGTGCCAGGCGCTGCTCTCCAGCCCAGAGCAGAGGGGGCCCCACCAGTGCCGGGGGAGCGAGGTGCTTCTGGAAGGTCCTGCCTGCCTGGAGGCATCATCTCTGGCTGAGGAACCGTCTCTGGCTGTGGCTCCTGCCTGGCTGCCAGAGGCTGTTCCCAAACAGAGTCTTACGTCTGTGCTCCCCTCTGCCCTGGCCCCTCACCCCCATGGCAGCCCACAGCAGAGCCTTCTCCATGGCTCACCAAGGAGGGCCCTTGGCCCACTGCTTCCTCAGGGCCTTCCTCCAGGGGTGGCCAGGCAAGTGTGGGGAGACACTGGTGACATGGCCAACCTCACCCACGGCTCCTTGGCGATGGCTCACCCGGCCTCTGCAGAGGAATGTACAGCCTGCCAAAATGGAGGCTGGCCCAGCAGGCTCCTTGTCTGCCTTGCTGGGAGCGGAGCTGGGTCTGACACAAATATGAGGAGATGGAGTGTGCGGAGCACACGTGTGCACGGATACTTTTGTGGGAGTGTGCAGCATGGTAGCGGACTGGCCCAGAGCCACCCAGCCTGCTCAGGTGTGAGGTGAGTGCCCAGGAAGTATCCTGCAGAGGCCATGGTGAAGGGCACATGGGGGTTGCTCTCCTCCAGAGCCTGTGAGGCACGAGACAGAACCAGGAGCTCATGTTGCCTGTCATCTTCTGGAGCAAGTAGGGGAGATGCAGTAGCTGGATCTGCTCCGATGATAGCGTTGGGTCCCCCCATTTCACCAATTGTTCAGACTCTCCAGACTCGATGATGCTGCCTGGACCAACTTCCAGGTCCCTATCTCCTTCCACTGAAGGTGTGTGTGGGGACTGTGCAGCAGGCATTCGACAGAGATTTTTCCCTGGGAGCCATGGTGGAGCTGGTGTTGGAGAGATCCTGGTAGCATAGAGACAGGAGAAGAGTCTTTGGAAGCAGCCGGAGGTGTGAGCCAGAGAAATCCACATCAAGCTACTTACATCGTATAGAAGTTTCTAAAAGGCCTGAAGGCTGAAGGTGTGAATGTAGACCAGGCTCTTCAATCCATCCTTAGCAGGAGAGATGTCAAGACACCTGTGGAGACTGAATAAAGCCTGGGCCAGAAAAAATCCGTGTTTTTCTTGGAGGCTGGCCAGAGAGGAAGAGCTACAAGGTGTTGAACTGGTATCCCTGGTACGGAGCCTGATAATGTTAGCTGGTGCATTGCCACCACTCCCCCAAAGGAACATGTACAGTGCCATGGTGACTGAGCTCTTGTACCAGCCGGCTGGTAGAGAGGGCTCAGTGGCAGAGAGCAATGGGTCTGACTTCACAAGATGATGCAGAGCCCATATGCTGGTGGCACCCACCCCCAGGCCAAAGTTCTTCATGCAGCTGATGCTGGCAGAGAGGACTGACCAAGGCATGGCTTGGCAGACAGGCTTCCACTGCATCAACTGTCGGGTCGCTGGGTCCTGTGCCAGGAAGAGTATGTCACTGGCACATGCCAGCAGGCCACCTGCAAATCCTGATGTGTGTTAAAGCTCTAGCAAGATGATCTATGATCTCTGAGTCTGTCTTGAGGAGCAACGCTGGCCGTAGAGTCTCTTTGTCTGACCGTAACTGCCATCACCAGCCCCAGGACACTCCAGCCAGAGTCTTTCCCTTATTTTTCCCCTCAAGAAATGGTGTTTGTCCCTTTGACCTTGGATCTGCACATCCATGGGGAACCTCTGGACTGCTGGAGAGCAGTGTGGCTACCTTGGGCACCACAACACCTGCTCCTTTGCTCAGTGGGCTTTGGGGATCTTGAAACGATGACAGCACTGACTGCACAGGTACGGAGCCATGCTGGTATATCCCAAAGAGGCCAGTCTCCATCTTTGGGACGTGCTGCAGCTTCTCACGTGTGCCTAGTAGAGCAGGAGGAGGAAGAGCCCCATGGATGCAAGAGAGAAACCCAGAGGAACAGGATGGATGGGCCAGTTTTTGGTATTCCTGCTTCTTCTAGTGAGAGTGTCTGCAGTACAGTAGCACTATACTTCTCAAGAGAGAAACTGCAGACAAGCTTGCCAGAGTGTCACGCTGCCTTCCGCAGCCAGAGCAAGCCTTCTAGGCACTGCCTCTCTTGCTGTGTTTGCCCTGGCCTTGGCACTAGCAGAGGACACCAGCAGCTTGCCTTGCATAACGCACTCAAAAGGGCAAAGCACAGGGATCATTAACCAGCCTGGTGCTGTTCAAATACTTGAAAAAAGTTATTGGAGCTGTTGATTTTGCCCAGCTGGTGGGGCTAAAAAGAAAGGACACTTCTCACAGATATAGTAAAATGCCTGAATATTTGGAAGAAGGTTTAGGATTAACCGTGAAACTTTGAGTAGTTTATTATTTATTTCCATTACAGCAGTGTGTAGAGGCCCTCCTAGCCAGAGTGAAGGACATGCTGTGGCAGGATCCATGGAGGGATCCATGAGCAAACAGGCAGTTTGAATGTTGGACGCTTTTTGCCTGGTGCACCTTCATGCTCTTAGGATCCCTCGGGGCCTGAAGCAAAGCTCCCTTGGAAGCAGGTGTGCTGGGTCTGAGCCTAAGGAAGCTGCATGCCCAGTGCCACCTACCCTTGTCATCTGTACTGAGACAACTTGATGTGCCTCATTTGTATCTGGAATACAAAACTCATGATAATGCTGTGGAGCAGATAGGAGACGTGCTTGTTGCTCCATGGACAGCACAAGAGTCCTCTGCTAGGCATCTCATCAAGAGTAGATGAGTTATGGCCAATGATGGCATTGCTGCAGCTTGGATCCATGCCAAGAAGCGTGATCTACTCAGAGCTGGCCTATGCAGTTCTGGGGCAAATCCTGTTGACACCTTGTAGCTTGTTCAGGATCTTCTCTGTCTGGTGTGTAGAGAAGGTCTGGACCAGCTTCCCATTTTTGAATGGTATTTTATTTTTGATTCAATATTTTAATAGCCTTTTTGACCATGCTATGTAGCCATACCAGCCTTTTCCAAAAAGTCTTTGGTCTTTTTTTCTGCAGGTAATAAAGCCTTGTTCTGAGCCATTTAAGCAACCTTCATGCTTCTTGCAAGCATTTTATCCTTTTGGCTGCTTCTATTAATTTTTAATAAGTTATTTTGGGGTGGGGGGATTTCTTCGTTGCTGTTGTTATTTCAGTGACATTGGATTAAATACATTATATTCACTCTTATACGTAGCTTTTCTGATAGCATGGTTTTGAATGAAGTCCCTCACACATCTCAGCACTAAGCTTAGAGCTGCTTCCTTTAGGTTCTCCAACCAGCTGCTCCAAAAATCAAGCCTTTGCAGTCTCTAAAAATGTGTCTAAAAATGTAGTATCTGCATCACATGCTGATGTGGCATTTACTCACTCAATATGGAGATAATTGGAGACTCTTATGATGATGTTTTCTGTTGTGGCAGCCACTCTGATCTCTTAAATATATCACTGTCATAGTCACTGGTTTTGAAGACTGCTCACGACAGTAGTCCTAATACTCTTTTCCTATGTGGGCATGACATTTCTATCTATGGGAGTTCAGTGTTTCACGTTGGCAGATTAAAATTAGGTAGGCACATTGACGCTAAGCTTTCTTTGGCATCTAGCACACTCTGCAAGCGCGATAGGGTTCTTCCCCTATAATTTGTAGCCTGCTATTACAATGTTCCACTGATTAGCTGCCTCGCACCAGCTCCTGATGTGCTTACTCTCATTCGAAATTGGGCCTTTCAGTTCTTCCACCTTATTTTTAGATTGCGAGAATTCATACGGAAGTGCATGCACATTTGGGTATGTTGCCTGGTTTTCTGTACCCTGTTTAGACTGGACTTCATTTGTTCATCCCACCGTTTGCAATTTCAGTCTTTTTTGTCAACTCCTGCTGCCATCTTTTAACTAAGATACAGAATTTTAATGACTTCGACTGTGAAGGATCACCCTAAATTCTGTGGGGTTTTGCATATCTGCCTTCTTTACTTAGTTTAAAAATTCCCCTACAACTTTTTTTTTTTAAGTATCAGCAGCCCGATTCTATAGCGCTCAGGCCTGTATCTGTATTCCCGCAAACAGCTCCCTGCCACCTGCCTGAACTCTCGCCAGAGCCCTCGGTCCCGAGGTCTGCAACCGCCCGTGGCCGCTGGCCGAGGCGCTGCCCGCGGTACGGAGCGGCGCGGAACAGCGGGGTGGCTCCGCCACGACCTGCAGCGCGGCCGGGGCCCGGCAGGCGACGCCGCAGTGCGGCCGCGGCGCTGCGCGGCGCAGGCACGGCGAGGCGCTGCAAGCAAAGCAAGTATGCGATCCCACATGGTCTAGCGGTTAGGATTCCTGGTTTTCACCCAGGCGGCCCGGGTTCGACTCCCGGTGTGGGAAAGCTGCGCTCTTTTTACGTCTCACCCTTTTTTCCCTCCCCAAACAGCAGCAGCTCCTCCGCCACCCTGAGCACGGGATAAAACAAACGCATGACTCGTACTCCCACCCCGAAACCTCTCCTTGGCCCCCTGCACCCCAGGGCTCCCGCAGCAGTTAAAAATAACACCCCTGGTACTTTTAGCAGAATCACAGGCAAGCAAGTACCTGTTACCTAAACATTTCATTTCAACACATGGTACTAAAATAAGACTAAGTCCCTCCTCCAGGTCGAGCACTACCCCTTAACCAGGAAAACTTTTGTTAGGAAGTGTTTTACTTGAAGCTTCCCTCTGGCCTTCCTGCCAGCACCGAGGTGAATCAACGCAAGCACGTAGCAACCATGCTAATAATCTTGCAGTTACATAATCACTGTTCCTGGTATATCAACAGCCATGTCGTACGCTGCTAGAGCCCCCTTAGCGCTGGTGCCAGAGCTGGACACAAAGCTCATGCCCAGCTTGTGCGACTGCTTCCCTGATTCGTGACGTGTAACGTGGAGGTGCTAAAGGGCAGCAAGCACTGTTAAGGGCCCTCATTACCCACCCCCACCAAAAAGTCTGTATATATTCAAATCCTATATATGTTTTTACCCCCTCGGGATTCACATCCTGCTCCTTCCTTTCTTCCATGCTTCCTGGATATCAGTAAGTGTGAGCAGTGTGTTAGCGGAGTGCACAAAAGAGTCAGGACTGTGGGCCTCCTTCCAGAGTCTGACTCCATGCTCAAGCAATGAAAGAGAAAACCCTCATGAAAATCCGTTGGCCCGAGCTTAAGCACGTACTTAAGTCACAGTCATATGATGAGGGAACAAAAAATATCCCGCTGAATACTCTAACAAGTTTAGCTGCCAATTTTGAGTTCCTGCAGAGTTCTATCTATACTAAATGCCTTTGACAATTTGCTTGAAGGTTGAGGGTTTATAACAGGTATTTACAAGACCAAGGAAGAAAACCAACAGCTTATTCTGGGGAAATTGAAAGTTCAACCGGGTAGAAGTTACCTGAACCATTTCCAGACATTGATCTGGATTATGCTTTATCCACACACGTAAGAAATAGTGCACAACATATACAACTGAGGCAGAAGAAACTGAAGCATACGGCAAACACTTTTGTTCTGAATTTCCCCACATTTCTGTCCTTCAGTGGTTATTCCTACTTCATGGTAGACTTGGAAGTTATTAAGCTAAATACCAACTCGTAAAAAGTTAAAAAGGTTTAAGTCTACCGAACAGGATAATTGGCATGTAAGATTTTAAAGGGTTGGCTGTGAAACTCTCTGAGCCATAGACATTGCTATTGCACAAAAGACTGGAGGCCTGAGAGAAAAAAATGTCACTATTCCTACACCTTAATAAGGGTAAGTGGCCTGGGTAGCTGGAAACTGGTTAGTCCTGACATTCTGGTGCCTGACGTAGGAGCAGCACTAACAAGCACCAAGCGATGAGGTGAGAGACGTACAGCTACAACAGCCAGTGTAGCACTACGGGAAGAGCCTCCGTAAACCTCATTTTGTCAATGATAAAGTTATAAATTTTGTTTTCAACCACACTGTACAAAAATCATCACGTTGCAATATAACTCATGCATTTTTTGACAATTTATTTTTCCTAAATGTCCCAAACTTGATTAAGTTGACTGGTTCAGTTCAGAAAGACTTGAAAACTCTGTGTAAGAGCTTTAATATCTTTGTAGGCTATTAACTTTTCAGGAATTTCAGGAATGATACACTAGTCTGGGAGTTTTGAGAAAACAGATTTTGAACTGAAAGACTACAAGCTTGAATTCAAATTCCTTAACTGATTTAACTCCAGTAGTTCTATTTGATATAATAAAGTAAGAATTTCAGGAGGCATAAAGTGGCTTTAGAACTTCTCTTGAACTGTTTCAGACTTGTAGGACATAAAAATTTCAAAAAAACCTCAGCCACTATTGTTTGTCTGGTGCTGACTTAAGTAGAAAGCCCAGGAAATGTTATCTGTATCATGCTGAACAATTAGCCAACACTTACTGCATATTGTTAAATTTATATAACAAATGAGCCGTTTTGTGGGCTCCCAGTGGAAACAAAGCCCTGTTAATGAGACAAGTATGTTTTGTTTCACAAAACACTGCTACTCTGAGTTGAACCACACAAGGCTCTAGCAGGCTATTTCTGCCTACTCTCAGTGGCTTGGACCAAAAGACACAAGAAAGTACCAGCAGTTTAAGTGAAACCTGAGACTCTAGTGGCTCAAGAGCTGTCACACTGTTAGTCCTGTAAGAGGCAATAGTTTCTGGCAGAAGGCTACAAGGGTAACACCGTCAGGTGTTGCTACTACTAAAGCTAGTGAACCCTGTCAGAGCCCTTAGCCAAAGGGAGGAAGGTCATACCACATATATCAGAAGAACCAGTCGTGAAAGAATACAGACAGTTTCAAAGCCCTGCCCAACACATGGTTTAATCTGCTCTCTCCCTTAACAGCAAATATCAAGCTTGAAACAGCTAAGCTTTAACGCTGTCCCAGACCATCACCCATCCAGCCCAAGACAGAAAGATTTCAACAGGGTAAGTGCGTATGATGCTTCCTTCTATGCTCCAACTATGAGAGTTGGAGCTCTCAGGCTCCAACGTTGACTGTTCAGGGATTTCCTAAGCTATACCCAATTTATATGCATTGTGTGTTTGCCACAACAGTTCAGTTTTACTCTGTGATTGTCAAAAAGCTAACTGGTAAGGGGGCTTTCCTGCTCTGGCATAGGACCCTAGTACGATTCTCATTTGTTACGACCACCTAAAATGTACTGCTTAGTGGGACTTTCAACATAGTGGCCAGTTGGGATCTCAAGAAAGGGATTAGTTTTTTTACAGCAAGCATAAAGCTATTTCCTCTAGCAGATGCGGGCAGAAATCTGGACGCAGATGTTAAACAGCCGATCTACAAAGGATATATTGTTTCCGGCAATTGCTCTTGTTATTCCATTAACCCCATAGTGCACAAACATTTGAAGAGTGAACACAGCCTTCAGAGCTGAGAGACTGTAAAACCAGTACAGGTGCTCAAAAAGAAAAAACAAACAAACAAACCTTATCACTTCCCACAGCAAATATACTTAAGCTAGACAAGACACCTGTGTGTGGTTGCAACTATACCAAGAGAACTCTTACCAGCTGACAATATGTACATTTTGTGGATTCAGAGAGACCAAAGCTAGAGAGCATCAAAGCTTCAAATTGATCGTAGTCAGAATCTGATCTCTTAACTCTCTCTTCAAAATAAAAACAAACGGATAACAGAGACCTACCAATGGATTACTGCCTGAAATCATCCTCTCCTGGCCTGAGGCAGCCTTGCAGGTGCCCTGCTTCTGCCTCTCCTCTCCCCAGCCTATTTTAGTTAATTTAACCAGTTACCCCACCCCCTTAGTTTCAAAGCTCTCCTTTCCAGTCACTCTGGCCAAAAACCCTACAAGAAAGCTTGGAGACTACCTGAATCCAAAAGAGACCATCAGGAGCACTTTGGAAGTCTTTCCGAAACCCACCCGTTAGCCCCAGAGGCATACCCATGTAACTTTCACTGAAGCCCTCCTTGGGCTGCTGCCCAACCAACAACAAAAAAATGCTGGGATTTTCAGCCTAGTGAAATTCTCACCCTGATAAAAAGGTGTTTATTGATGTTTTTGGCAAGGGACAGAGAAGTGGATACATGAGGGAATGGAAACCAGGTAAAAAGAGAAGTTAATCCTAAAGGATTAAGGTCACGGGTGTACCTGAACCACAAGGCAACAAACGAATTGAGGCTTTGAGTCCACAGTCACAGCTGCGACAGTCGGACAGGAAAAAAGCGCTTCTCCTACACCGGCCAGGCCACCCGACTGCTGGCTTCCAGCCAGAGCAGGTAACAGAAGGAGGGACAGTGCCGGCAAAGCTCTGCAGGGACACGTGAGCAAGCAGGAAGCAGGCCAGTGCTTTACAGCAGCCACCCACAGCCCGCCAGGCGCTCCAGGCACTGCTGCAGGATGGCAGCGTAGGAAGAAGTCAGCCAGCCCTCGGGATCCGCACCGAGCCGGGAGAGACCCGCGGCGCGCCAGGCCCGACCACCACTGGGCCGCGCGCTTAAATGGCCGCAGTTCACTCCTGCTCTCTGCGCTGCGCCCGAGGCGGGCGCGGCAACTCTCGCGAGAGTGCCTAGATGCGGGGGAGCAGGCGGGGGCCTGCCGGCCCGCCCGCCGCCCGAGTCTCGCGAGTGTTGGAGCCGCGGCTTCCGGGTGCGATGTCTCGCGAGACGCGTAAGGCGGAGACGCGCTCGGCCTTGTTCCGCCCGTGTCTCGCGAGAGCCCCTGCGAAGGGCGCTGGGCGACCCCGTGCGAGTGCGCGGAGCCTGCGAGCAGCGAGACGCGGCGGGCGCCATTTCAGGGAGCAGTCGCCGGTGCCAGAGCTGGGTGTGAGCCCGAGTCCGGGGGCCGCCCGCCACGGTCGCGCTGCCCCTCGCCGCCTGCCGCCGCGCGGCTGGCTGAGCGGCGCCGTCACTCTGCTTTTTAAGCGCCTCGAGAGGGTTCCTGAGCCCTCGGGCCCATCCCCCACCGTCAACGCAGCCAGCGCCGGAGCCGAGCGCCGCGGCCGTCACCGCTGGACCTCGGACACCTCAGCGAGGACATCAACCGCCCGCGGCGCAGGTAACTGCTGGCCTGGGGGCTGGATCCCGTCGCCGGGCGAGCGGTGGCCTGGCCCGCGGAGCGCTGGGGCCTGGGCCTGCGGGCCGCCCGAGAGGCCTGGGCTCCTCCCGCCGCTTGGGCTTCTCCTCTCCGGCTGGGCCGCCGCGGCCGCCCCGAGCCTCCCCCGCTGGGGGCCGCCCTGCCCCTTCCTGGGCCTGGAGCGCCCGGTCTGCCGCCGCCCCGAGCCCGGGGCCTGGCCTTGCGGGGTTTGTGTTCCTATGGCCACGTAGCGGGCGGGTCCGGCTGTCCCCGCCGCGCCGCTTGTCCCTCCCTCACTCCCCCCACGATGGCGCTGTGCGGAGTGACCGGCCCTGGCCGGCTCGGGACTCCGGCTCTGCCGCCGCCGTCGCGGCCGGAGGTGGCAGGAGGGGCCTGGGGCTGTGTGTGGCGGCGCGGTGGGAGCGGCTCCGGCGCTGTTTACGTTGGGCGACGGGGAGGGGAGTCGTGTGAGGCGGTGGAGCTCCGCGCCGCCGCGGGCGGGCGGCCGTGGGGCCCGGGCATCGCCGGGGTGGACGGCGCTTGTGGAAGCTTTGGCCAGGGCGCGCTGGGAGTGGAGGCTCCTCGGCGCTGTCGGGTAACGTGCGGTAGTAGGAGCAGGTCGGAGCTCCGGAAGGCGAGGTGGCAGCACCTCCTCGGCAGCTTTGCTGCTTCGATTTTTTTCTAACGCGTTGCTGTACGAAGGCGAACTTGCCTTCGTTAGGCTATAATCACATAGGAAGTGTGTGGAGAAATCCGGGGAGTGGACGATTCTGTTGAGCAGAGATACATGTATTGCTAAAAGTTCAGCCTCTCTTCCCCGAGTGTTGGAGTTGTCGCTAACCTTTCTTGATGCTTTTCTAGGAGCCCTCTTGCAAAACAAGAATGGAGTTGTCATTTCTTGGAATTTCTAAAGCAAATAATTTCAAGAAGGGGACCTGTTGGGGCTCCTTTTATGCATCATAACACAACAAAAAGGGATGGAATCTTACTTCAAAATACTGAGTAGATCAGTAACAGTAAATTTCACATCTCTTTAGTTTTCTATTGACACAGTTTCAAGTGAAATTGCTTGGTTTAATTTGCAGGGCTGTCAGGCATATAAAGCTTTTTTGGGGCAATCTAAAAAGTTTTTGTAAGAGTTTTAATTTGAGGTTTTTCAGTGTTCAGTGAAAGATTTTGAATTTTGTCATGACATTCTACTTGTTTAAAATTAATAAGTGCTCTTGCATGTGATTTTTATGAAAAATAACTATATGCAAAATAACTATATGCAGCATTGCTCTTGCATAGAATTATAGAGTTGGTAGGAGGCCTGTGTTATGTAAAGTAGTAAACAAACACAAATTCTGATAAAGATGTAGTATTATTCAGATAAGTATTTTGTGCAGGGTACAAAGTGTACAGATTGCACAGAGTGAGACCAAAGGTCCATATAACTCAATATTTTGTCTGTGACAGTGGCCAATAGTAAATGCCCAAGAAAGAATACAAGCACAGAGTAATTATACATTGATATTTCTCTCATTGTGCTCTTCTAGTCTTCAGCTAGTTGTGGTTCAGGGCCACAAAGGGATGTTTTTGTATTTAATGAGATGATTCTGTAAATTTTTTTAGGATTTTTTTCTCTTTGAATATGCAGGATTTTTATTCTATTTTATTTTTTTTGTTAGTACCCACAGCACTTTGTGGCAGTGGATTCCATGGCTTAATGCTGTGTGATCCAGGACCTTTGTTCTGAACCCACCGTATGATAGTTTGGTGGCCACAGTGATAGTCCTTCCCTGTTCGCTTTGCCATGTCATTCATGACTTGGTTGTCCTTTATCGTGTCTCCTCTTGCCCTCCTCTTTTGGCTGCTCCTCTTCAACATGAAGAATCCTATCCTGTGTAGTTGTATATGTTAAATTATATGAAATAACACATACAAGAATGTAACTGTGGATGGGAGTTGTCACCAGTGGGAATTCTTGTAAAATCCTAGCTTTGGCCTGATGCTGTTAGGTGTTGTTATGCATACTCATGTACTTGTTAATACCAAATATTGGGAGAGTTGCAGTGAATTTAACGTGTGATATCTACATAAGTTGAGAAGCTGAATGTAAATGCTTTGGTAAAATATAGAATTAAAAGCTGTTACATGTAACTAAGGATAATCATATTTGTGAGGGAAAGCACTATAGCCCAAGAAGTAATAACTTGAAAATAAGGTTAGTGTGCCTTGTTAGTTAAGCAATTGAGCATGACCTTCCAGTGCTCTGATGTTGCTAAAGGATTATGCTTTATCCTTGGATGTACAGGTGGAGAAAGATCGAGTGCAAGTGGGGAAGTGACTTGATTCTTACCTGTGATGCAGCTTTGGCGTAATATGCTCAGTTCTGAGGTTAGGGGTGAACAGTTTACAGTCTTGGAAAGTTGGAGAGATTTCATTATACTGACCAGATCTCTGAACAGCACAATTCCTACAGCAGTGCCTGTAAGAGAGGGGCAAGGTTTTTCCTGCCTATGTGCCTTAAAATGTTTTTTGCTTAATCATATAGGTTTATCTTCAATTTTGTGCTGTCTGACCTATATCTAGAGGACTGGTCCTTTCTGAGTTTCAGAAAGGAAAAGGAAAGAAACTGTTTTAGTAAGAGGCTCGAGGAAGCTGAGTCTCTATACTTCACTGCCAGGACTACTGAGAGATTCTTAAAAGTGTACCTGCATGGGGAGAGTATATCAAATGCCACAGGGATCCAGAGTATAATAAACACAAAATGACACTTAGAGGCTGAAATTGAAAAACAAGAATCTAAATCTATTAAAAAAACCCCATTATTTAGGGAAAAAGAGAGGTTATTAATAGTATTACAGGATGTAGTTGATCTGTTGTTGCCTGAAACTTGAATTTCAAGACTGGATGGATCTTGTGTATGCTGTAGCTGTTCTTAATGCTTGAATCATGACTGTTTCTCCTGTGGCCTCCACTATGCAGAAAAGGTCAGATTTTCTAGATGACCGTAGTGTTCTCTTTAAATCTTTTAATTGACAAAATTGATGGTAGAAAATGCTGGGAAGCTGTGAACAGGTTCGCCTGAATGTTCATTCTCAGTTGTTTAGATATCTCTCTTGGATAGTGCTTTGGTCAAGCTCTAGCAGTTCTTAAAATGGCCACCAGACCTGCATTTCTGTATCATGAATTATCTGTGTTCTTTGTTTTGAGAGAAACAGGTGACATCCCTCTGGGGTTTCCACTTGCTACTTGTGTTAGATTGCATTTTATTGTTCACAGCTATAATTGTTTGGTGCCTTGTATCACATTCTTTATTGTCTCACTGGGCAAGCTTCATTGTAGTTCTTGTTGGAAACTTCTTATAAGACAGTGCTCTGTGAATTTGAGCCAATGCAGTGATGGCATCTTAAGCAAAAACTTTTGGAATGTACAGTGCAAGGCATTTTCCCTCTCAGGTGAATTTTGCTTTTTCTTTCAGGTGTCCTGAAAAATGGCTGATGATATTGATATTGAAGCAATGCTTGAAGCTCCTTACAAGAAGGTGAGAAAAATGTGCCAGTGAGGTCCTATTTATCTTAATTTAGCATTATTCATGAAACTACTGCTGAACTGTAAACTAACATCCCTGGAGCCCTCATGATTTATCTTATTGGAGATGCATTACGTGTAACTTGCAAGTAAATATATGCTGTTAATGTAATTATATTGTGCAGTAGTTTCACTTCAGCGTGATGAATAAATGCCCATCTATCTCTCTTTGTAGACTTGCCTAACGATATCTCACCTCTACTCCCATGAATTCACCTTTGATTCCAGTGTGAACTGTCAATCATAAGGTAGTAATTGAGTGACGTATCGCTGTACCGTGGTCCCTTAGGTAAAAAAACAAACAAAGAAAAAAGAACCCCCCCCAAACAAAAACAAACAAAAAGAGGAAAAAAAAAACCCAAGAAACAAACAAAAAGCCTCTCCTAAAATTACCAGGTCCAGTTTGGTATAGCAACAAGGTGAATGCAGTGGTTTGGGAAATTAACAGGGTTCCAAGAATAACCTTTTCACCAGTCCCATGGCAAGTAAATATTTGAACAGTCTGCTCTGTGCAAGAGGAGTGAGACTTGCTTTTAATACAGAAGACTGGTGATGGTTAATCTTTTAACAGGGCAGGTGGAAATCAATTGCTGAGTGAACGAATTTACCTAAATTCTTGGATCCCTGAATAGAACGTTCTTAGCAAGTAAAAGACAGTATCACAGTCTGCGGTATCGTTCTAAAAATGCTCTTGTATTCTTCTGTCCTAGTTGTTCAATTAGGAAATGCTAATTTTGATTCAAAATTTTGATTGATTAGTGTAGTGATGTGATAGTCTTTTACCTAAACCAGCAGCAAATGAATACTGTCTTTTTTGTTTTTCACCAAATGGTGGTGAAGTGTTAACATTATGCATGCATTAGCACTGGTTTTCACGAGAAATGTGTATAAAGCTTAAGTCGTTTAGGAGTTGTACTTTTGATGTAACTGATGTGATTAAATTGTAAAGCAAGTATATAAATTATATGGCAGCTATTGTTAGTCTATTCTGCAGTGTTTATTGCAACCATGTCATGAATTTTGGATGAGCATTTGTAAGTTATAAAACTGTATATTTAGTTTATGTAATATTTAGCAGTTATATTAAAACTTGAAGAGAAAGATGTAAATTGTTATGTTAAAATTCTTGTATCCTGGTTTAACATGGATATTTTCCATGTAAACAGGTATGGAAATAGGGAATGTTTAGGCTGGACTGGTGGATTATTGATGACTTTCTTGGGAGTCGACGTTACTAAAGCAGTGTGAATCCCTGTTTGCTTCAGGGCGAGATGTGTGACAGAGGTGGCATCAAGCTCTTACAACTCTCCAACGAAAATGAGCGAAGATCTCGGGAATGGCATCGGTCACAGGAAATCGATAGTGGCTGGCTGCTAGCATAGCCACTGGGGCTTAGGCAGAGATATAGCCTTGGTACTGATCAGAGGGGCACACAAACCTGAAACTTCCTCTTACATTTTATAGAAATAACATTTAACCACTTGAGTGCTGAATTCTACAGGATAACTTACTCTCTAAACCATGTAAGGAAGTATCTACAATTAATATACATTTTTAAATGATGTAATTCTTGTATTTTATAATTGTTTGACTTAAATTTAAGCAGCAAAGTGGTTAAACATGCCTACCTAAATTTTCTAAAGCTTTCCACATTAAACTGTAAACAAGTAATTTAGTATTAAAATTTTTGTTTTGTATTTTCTTATTCCTATTCCCATTACCCTTTGACCACTTGAAATGTTTCCGCTTCGTCCTCACGATGTTCTTCTATCAACCCTGCTTAGGATGAGAACAAATTGAGCAGTGCCAATGGCCATGAAGAACGCAGCAAGAAGTAAGTTTTTTCTTGATATCTTACACGGGGTAGGGGGAATTGCTGTTTTTAAACTTTTAAACTCTGCTGTCAGAAGTGTCGAAGGAAATAAAATGGAAAAGCTTGAACTTTGCCGTTGCAGGAATTCTGAAATCTTTTGTTTACAAACATAGTTACACACATTGTCACTGATGTCATCAAAGTTGTGGAATCATTTAATTTCTTAGCATCAGATAAAAATACAGAGTTGGTAGGTTCAGCATGATTCATCTGTTTTTTAACTATGCAATGGATTTTACATTGAAAGATGTATTTGGTTTGCAATCTTATTTAGTCCAAAACGGTTTGAAGAATTTAAATACACTTGCTTTCTTGAAAAAGTTTATTGTTGGAATCTTCCCAAAAAAAGCCTTGTGACTATTTTTGCGCTAATTGGTGCATTGAATTTCAAGGACAGGTGCAAGAAGTAGTTTAGCTATCTCTTATCTGGCTCATGTTCTCAATTGAATTCAGTATTTTAGTCCTTTATACACTCTACATAACAGTTTTTGTTTTAAATAAGTTTTCTCTGTATGCAATCCAAAATTTCTACAATTGCAGTAAAACCTCTTTAAAGAATTGAATTACAAGCACACTTTCATGAAGCCTTGTTGAAGTGTGCTCTTATTATCTGGTCAGTAAGTTAATTCCAGAGTCTGAATACCTGCTGATGACCCAAAGAGGCAGGAATTGAATCGGAAATTTAAAGAAACCTTCCTTTTATGAAACAATCCCTTAAAAATACTCCAAAGAAATGGAAAGTTTAATACTGTAATATAACTTCCTTATCTTGCAAATATCATTTGATGGTGAAGGGACAACTGATGTAGGAAAAAAATTCTGAATTTGGTAGTCAAGTAAACAGTAACCAACACGTCCTCGCAATGTACTGTTAAGTTCAGAAGACAGCACGTAATGTTGTCGTCTTACGGAATCCTACAGGTGAAAGGCTGATGGAATCCTAAGATCATTTCTTTCTAGTTGTATAAATACCTGGGAAATGAGAAGTCTAATCTCAACATTAGACTTCAGCTGGAATCTAAAAATCTAAACTTGATTATAAGTTAGATTTGCATTCTGAACAAATGTGATTCCTTCCCTTGCGCATTAAATACTGAGACTCCCCAAACCCAATAAAAATGGCATCTCCTAGTATTTTTAAGTTCTCAAGTTTTTTCAGTTTAAAATTACATACCTGACATGTAAAACCATACTTCTGTTTGAATGGCTAGCCCCAAAATACGTACTGTGGTTTGAAGGAGAAGTTAGTGTTTTCTTAACTTTCAGAAATGGTTCTGAGCTTGGTTTATTGGAGAAAGCATTCTAATACTCTAAGCATTCTGGCTCATTTCCTGAGTTGCTATACCCTAAGGCCAAAGAGATCACATCTGTTGAGCAGGAGAATTATTTTTGATGTAGTTGTCTTTCTGCTCACAATCCTACTTTCAGGTTGGAGTTTATTGAGGTTGTGGGTTTTTTTGCCTTTTTTATGACAGTACATTCAGAAAAAGGACACATTATTGTGAAATAGGAGAAAATCAGGTTTTCTGCTACTTTTTGTTTTGCAATGTTACTTGTGTGTGGAGTCATTTCCGTTTCTGCTTTCTTAATTGTACTCACGTGGGTGTGTTCTGAGACGCTGACTCCAAAACTGAAACAAAGAGACACCACAGGAGCAACAGTTGCTAAAAAGTTAGAGAACCTCAGTATGGGAATAACTGTTAGTACAGAGGGGCTGACTCCAAAACTGAAACAATGAGGCACCACAGGAGCAACAGTTGCTAAAAAGTTAGAGAACCTCAGTATGGGAATAACTGTTAGTACAGAGGGGATATTCCCAAAGTTTAGTTTGGGGTAAACTTTGTGTAGTTGCCTCAGCCTCTGTTTAAAGTGGGGTGCGTGTGGGTGCACAGGCACACACAATTTATTAAAAAATTAGGAAACTAAATTTGTTATGCTCTGAGACTGAGGTTGAACTGATCTACAGGTAACTCAAGTACTCTGCAAGAATGGAATTGTAGCTCACTGGTTGTCAAATATGAGGTAGAATTGATTTACAGATTTTACACATTTAAATTTTCTAAGTAAATAGTTAAAATTCTGAAAGACTGCTGTTTGCTCCGAATCCTGGTGGCCCACAAATGTGGAAAAGCAGGTGGCTTATGAGTGGGGGTAGTAAATGGACGTGTAAAGGGGAAGTAAAACTCTTAAACCGAGTAATTAAAATTGATGGCAGGGAATATGTGGAGAAAATAAACTTCCTTTCCCTCATCTTCCTTATTCCTTCTTTTCTGTTTTTCTTTGTTTTATTTCACTATAAAAATGAGAAGTTACTATTTGCATCTTGATTGCCAATTTACAATACACTTGAAAGACATTTGAAGTACTGGATTTAGTATGTACTAGTTCTAATGCAGGAAATGTTTGTTCAGTCATGTTACTGTTTCTGGAATCATGGTTTAATGGTTACCAGAAAAAAAGTTGAGTGCTTTGGAGCACTTTATTTTTCTCATGATAAATTTAAAGAGACTTCTGAATTGTTCAACCACCTGTTTAACAGAAAAGAGTTATAAAAATACCAGTAGTTATATACCAACAGTTATACAAATACCAACATTTCAATACTAATGTCTGTGACATCAGGTTAGAGGAACTGGTGAAAGCTAGTAAATAAAAGGATTGATAACACTGAGCAACAAGTGTAATCAAAGTTGTACTTTTTGCTTCTCAGGAGAAAAAAGAGCAAGAGCAGAAGTCGAAGTCATGATAGGAAGAGGAGCAGAAGCAAGGAACGCAAACGAAGTCGAGATCGTGAAAGAAAAAAGAGCAGAAGCCGGGAAAGGAAACGGAGCAGAAGCAAGGAACGCAGACGCAGTCGTTCTAGAAGTAGAGATCGCAGATTCAGAGGCCGCTATAGAAGTCCCTAGTAGGTTATTTATGTAGAGTTGCATTTGTGCTACTTCTGTGTATGGTGTGAAAGCTTAACTTTAACTGTGTGCTTTCTAAATTGGTCATTTTATTCATCTCAAAAAGGGAGTTAGGGGCTAAGGTTGAAGCAAGTGTTGATAAGTGTGGAGTGAGAATGAGGACAGATGCATATCTTTTTTTTTTTTTTTCTTTTTGCTAATTTTCCTTCTTATCCGAAGTCAGGAACAAAAGCAAGTGAGAGGAAAGTGTCCAACTGACTGGAAGACAAATGTGAAGTCAGAAGTTTATTATAGAATTTAAATCTTGAGCAAATATTCTAAATACCATAATTACCTTCAGCATATGAACATGAAGGTTTAACTGTTAGGAAAAAAAATGAGTAGTCTGTGATTTGGGTCACAGGCTCATGACTCACCTTTTGCTTGTATTCCTAATGGTACAGAAAGAGAGTTTCTGTTGTTTTCAAGTGTTAATACTTACTATTTAGATTGTAAACTTGTACTGCTATGTAGCAGTACCTTGGTTATATTTCCCATTTCAACACAAGAAAAGTAACTAACAAAGGTTGTGTTTTGACTTCTAGTCAGATGTTGTGTTTTTACTGGGCTGCTGCTCATATGCATGTTTACTCTAGTGCTATGAATGCTTTGTGCACCTGAAGTGTTTTGTCTTAATAATGCCCATCTGTTACGTATTTGCCTTGTTTTTTCTTGGGCTTGTTTAGAGGCCATAGAAGATGATGCACCCCAGCTCTTCAATTCCTCTGTTTTTTGGCTTGAGATAGAATTTCTGCTGTAGATTGTTCCTCACAGCTGTAAAGCACTTCTCAAAGCCCATTTTTTTCATTGGTGATATTTGCTCTAGGATTCTTCTGGAGGTTTTTTTATTTTGCCCTTCCCTCATCTCTGTTTGCTTTCAATGCAGCAGAAAAACAGAACTGGCTGCATTACATGGCTTTCACTGATTACCTGAGGCGGCTGCTTGTGTCTTCTTTTGCCTGGGTCTCATCTCGCCTGTTGTCGAATTTCAGAATGCAAGATCATGTCAGAAGCGAGCGTTTGGAAAAGATGGTTTTTTATTCATGGCATATGCTGTCATCCACACCTGAGAGATCTCAAGATGACTGAGAAGATGCTGTTTCACCTCTGATGTTCTGCAGGCATGTACAGTTTTCAGCAAAGTGGATGTTTCCCTCAGCGGTTGGCCCTAGATCCAGGGAACGAATTCCTCTTGGTACGCTTGCAATGCAAACAAAAATGCCTGAGCTCACAGGGTCTCTTTTTGCACTAAGTCACCTGGAAGTTGATGTTCTCATACTGAAAGTGTACTACAACTCCAGGTTCTGCTAAGGTGTACTGTGGCTCAGAATCCTCAGTCTAGCCTTTTCTGACCTGCACCAATTGTTCTACATGATGCTCCTCATTTTTACCAAGGCAGGAGAAGGTTTTTGAACAAACAGATTCAGCATTTCCTCTGCTTTCTTCAGTTCTGTGTACTTGGAGATCATGGAGCATATCATCTGTCTTGCTTTGTCTCCAATATCAGGCCTCACCTTTAGAACTGCTCTGGGCTTTAGCTCTGAAGAAGTTGGCAGCTCTGGACAGTTGGTTTATTTTCCACAGTTCTTTGGCTCCTGTAAATTTACAGGAACTACTTGGGATGTGCCAGTGCAGCCCTTCTGGCTCCAAACTGCCTATTAAACAGAGGACCCTTGATCAAAATCTTCAACCTTCCAGAAGTGGAGCCTGCTAGACCTCTGCTCCAGTGTGTTGTCACCAGGATAGGATATTCATCTGTCTGCTTAACTATGAGAGTGCAGCGACTCCAAACTGCTGGTGCAGCTGGTGCTGGTCATTTGTTTGTTCCCTTCATCCCGAAGTGAGCCAATAGATTCTTCACCTGGAGAAATTTGGGAGCTTCAATGTTCTGGTCTTTCGAAACATCTTCCTCAGGCAGAGGTTGAAAGTATTAGAAACTATTGCAACCCATGCCTGGTGTAATGGATCAAGATGCGTTGTGTCAGGAGGGTGGGCAGTCACTTGGGGACTTTTTCATTGTTCTTATAGTCTTCTATACTTGTAGGTTTCTGTGGTGTTAGAGACAGCTAACAATATAACAATAACAGATGTTCTAGTGCCCCTTAAAGAGATGGGTAAGAAGTTGTGCTTTTCAGTTTGGCAGTGTTGTGTTGTCTGCTACAGGTGCTGAGTTGCTGGATTTGGCTAGCCAAGTAGAAATTTAGCATTAACTTTAGTGAAAGACTGATACAGAGCTCTTACTACCCTTCCTCCCAGAGGCATTGGCACTGGCTGTTGAGTGGCCAGCAGTTGGCTGTAGTTCATTTGTAGATCGTGGATGATCTAGCTGGTGGGTGGCATCTCTTAATCCTATCAAGTGTTCCATGTTTGAAAGGATTAAAATTGAACTGTTGAAATGATATAAATGCTAAGATGACTCTTAAGATTCCATTTTGGCCCAGGAGGTACAAAAAGAAAAGGACCTCCTCCTGGGAAAGAACAGAGCGAGCTAGTTCAGAGGTTAGCTCTGTGCATTGAAGAGCTGTATAGTAGACTTCCTGTGTGGGGAGTAAACCTTTAGTTCTGGAGGTGAAGTCTTTTGCTTCACCAGCCTCCTTTCTTCAGGTACCTTTGGATGTACCAAAAATGGTAATTCCATATGAAGCAGCAGCTGCTGTTGGCAGCTTTGTCATTTCTGTGTTTCATAGGTAACAAGCAGAATGCTTGATAGGATTAAGAGATGTCACCTGCCAGCTGGAGAATTTGAGTCTGGAATCTTACCTTCTGGGCCTGTTCAGACAGTTCAGAATTGGTGTTAATGCTGGTTGTGGTGTTGCAGCTGACTACATCATCCAGATCAAAATGTTTCCTAGTTGTGTGTGGGGGACCTCCCCCCACCCCTCCTTTACTCCTTATCTTTCTCAGTTCCTTTATAAAGTCCCTTTTTAAGATATTTTCTTTAAACTATGAGGTCTTTTTGCCACGGGGAGAAGTCTTGTAGAAGTTTCTCTGCAATACTAGGGAAAGGGGGTTTACTGAAGATAACTCTGAAAGAAAAGGAGAATGGTGCAACATGTAGAACTTGGGGAAGTTTGAATCAGTCATCTGTAAACATGAGATACTGGCATTAAATATTGTTCCTTTTTTTGAAATCAGGTGATTTGCTTGCATTGTTCAGTGTTCCCAGCATTTTTTTTCATGTTGTTGTTCTTCATGTATCTTATCTCTTAGATGTTTTACAGTTACTTTATTAGGCCTCTTAAGAAGAAGAAAATGTTACCAAGTACTCTTGCTTAAACATCCGGCTGATAAATGTCAGCTGCTCCTTACAATAGAAAATGTTTAGGCTTATCTGTTGCTATTCTGGAGCAAAGAGTTTAGGCAGATGCTGCCAGGAAGATCAACTCCATACGTGAGGACTCAAAATTCATCACGATTCTTCTAGACTTTGGCCAAAGATAGCCTTGTCTGAGACACATGTTAGACTCTTGGATATGACTGAGCTGGTGAAGACTGATTTTATTTATGTACTTATTTAAACAGCTATATTCTGACCTGATTATTGTTCTCCTGGGCCATGTGGCATCACATAAGTTTAGAAAACATGTTTAGCTATACTTTGGTTATATGCACAGGTTAGCACATCTGGCTTATCTGAAGAAAATAGCCCCTACACGTAAAGTATTGCTTCTGACTCAGTGCTTCCATACATGGTATCAGGAACCAGCCAACAACTGCAGAGTTCTCAGAAAGGCAGTAGGAAAAAAGAAGAGGAACAGGAAAAAAGAAAATTCCTCTGAAATCTACAGCTTTACAAAAGTGTCTCCTCAGAAAAATCCAAAGGAAGTGCATCCCACAGAACAATGCCAAAAAGAACTTCAAAAGATCGCTCAGACCATTGTCTTGCCCCTCAGAGTTTCAGAGGCCTCTCTGCTCAGTCTGTTCTGGTGGTCTGCTGTGCCTGTAATTTGCTGGAATTTTTAAATGTTAGTGTTCCTCTCACGTTGTCAAGTAAACCTATTACTAGTTTATCTAGAGTGAAAATGGGAAACAGTTTTTTGGGAGTTCTTTATTTGCAGAAGCCATGTGTGTATTTGAAAACTACTACTGTGCATCTTCTCAGTTTTATTCATTAGGTTTAAAAGAAGACCAACAAGAAAACTTTCCTTTCCTTCTTTCACTGTTCCCTAAAAAGTCATGCTTGTGATCCTTGACTGTCATTTAGTTGGTCTGCATTGATATTCTGGAGTTTAGAGTCACTTACAGTTTATTGTGCAGCATCCAATTTGATATGGACAACACCATGTTCTACATCAGCAGGTGTGAAGGTACGAGGTAATCCTATCTGTGGTTAAGAAGCCAGCCTCTGGAGCTGGTAGCTCAATTGCCAGATGCAGCTTTTGGCAATAGATACCATAGACCTTGGAGCCCCCAAGGAGATGCTGTCAGCAGGCATCTCTGAACCTTAAGTAGGAAATGGAGTAATTCATCTTAGTCCATTTTACAGCAGTTTTTTAAAAAAATGTTGTTTTCTGATCCAGAATGATCTCAGCTCAGACATGCTGCTGCCTAATATGTGCCTGCTTTTTTAGGGGGGGATTATGCCTTATTTTCTGTTAATAAATTGTTTAAATGGTTTGATTTCCCTCCCCCCCCTGCCCCATATTGCACAGGGTTGTATTTCCCTTATTTTAACCTGGCCAGTACAGTTCTGTATCTTGGCCCACTACTTTTCATGTGCTATGGTGTCATGACATGTTGAACGAGCATCCTCCTTCTCAGTGTGCGTGCTGAGTTGACTGTAAGCATTGCTGCTCCTCCCAGTAGTGAAGTCTCCAGAACGCTTCCCTTGCAGGGAGCTCCTTGGGGTTCCACTTGCACCCTCAATCTCATGAAACTTTCAGTTTAAGGTGTTGTACTCAAGCAAATAGTTGTGCCATCACCACTTTCTCAAAACTCCGAGGCTGACTTCAGGCGGTTAAGGCACTGCTTTGGAGTCATCAGCAGAATATGCATGTGGACAAGTATATGAAGGAGAAAAGATTACAACAGTAACTGAAGCTTAAAATATTTTGCACATAGAAGTGTACCATATCTGGCTCTCCATTCAGTTCTTCCTTGAAGTCCTCTGTATTCTGAGATTTTGCAATGCAGATGAAACTGAGCAGGGAAAATATTCCATGCCTCATGATTTGGTGTAGTTTATGCGTGCTCTGGGTACTGTTAACAGAAAAGGTCTCAGGTGTGTAGGGTGGGGAAGCACTCATAATGCAATGTGAACACAGACAGGAGATCCTGAATTCAGGTACTCTGGTAAGTGATGTCTGTTTTTTGCTTTTGCCGTAGTTCTGGTCCAAAATTCAACAGTGCCATCAGAGGGAAGATTGGTCTGCCTCACAGCATCAAATTAAGGTTTCTGAATTTTCTGTACTTTTTTGCATTATTAATAAGTTTTGTTTAAAGTCAGAGTAGTATATTTGAAGGTTTTTGATAATCTTGTTGATCTGTCTTTACAGCAGACGGCGCTCCAGAAGCAAAAGTCCCTTCAGAAAAGACAAGAGCCCTGTTAGGTAGTAATTTTTATACATTTTCTTTTTTTAACTTGAAGTTTTAAAAAATGGGGAAATAACAGATAACTACTCACTGTCCAGCTTATGCTTGCAAGAAACTTCAAAATTCCTCATTCAGAAAGCTCAGGAAAGGGAAACATTGAAAATACCCTGTTGCTTTCTCCCTGTGCAATAAACCATTCCCCCCTGCTCCCAAAATTAATAATGTACAGTTGTAAATCATGTTGATTTGCAAGCACATCTTGCTTTACTTTTCATGTTTCTGTATTCGCAAGCTTTTTCCAGTTGATTCTAACTTAAATTGGCTAACTTTTTTTGCTAAATCTTACTAATCTTAAATAAGGAATGGAAAAGTACTGTGCAAATGCTTACTTTTTGTGTTTGGTATGTGTTGATGTTACTTGTAGAGAAGCCAGGTAGCTTTTAAATCCAGGAAGTGCTTATCCATTCTTACAGTTTGTCAATTGAGGGAATTGGATTCAGATAACTGCTAATGAAATTATTTTCTAAATTAATACAGTTAAACTTCAACAGTCTTTCTTCGTTTTTATTTATTAGCAAATTCTTAATGAGATACTGTAGTTTACATTATTGTTACATATTCTCAGTGATATTTTTTATATATATATAAAATGTAAAGAAATACTTTACTGAAAACTCAATCCAGGATTGAAATTTGGGTTAATTGCGCAGGTATCAACTGCTCATGCAGCAGGCTATTTCTGTCTTATTTATTCTGAAGAAAAACAGACTGTTTAGATTTGAAGGAATTTTAAACAGATTGTTTAGATTTGAAGCTTTAACTTGTAAAAAGTAGAGCATCTCATTTCAACCAGTGATCAGTATCAAAATAAAACTACATTAGTACTTCTGGAATCAGGGACGATAGTAATTATTCAGCATTTAGTTTTATTTATTCATTTGTTTAAGTTTATTAGGGGCTGCCTCCTTTCTTTGAAGTCTGCTAGGGTTAAGCTTAAATTACAAAATTAAGGAGGACTGGGAATTCTGTTTGTACAGATGTTGGTATTGTTGTGGTAGCTGTAGTGATTGTGGAGTGACCAGGTATGCATAAGATTTTAGTTTGCAAAGCTGGGGGAAAAAAGTTGATATTCTTTGTCCAAGAGTTCAGACAGATAGTCAGTCTAATTAGTCTTGTTCTTTTTTTTTTTTCTTTTCCCCCTGTCCTATCATCTTGTTTTTTTGACTGCAAGCTCTGTAGAATGGTACTGTTATCTCTTCTAGATGGTTACAAAATAACACTTTTGTATAGTTTGGGCTTCTGAACTTAAAGGATAATTTTCCAGTCATGTTTAATGTTTACAGTTAAAATTGGATCGATCATGTTAGAGAGGCTTGTATTAGGTATTGCCTTTGATTCTTGACCCCTGCTTTATTTTAATATTGCAGGTATTTTTTTCAGTACTTAAAGTACAAACATTTGAAGCATTACATGCAGTCCTGTGATGAGTTCCCTTATTCAGCTTTCCTCTTACATTCCAGAGAACCTATTGATAATCTTACCCCTGAAGAGAGGGATGCTCGAACAGTATTCTGCATGCAGCTGGCTGCAAGAATTCGACCAAGAGACCTGGAAGAATTTTTCTCTACAGTAGGGAAGGTAATTAATAGGGAGGTTAATGTGATTTTGGATACTTTCTCAAGCTATCCTAGTCCAGGATCGCTCAGGATTGCTGTTCTGCAGAGCTGTGAACAGGTGGCTTTCTGGAGGTTCTTGTACAAGGTTTCCCCCTGGTTTGGTAAAAAACTTTGAGGCTCTGAACATGGAAGTGTAATTAATCAACAGTTTATTGCTCAGAGTGCAATCTGCAGATCACGGGGATGCAATTCAAACAGCTTCAGTTCCAAAAGTTTTAGTCTTTCTCAAATAGGTCAGCAGTTTAACATATAACTTCATAATTTAATTTTAGTTTTGAGACACTTCCTATTGCATCTGCTGTAAGGTTTCCACCTAAAGCATTGAGTTGCTGCAAGTATTGCTGTAGCATACTGTGTTTGATTTTTGAATCAAAATAATGCCAGCTTGCCTCTGGGGTATGTTTAAGAAGGTAATTTTGATACTAGTCTAGATTTGCAGCATAGTTATAAAGTCATTGATTTGGCAAATAAGTGTCTGGCTTATTAATGTGTTTCTGAGAGTTGAATTCCATTTGCTTTTTCCTAGTGTAACCCTCTCTATAAACGTAACACTTCCATTCTTGTCTTTCAGGTTCGTGATGTGCGAATGATTTCTGATAGAAATTCCAGGCGTTCAAAGGGAATTGCTTATGTAGAATTTGTTGATGTTAGTTCAGTGCCTCTGGCAATAGGACTAACAGGACAGAGAGTTTTGGGTGTACCAATCATCGTACAAGCATCGCAGGTAAGTAGTTGTTGAACCTTACTGCTAATCATGTTGAATAGTGCCTGCAGGGAGCTAAAGGCTGGAAAGTTGGAGGAGTTTCTCAGAGGCAAGGATGTCATCTATTTTCATCTTACTGAAAATTTTAAGTATAAAGTGAGGCTTAGCGAGCTGTATAATTAGCAAAATAACTATTTTTCTCTGCTGGTCAGATCTTTAAAGGAAGAGTTAAATAATAAGCATAACATTCATAGAGTGCTAGAATAAAAGGTGAAGTTCTTTGTGAATGCTGTCCTTTATTTAAACTTGAGAATCTTAGTAGATTTCGCTTTAAAAATAAAGATCTCTACAAGTGCATGTGTTTTAAAATTTCAGTGCCATTGTGATCCATTCCCTCCTCCCCCGGTTATCTTTGCTGGAAAGTTTAGTGTTTGTAAATCTGGTTATCATTGAACATTTGGAAATCATTAACAAGAATGATTTAAGATAATTATAAGTGGACCCTGGCTTCCAAAAGTTGACAGGCAAATTACAGCAAATCAAACTGATACAAGATTCCTTTTGAAAACACTGATGTTAAGAAAGTAGTAATAACAAAGCTATAATAGTGTTACAAAACTGTAGTCTGAAATTACACTTGCTTTCCTGCATATGTAAAAAGCAAAGTGGCGATTTATTAGATACAACCCAGAATTCAGCATGAAGTTCTTCAGTTTGAAGACTTTTCAAAGCCATGTGTCTATACTTAGTCATGATCTTGGATTTCGTAGAGTTTAAGTTTAGTTAGATGGACATTTTGCAAATTATTTAACTGTGTATTTTTTTGGTATTTATTATATATATTTTGGTATTTTTTGTATTTAATTTGGTAGCTGTTCGCTGCTTATTAATTTTTTATTAAATTCTGACAAAGTGTTCTTTTGTTTACAGGCAGAGAAAAACAGAGCAGCAGCAATGGCAAATAATTTGCAGAAGGGCAGTGCTGGTCCTATGAGGCTGTATGTGGGATCATTGCACTTCAACATAACTGAAGATATGCTTCGGGGAATCTTTGAGCCATTTGGCAGGGTAAGTTTTGACTAAGCGAAGTCACTGTGTTGCAGTAGTTTTGATTTTCTGAAAAACCTATGGTAGCTCTCAAATGGCTTCTTGAAATTAATTAAGCTTCATGCCTGCAATACGGTCTCTTGTTTCCATTCCTTCTTTACCTATACATCCACAAAGATTAAGGTACTGAGTTACTATATGAGAACAAGTGAGATAACATTAATTTGTGTTGTGGTCCAGTTTTGAGTGACAGGTCTTATGATGGAAAGGTGAGAATTCAGCAGTCACCCTAAATTACCTAAAAACTACATTATATCCTGATTTTACATCTTGCTTACTTGCTGGAACAGCCCTGCCCTGTCTTGATACACCTGATATGCTGCTTTAAAACCTCAGTTTTTTTCTCACTTTTGTGTTGCTTTCTCTTTCCAACACTATTTCATAGGTCATGGGTGACTCGCTAATATTTTTTTAAATTCAGTAACTGTAAACCTGTAGGAGTTCCCATATAGCCATAGACAAATATACTTAGTGTGTAACTTTTTCTTAAAGCCCCCACCCAGCTGCTTTTCTTACCCTAAAAAATGGAGTTTCTCAGCATATGAAATACCATGTCTGTGTTATTTCAGCTGCAATTTGATGATGCCTGTGTGCTACTTGTCTGATAGAATGCCACATCAGGATCAGGCCTCTGCCTGTGACTGAAGACATCTTAAATAAATTGATAAATTGAACATCTCCCTTATGTTTACCTGTTGCTGCTTTAGTTTTGAAATAAAGATCTCATTGCCTGTACACTGATCTGGACTTGAGGGAAGAATGAGGAGCTGCTTTTAAAAAAAAAAAAAAAAAAAAAAAAAAGTTTCACCTTCATTCATGACCGTTGTATTTGGTAGGGCTATATGTAGGTTTTGTTTTGATATCATGTGGTTTGTTTCAAAGCATCTGATAATAGCCTTATTGTTATTTTTAGATTGAAAGCATTCAGCTGATGATGGATAGTGAAACTGGACGTTCAAAAGGATATGGATTTATTACGGTATGATTGGGATTACCGGGATTCTTGGAGAACTTTCAAGCATAACCTTCTCTTGTGATAGCATAGTTAACTCAGCAAATCACAATTAAGTCTCATCTTAGGAGTTTCATGTTACAAGGAATGCAACAGTGGCCTCCTCCTTTCTCTGCCAGTTCTCTATGGGTATTCTGATTGAACAATTTCTATATTTAGAATGGAAGCAGCATACTTCTGTCCAACATTGCAGCCAATGTCTGGTAAAGCACTGCTCTTTCTTCAGGCAAAAAAAGGGTAAAGACTGGCTTTTTCAAAGTGCCCTGGAGATCGAATTGGAGTGTTGTTAGGCGAAATCAAATTCCAGAAGATAAAACTTTCTGTTGGGAACATCTTTCCTTTTCTCTTTTCCCTTAGATATTTAGTTTTGTGAGCTCAGGTGTCATGAATGACATGGCAGTTCGTGATGAAAGTGAAATGTCTCAGTTAGGAGCTCTAGTACTTGGAGACATGTGAGGCCAAAGTAACTGCAGTTATGATATTTAGTACGTTTAGCACTGACAGCATAGAAGTTTAGCTTCACATTACATAATATGAAGCAGAACATCTGCTAGGAGCAGCTGCTATAATCAATAAAGTTACAGAAGAAGTGACTCTTTCTTGCAAGGCATTGAAAGAGAACTGCAGCCATAACTCTGTAAATTGAAATATCTAGGTTGTTCTCTGTACTTTCAGCAATCACGCATATTTTAATATATTTCCATCAAAATACAAGAAAGTAAATATATGAAGTTGTGCAAGCTTGATAATGCATTGGTTAAGATGGAAGGTAACTATGGATACTGCATGTGACAGAAGTGCTGTGAAATCCTGTGGACAGTGTTACTGAATGTGTTTTTTCCACTCTGCAGTTTTCAGACTCCGAGTGTGCCAAAAAGGCCTTGGAACAACTCAATGGATTTGAGCTGGCTGGTAGGCCAATGAAAGTTGGACATGTAACTGAGCGCACTGATGCTTCCAGTGCTAGTTCATTTTTGGACAGTGATGAGTTGGAACGGACTGGAATTGACTTGGGAACAACTGGTCGCCTTCAGTTGATGGCAAGGCTTGCAGAGGGTATGTATGGTGATAAACAGGAAAAGCATGAAAATAAGGAAGTTTACAAAATTTGGATTAAAATGCTGCACACAATATTATGCTAAATGCATTTTTAAGATTTTAACAACAATAAAATTACTCATATTTCTGTTCTTGGCTTCCTAACTGAGTGAAGAATGCTTGCTACAAAGTATGTTATGTCTTCTGTTTTAGGTACTGGTTTGCAGATTCCCCCAGCTGCACAGCAGGCTCTGCAGATGAGTGGATCTTTGGCATTTGGAGCTGTGGCAGGTAAGAAGTGGTGACTTCTTTATTTTTCCAAAATAGTTTATCCTGCTTTATAACTTTGAGATAAGAAGTACTTAACTGCATTTTGTGATTTAAAGTGGGAACACAGATACTGCAGCATGTTTCACAAGTTGCAGAACTGCACAAAGCCATGAGTAACTAAGCAGTGATGATATATGTCAGCTTTGATGGATGTGATTCACTTTGCATTATTTTTGGCAAATCTGTCGTAGTTCACTTAATTCATCCCAGGCCTTCACCTCTATCTTTACTATTCCTGATACGAGTGGAGACTTTCAGGTTCTATTGCAGTGTAATTGTTGGCTGTTAAAAATAGCAGGCTGATAATTGGAAGGGGATTTACCCTCTGCAGAGTCCCTTCTGAAAAACTGGAGCTGTACCAGGGCCAAGAAGGTTAGTGGGACTTTACGCAGGACACAGCAACTAACACCATATTACATGAATACTTGCTGCCTTACATTCACGATAGTGTTAGGTTTGCATGATATACGCCCTGGCCAGGAAGAATAGCGTATGTCAGTGAATTTGTGTGTTACTTGGGGGTTGGCGGTAGTTTGCATGCTCTGCGAATGGGCATTTTGTGAGGTTTTATTGAGATTTTTCTGAGAGACTGAGGATATGACTGCTGCAGCTGCTAGTTCATAGCTGAACGTAAGCAACAAACTGTTCAAAGCTAGGCAATGAGTGTAACCTCCCACAGGAGCTTGCGTGGGAATTTAGAGTGGGATTTTTCTGTTTTTTTGCTAACTCAAGAACAAAGGGAGGGAAATTTTGGTAGTGGTAGAAAAGACTTTGAAGTGTGTCACAAACAAGTAGATGCTGGAATGTGTATTCTTTGCTGACACTTTTTGCATACATTGTTTCTGTCTTCCAGCAGAGTTTGTGACAGAAATGATTCAGACTTAAACACATGAATCATTTCTGAAGCTCAAGTGCAGCATTGATAAGAGCGTGTGCATTAAACTGTAGACAGTTGCTAAAAGAACATAATAGCGTGTATCTCTGGAAAGAAACTTATGGAAGAAAAAGGGAACTGGCTAGGGAAATGAAGTGTGGGTTGAAGAGCAAGTTTTTGTGTTGAAGACAAAATAGATTAAAAGAAAAGATGGCAAGAAAGAAAAGAGGAGCTGGTCCGGAAGGAGAGGAAAGGGGAAAAACACTAAAATGAGATCACCTTTAATGTGGGTGACAGTGATGTGACAGTCTGGTTTGGGTACAGGTGTAGTCAGAAATGAGAGAAATATTAAAAACAAAACCAAAAAAACCCAGTCATCTTCTTTCCTCTCCCTGTATTCTAAAAAATAAGACAAAGAAATCCAGACCCCCAAATTGGAAACCTGACCAAAAATGTCCATGAGACCTTTTAACTGTTAAGATATCATGTGAATTAGTATAAGACAGCGTACATGTGGAGGAGCAAATGATAAGGCTTAATGCAGGTTTTTTCACGGATGTGCACGTTTAGCAATTGTAGAAATAAATGTGGTAGGAGTAGCATTGTTTATCCCACTCATGCTGCACAAAAGAAATAATGGAGACGTACAATTTAAGTAAGTTGAGAAAAAGATAACTCTTTTTACTACCATAGAGTCATGAGCTATCCCCAAAGTGAGATTTGGTTATGGATTAAAGATCTCTTTACTCTTGTTAGAGAAAATTACTACCAGGAATTATGTCATTATGGGAGACTTTAACTTCCCTGATACAGATTGGAGAAGAATTGCTAGTAATAATGGTGGGGCCCAGATATTCCTGGATGTGATATCCGACAAATTTCTTCATCAAACACTCACTGACTCATCAAGAGGGGATGCTATTTTAAACTCATTTTGGTAAGTAATGAAGATGTTATGGATGAGAACAGAAATTACCATTGACTGAGTGATCGTGAGTTGCTCAAGTTTAAATGGAAGGATAAACAAAACCAGGTCTGTAACTAAGGCTTTTGATTTCAAAAGTGATGGGTGAGGAAACATGGAAGTAAATTCACCTGGTATAAACAATTCAGGTGTCTGAACAGGAAGGACATAAAAAGTTTCTTCAGTTCCAAATTGCGAAAGCTGGATTGGATCTGTATTCCACAGAAAGAAGAAACAGTGCAGTAGCAATGGGCTCCCCACCTCACTGGGTGATTAACTACCTCAAAAACAAAAGAAGGAATAAGCAGGGAGCCTCCAAAGAATAGTGGAATAAAAACAGAGTGATAATAATGAAGTATTTTTAGTCTAGGAAATAGGTAAAACAGGAATTACCAGTGATCAGATTGAGTTAGACCTTGTAGGAGATGTGAAAGCACAGATGAAGAGAACAAAAAGGAAGTGGGTCTGAGGTTGAAATGAAAAATTACTCTAGATGCTTCAGAAGACCTTCATTGCTTCATTTTTTTTGTGGGGACGCTGATGATGGTGAAGTTTGGAATTTGAGGAATGTAAGATGCAGTGTGGTTTTAAAAGAAAGTGATTCACAAGTAAGGTAGAAGCAAAACTAAAAATAAGAACTGAATGTCCTCAGTCCAGAAGAGTAAAAAAACCTCATATTAGAGAATAGGCACATGAACTACGAGGTCTCATATCAGATATTGTCAAAAAATACTTTGTCTATGACATACTATCAAACTGGGACATCTATTTCTAAATTACCTATATGTATAAAGGAAAGAGGAAGAAGAATAATCTGACCAACTTTTAGACCTGTTACTCTGACTTCACTCCTACGCAAGTGTTTATCCTCTCCTTCAAAAGTCATACTAAAGACAAAAATGATCAAAATACAGCGTACTTTTCCACAGGAACTGCTTGTAAGGACTAACAGCGTTTGCTGAAAACTAACTTCCCTAGACAGAGGAGCCATAGTAGAATGCTTCTCTGAACTTCTGATATGTGTCACTTGGAAATCGTTAAGCTAGAGGAGGAGTGGCTAGTTCAAGAATTGTAAAATACGTGGGAAGCTGGCTCAGTGAAAGAGGGCTGGGCTTCTTTTCAAGTGAAAATTGAAAAACTTTGAGAATGTTGTTGAAATCAAAGTTCAGTTTTAGGTATGATCTTGTTTAATATTTGTATGAGTAACAGTGGCAAAAAGGGTGGGAGTGAGGTGATTAAACAGGGCCTTATCACTAAGGGATGTATGGGGCATCATACATTTTTCGTCTGTTTGGGATTTGAAACAAATTACAGTTATTGCCTGGGACCTCAGCAATGGAAGATGACCAGGAAGAGGGAAAATACTTGAGGTATTCTATTTTATCAGTGAATAAGTATGAACTGTCAGTGTAAAAAGGCAACTGTAGAGGAACTGTGTTCTCAAAAGTAGCATATGTGAGCATCTAAGACCTCGCCTACAAATCAGTGAACTGTTCTGGTCACCCATGTTAAAGATGAGTTGAAGCAGACTAAAATAGTGAAGCTGCTGAGGCGAGCAGGAGAAGAAAAAGAATTAATCTTGTGGGAGACCCGAGAACTTGAAACTTATTCCTATGGAGAAAATTCCAGCAGGAAAAATAATTGAAGCGAACAGAGTTACAGCTATGTGCTTCTTGTTCTCTAGGTAGATACTAGCTGAAAATCAGAAACTTGAAATAACCATGAGGGTATAGAACAACAAAACATTCCTTACTTTTCAGAAGGAGTTCTGTGTGTTTATGAAAAAGATCATCTTGCAGTGTGCCTGCAATAGTGAAAATACGTGTTGTTAGCCAGGACCTCTATTCCAGTCTGTTCTGTTGTGAATAATTACTTAAAAATCTGGGAAATATTTGGCTTTTGTTTATTTGAAGCTTGCTGTGCTTCAAAACATACACTCAGTTTCTTCAAAGACACAGAATGGTTTGGTAGACATTTCTGTATTTTTGCTTTACAATAATAAGCGTGTGCTTTTCACTCAAGCTGAGCTTGTGACTCTTACAGATTGTATATGTGGAACATACTGAAAAAGTAACTTTGAGCTTAATAGGACAGATGTAGTAACTTTAGTTTCCATATGCTGGTTAAAACTGCATGTAGGGAAAAAGTTCTGTAAAAGTTAATAGCAGAGTGATTTTTGACTAAATTTAAAGATGAACATTCTTCAATCATGAACGAGGGAAAAATTCAATTAATTTGTGAAGAAAAGAAATTGGATGGAGTATGTTTCAGAGGTATAAGTAATTAACCTTTGGAACTTGCTGGCACAAGATGCTGTAATTGATCTTCTCTTGTGTGGAACAGACTTGACTCTGAGCTCTGGGCCAACACTGATTAGCTGGTAGTCTATGTAGATTTGCCACGTTTGGATGCAGGTGGCCGGGAGGATTGAACTGTACAGCCAAAGGGTGGCTGATGTTTGGTGGGTTTAGCTGTAAATGATGTGTGCAGTTGTGTCAGAGTTGCAGAGGGAGAAGTTCTAATCCTCATCTAAGAGTACTTTAGGAGATGTGATGTTTGATTTAAGAACATTCATTTGTTTAAAAACAATAAAAATTGGGTAGTAACTAATTTAGTAATTAGTTATAGATTCACCCAAATCCATGTGGATCCCATGGGTTTCTGGAGAGAACACAGCCTAGGACAGTCCTCCCCATCATGGGATTTCTCACTCTGTGGAGTTGAAGATTCCTCCCTGTTCAGAGCCGGGTGAGAAACTCACTAAATTCAGGCAATTCTTGTTACAGCTCAGCCTTCAGAGCTTGCTCCTTCCATCTCTTATTTTTCATGGTATGTGGTGTTCTATGGAAGTCATTTGGAAGGTACTTGAGCAAGGCTTGTCTTTAGGGCTGTCACTCTTTAGTTAGAGCAAAAAACTTGACTCCTGCTGGTCTTTCAGTGTTTTGGGGGAGGGCCTATAAAAAGGAGGGGGAAAAAAGTGTTTGTTTGACTGATCTTCAAGTATTTCCAAGTAAGCTTTTTCAAAGAGCCCAACCTCGTTGCTTTCTAAATTAGTGAATAAGATGATAGTTAATTTTATCTGCCAACTCCTTGTGTTTGTGTGAATTAAAAAATTTGGACATAAAGGGAGAGGTTTATGTTTACATTTCTTGCAGCCTGAAGTTTTCTGTTGCTGATGTAAAGATGCTAAGTGTAGGGTTTGAGTCATATCCTTGGTAATGACTGGCAAGTCTGCATTTGTCTGTTCCCACTTCTATAAATTGGGACAGCTACATGTTATTAAACAAATAATTTTTATTTGGCAAATTAAATGTTTTGAGCACTTGAAAATATTTTAAACACTGAAGTAATTTGTCATTGCAACATATATATGCAAAAGTAACAGCTGAAATATTAGCTTATTCTATTAAAATTGAAAGCCTGTGTTGCAGAATTTGTTAATTTGGACAACTTGGCTTTCTTAAGTTTAATGCCTGTAAGAATTGCCGTATTTATTTTCTTATGGAACAAAGTACACCTCAAAATACAAATATACAGGCATATAATAAACTGTTTTATTAAACTAAAGGAGGTGATCATATCTCCCTTTCCTTTTAAAGTATTATTTCTCTTTGAAATGTGCTTACCTTTGTGGTTATAGAATATCCTTCAAGTGCAGAATGCTCAAGGTGATCAAATGAAAATAGTGTAACTTTTTACCTCTAGAGAGGAACAGTGGGAGTGGGTTAAAATACTTATACGTTTGCGGCATGAGCTTGTCCAAGCTAAAAATCTGGATGGCAGGTAATTAGTATGCTTGCCAGTATTACTGTGTATTTGACTTCTGGTATATTTTTCTTTAGATTTGCAAACAAGACTCTCTCAGCAGAATGAAGGTAAGCTGGAATTTGATAGATCTTGTCACCAGTAGATAATGTATAAGACTTTATGTTGCAGTTGTTGTTTAGATGTGAAATACTGCTGATGTAGAGTCTGTCCAGAGCCTAAGAAATGGTATCCTATTGGTCTCTGTAGGAATTTCTGATTGAAAATAACTGAATACGTGTAAAACACTTTGCCTTTTTGTTTGTAGCTTTTCCTAAATGTTGGACTAAGATGTGGCCTGGGAATGTTACATAGATAACGTGTGTGTTTTTTGTGGGATTTTTTCAAATCTGTGTTAGAGGTAAATAAAGATCATTTGAGATCAAAGAGTTTGGGATTCTGTCCCTGGATTAGGCATGATCTTGCTCTGACTGGGCAGCTGTTAATGTCTTAAGTATGTAGAGAAAAGGTGGCCATTATTTCAGCTAAGACTGACAGATGTTAACATCTTATTGAAAGGGCAGCCTACAGGACAGTGTTCATCTTAAATAAGATGCACCATGATGATTAGAAACAATAGATAGTGATTAATATGTCATAGTTAATAACAAAGAGTATAGACCTAATTTAGAGTTAAAATGTTTATCTCTTTAATTGTCAGAAATTCTTCCTACATTAGCCATATATTTTTTTTTCTTAGAAGTACGTATATTTGAAGGATAATTAAATGTGCTTGGAAAACATTTTGAGAATTCTCAGAAATGCCTGTCACTCTTCCAGTAAAGTCAGATGAGGTGGTCTCGCTCTATCCTGCACTGCCATGTGACTTGCGTGCTGGAGTATGTGTCCTACTAAAAAAACGTTTCTGTCGTAGATCATGTCTAGTTACGAATTTTGCTTTCCTGCCTTCAATTTTCTGTCTAGTTAGGACCATTCCTATTACTGCTGAATGGTTGGATTTTAAAGAACAAATGGAAAGATCCATATCTAAATTGAACTGCATATAGAGGATTCTTAAGTTTGTCATTGTTTTTTCTCCTCTAAACAGTTCTGGCTGCAGCTGCTTCTGTACAACCACTTGCAACACAGTGCTTCCAGCTTTCCAATATGTTTAATCCTCAAACGTAAGTGATTAATCATTGTCTGTTTCCGTTTGGCATTTGCTGATGACTTTAACATCAGAGAAACTAATTAGAATGTTGTGGACTTCTTTTGATGGGTTGTGGGGTGGATTTTGTTCTGATTATTCATATTTCCCCCTCTGTCCTGTTCTTCCCGCTTTCTTTCCCCTGCAGTGAAGAAGAAGCTGGCTGGGATACAGAAATTAAAGATGATGTGATTGAGGAATGTAACAAACATGGAGGAGTTATCCACATCTATGTAGACAAAAATTCAGCTCAGGTATGCCTGGAGACATGGAGCATCATGTTCAAGAGTTTTCATTTTGTGGGGGGTTTTTTGCCTCGTACTGTGTAGAAGGAGTATTACAAATACTATTTTTTTCCCCCGAAGTGAATTTAGACTTCTTGAAGTTACTTTGCAGTTTTTGCAGGATGAAGATGGTCCCCTCCTGTTTTGAGTCATTTTATGTAACTCTTTTGTAGATATGAGAGTAGTTCTTTAGTGCTACAATCTGTTCCTACAGATTTACAGAGCTAGAGTTACTGTGGAAATGCATGCTGGAGAAGAAGAATTTCTTAATTTCTGGCCTTTGGCTTTTCCCCTAAGGTGTGTCTTTCCCACAAGCCAGAGACTTCTAGTTTCCTTAGTTTTCACACACACAAGGTTTTAGCACAAAGAACACACTGCTCCAGCAGACTAAAGATCCACAGTAAGTGCTGTGCTTAATCCTGTTTTCAGAAACAGTTGTTTCTGATGATGTTGTTAACTGGTAATGTTATGGATGAGTCCCCTATCTTGCAGTGAGCACTTAGAGTGCCTGGAATTATAATGGGGAGGAAAAAATAAAGGAGGGAAGTGCTATTGATACAGACTCAATTACAGAGTATTACTAATGCTGGTGATTAATACTGTCTGAGGGACTCTCAAATGCCTGCATCTTGAAAAGGCTAATTCACTTTTCTTCTGTGTTCACTTTGTTTACACATTCTCCAGACTCCTTACCTCTTTCCCTGTACTTCAGCTCTTGGAATACAAATTACTGAAGGTCCATAAAGAGGTTTGACCTTCTTGAATCCCTTTTACATAGAATTCTTAGCTTAAACTGAAGCACAGCAGTCCTGCTTTAACCTTCAGAGTCTAACTTTTTTTTTTTTTTTTTTAACCATCAGAACCTTGAAGTGCCCTGTTCTGTTCCACAGGGAGAGGCTGAAAGCTACATTACTCTGTTATCAGTATTGTTTAGGGGGAAAACAGTGGTGTTCTGCCCTGCCAGCACACCTGGCAGTCACAGAACTGGGTTTTCATTGTGCTGCTTGTACAGAAGACTGTCACCTGAGATCCTTTCACATGGATTGCTGAGATTTTAAATTAGAGGTGATCTGTGTTCCAGTGCATAACTTGCATTCTTTCCTAGCATTTTCTAATGGGACAGAGTATTCCTGTCCATTGATGGGTCCCCTGGATAGACAGACACGTCCTGAAGCATTTCCCCTTAATTGGGTCTATGGTAAATAAAGATGCAGACTAGGTAGTGTGTGAAAATCCCCTTTGCCTGAAAGGGATGTCAAGATGACAGAACTGATTGGGAATGCAAGGTCATATGCAAAAGAAAACTGAAGTAGAAAGCTGTACTAGCTGTTGTGTTTACAACTGAAATAGCCTTAGTTCAGTAATGACTTGGTTGCTGGACAAACGATGGAAAAAATTGATAGTCTGTCAGAATTTTAGAAACTAGTTTATTACATTAGGCTTAAGTATTAAAACTGCTGTTTATTTTGTCACCGTCTGAACAGAATGGATTCATGCTTGAAATCCTTCTTTGAATAGGAATGCCACAGGAAATCAAACTATAAAGCTACTCTTTGAAGGAGTGGTGTTTTTCAGTGGGTATTTGAATGGTTAGCGCTAACCTGAATTTCTGACCTAAAATCAAAGATTTGCATTCCCCGAAAGGCATGTACTGAGTTTCATTTCAGGATCATAGGGATTGTCTCAGCCCTTCTGAAAAGCATGTAGCAAAACCAAAACTTTCTTGTTTCAGATCTCTTTTATTCTGCAAACTTTTAAGTAGTTGACATAGTGAAAATAAATAGATCATTCCATGAGGCTGTGGTTTTGGGCAGGAGGAGAGAAGGTAGGTGGAAGGGGGGGTTGTCTGGCTTTTTGTATCCAATTCTGTTCTTTTGGTCCAAAACATACCTTAATGTTTTTCAGAGGAATTCTGTTAGTACATCAAGATCACTGTTATGTTGGACTGTTAAGAGGTAGAAACTTTCCCATAACATATTGGCCTGTTACTAACTTGGGAAGAAAAAGAAAAGTTGGTATCTGTTGACAGATTTAAAAACAAAGAAAAAGTCAAACAAAAAAACGTCTAGCCCTCAACATTCAGTTCCATGTGCTCAACTTCTGCCTGGTAAATCCGGTTCATCTTAACAAATGGATTTAAAAGAAAAAATTGCAGCTACCATATAATGAATGAGCCTGCCATCTATTACATGAAATTCATTTTGTCATGGTAATGCAGGAATGGCCCAGATATAAAATACCTGTTGATTTAAATATTTATGTGTGTATGTGTATATACACATACATATATATTTGGACATAAATTTTCACTGTGCTGTTTTCTGTTTTCCAGGCTGAGTTTCTAGTCACTGTATCTTTCAGTTCATCTATTTCATCTCCCACCTTTTGGGGCTCTTTTCCAGACAGCCAGGCTTACCAGGCTAAGTGCTCTCAGTAATCAGTAGTAAAGGCTTAGTTTGGTGTGAGTGAAAAGATCGCAGCCTTGAGATGATCCATCATTCAGATTATGCAGTGTCTTGTACCACAGCTGTTTACAGTGTGGTGTTTTAAGGATAGCTAAGGCTTTTGTTGCTGTGTGTCTCTTAAAGGCTTAAGCAGCTTGGATGTCAGTACAGGGGAGACTTAAGAACAGAACTTTGCATATTAACTGCTTAGTGCCTTAAACATCAGATTGCTGCTGCCTTGCTGTGGTCTGCTGGAGCTGTTAATCTTGGGTTGTGCCCCCCCTTCCCCCCCCCCAAATGAATGAATTAGATCACAGTGGGAAAAGTTAGTACCAGCTGGACTGCTAAGGAGTATGCTGGATTCTGTTTCTTAATATTTTAATTTCCCTGTAAAATAATCTGCTTCAGCTAGAATCTAATCTGGTTCAGGAATTATTGGCTGTATGCAGGTTGCCACAAAAATGCATATACAGTTCTGTGTATTCCCCGTGACCCCTGTATATGTTCTGCAGTTGTCGAATATGAGCATTGTATTACTTCAGATTAGACTGGACTAGTGCTTAGTTTGCAGACAGAAAACTTCAGGCATCTTTAACAAAGATTAAGATTAGATTGTCATTTACATGATGTATCTAAGGCTGTTCTTGCTTTACTGTGGTTTTTTTCTCTTTTCCTTCATCTCAACCCTTATTTAAATAAAAATAGATGCTGAAGTTCATGTAGGAGAAGCTACAGTAGCTGCCTCACATGAACATCCTTTTTGTCTCTCAGTGGGACCTGGGAGAGCTTAGCCCCTTTGAAAAGCAGCCTATGAACTTAGATACTTAGTTAAGCACTCATGGTTAACAGTTGATAACTTATAAAACTCGATTCAAGCCTGCAGTGAAGGTAGTCAAACTCTCTGTGCTTTTTCTAAATGTTACGTGCACTTTGTAATTAGAAGGTGTTAGATGACCCTTCAAGCAGAGCATGACAAGCAAGTATGCAGTCCATTACTTTTTGCTGCTTTCAGATTGGGCTTACATTTGGTCTTTTTTGGAAAATCTTACTTTGGAGGGCGCTTCGTGTTAAATAAGTGTTACAGTATGGTGAAGCATGTCTGTAGGGGAGGAAAAAAAAGGGGGGGGGGAACCCACCTATATCCAATACTTCAGTTTTTCTCTTGTTCCCTCTGCATTATCAGTTGATAACAGCAGGAACACAGTGAAGAAAGTTTGCTTCCATCAAAACCACATGATGGAGGTATCTGAATAGGATAAGCAATAGGTAGAAATTGTCAGACTTCTAATAGACTATAACACTTCTGTATTACAGGGCAATGTGTATGTCAAATGTCCTTCAATTGCTGCTGCCATTGCAGCTGTAAATGCATTGCATGGGAGGTGGTTTGCAGGTGAGTGGACTTCATGTAGCGACCTCATTTATTTATTATTAATTAAAGAATTGAACAGATACTGATTATTTCTCTTAATCTTTTGATTAGGTAAAATGATTACAGCAGCGTATGTACCTCTTCCAACATACCATAGCCTTTTTCCAGATTCCATGACTGCAACCCAACTACTGGTTCCCGTTCGACGATGAAGATGGATTTAGTCAGTTTTGTACATAGTTATTTTTTGGAGGAAGATTGAGTTATCTTTTATTTAGATAAAACTAAAGGAAAGGATTTAATGTCATTTTTGTGTACACTTCCTGCTACCTTTAAAAATAAAATGAAATAAGCAGAAATGCAGTGTGTTCATTCTCCCTGACTAGCATTTCCACTGTATACAAAGATGTTGACTTCTTGTTCTGCCTTGTAATTCTTGTACATTTACTAAGGTGATCTGTAGGAAATGAGAAGTAGCTCATAGAAAACAAATTTTCTGTAAAAGGCAGATGGGACATAATTACATTTTTAATGTTTCACAAGCCTTTCTTTTAATGCAGCAATTACGTTTTACATTTCACTAAATGTAGGTGATCTGCTAAAGGTTAATATCGGAGATAGACTTTATGAAGGGACATATTTAGTGTTTTGTATAAATGGAAAATTCAAAATGCTACTGAAAGCTGATTCTGGTCAGCCACTCAGCTTGCTTTGTGCTGAATAATTGGTAAGAATAGAAGGATTGAAGGGTTTTATTTCTTGATGGTAACTTTTGATTAATGTATCTGTAAAAGTTTCTTTGTAAATACTGTGTGAGGTGTGTCTAAGTTTCCAAACAAAACTCTCTCTGCATTTCCAGATAGGTTTCTATGTATGCAGTGTGGCACAGTTGAAGGATTTCAGCCAAGTTTGAAAATGGGCAGGAAATACAGAAACACGTTTTGTTCTGGTTGCATATAATCTTTGCTCTTTTTAAGCTCTGTGAGCTCTGAAATATATTTTTGGGTTACTTCAGTGTGTTTGACAAGACAGCTTGATATTTCTATCAAACAAAGACTTTCATATTGCAACAATCTTTGTAAGAACCACTCAAATAAAATTCTCTTAAAAAGGCCTTTAAGAAGCTTTATTTCTCTCCTCCTGTTGTGTGATTTAAGTGCTGTATGTTGAAGACTGGTAGTCGCTTTGCAATGGTGGATACCACGCCTTATCTCCAGAAGAAAATGAGGGTGGTGATTCCTGCTGTCTTTGAACCTGCACTGTCCTGCAGGTGTGACTGTTGAGGGCCTGTAGGTTTCCCCACAGGCCTGGCAGTGGAGGGACCTTGCACCTTCTCACACCTGCTGCAGGCTCAGTCCAGAGATCTTAACTGCTGTGGTTTTTTCCACATCTTCCTCAAATGTTTTCGAATCATGCAGGTGTAGAAATGTCTTAGGTTGGCTTTTAGTCTGGTCTCTTTAAGGTACCCTGGCCAAGAGGATTGCGCTCTTTAGTACCCCTTTCCCATGCCCCAGGAACTTTTGAGCTGTTGGCTGATAAAAGCCATCTTAGGTAATAGCTAAATGTTCCACCCTGCTGTGAGAAAACTGGCCTCCATAGAGAGCACGGCAGTGACTGGTTCTCTCCAGCCACTTACGAGGCTGCTGTTTGGAGCGTGTGCAGCTTTGGCTGAGCTGCAGCAGGGTTAAATACAGAAAGGAGCACTGGGAATATGGGAGGACATGGTACTGGGGAAGACAAACTGGTATAGATGCAAAGGATACATGTCTGGAGGACCCAAGTATAAAATCTGGGAGTGCGTCTCAGGAGTGCATGACACAAACCTGAAGAAAGCCAAGTTTTGGTGGCTTACTGAAAAAGTGGGTGTTTCTGGTTTTGCTTGATCCTGTTTTTAGTTGCCAGTACTAATCCACTGAGGCTAGTTGGAGTAAAGCTTCAGCTGTCCCAGAGGGGCTAGCTGTGTCACACACAATTCCCCCCCGAGAGATTACTGAGGCACATGACAGCGTGCAAAAAGCCTTTCGGTGGCAGATTTGTATTTCCCCTTTAAAACTGGGGAAACAGCACTTGGAATATGCAGAGGCTGTATGGGGACTGGTTCAGTTTCTTCTGTTAATACATCTGCCTAGAGCAGGCTAACCTGTGCTGCTCTTAAACAGAAGCATAAGCGACTACTGCAACATGATGAAAGCAAAGGTAAGGTTTGTTTCCAAAGGCAAATAACAGGAGATTGCAACACTAAACATTTCAGTGTTTGCTCTAGATAGGCACTGCTATAGCTGCTAGCGGATGGTAGGTAGCAATACACTTTCCCATGCAGTTTTGATCTGTTTATAAAACCCATTAAAGAAGGCTGGAGGAAAAAGACTGTACCTGCAGCACACTGTTTGGTAGCGCTGCTTGCTTTCATAGATGAGGCCCCCTTCCTTTGTAAAGCAAAGGAAAAGCCAGCTTTGAGCTGGTAGAAGCAAAGGAAAAAGTGTTTACTGTTCTTAACCTGCGAAATATGAACTGTAACAGAATACAAAGGGTTATTAGGTGTCACTTTCATGGGAGTAAGAGACATTTGGTAAAAAGCAAGCTTACAATCAAAGCGAGTAGGATGATGCTTCACAATTTCATGAAGAGCACTCAAAATTCCAGGTATCTAAAGATTTTATTATAGTACAGAGGAAGAATGACTGGACAGGGACTCTTCAGGTTAAAAAACCCAAGCTCCAAGTTAGCAGCGGATTCCCATACCAATAGCCATGAACGTCCCAAATGTCCCTCCACTTTGCATCATCGTTTTGCCAACTCCACCCATCAGTTCTCGTCCTCTCATGCCAATCCTGAGAAAAAAGAAATAAAAGAATTGTATAAAAGTTGAAGCCCTGGCAGGTAACAGACACAGGTGGAAACATCTGGCACAAACAGCTGGTTATCACGAGTGGCCAAAATTAAGGTACTTTCCCTTTTGTAATTTAAAGTGTTGTCTCCAAGTTCCACAAGGAGACTGGCTGCACAGCACAGTGCCTGACCGACTGCAAAGAAAAGCAGAGCTGTTTTCTTGGAGACATTTCAGTCTCACTCCAGTGGTCCACGTGTATTTTTTTTTCCATCTGTACTAGCTGACCCCATACACTCCTGCCATGCCCTTCCCCTGTGTTAGCACAGCCACCTGCACGGTTGTGCATCAGGGAACTGCTCAAGCCAGCACATAACAACGTTTCCCCTCAGCTTGCCGAAGCACTTCTGTTCCCCGACTCCACAAACGGATGTGCCCCAAGCAACCTTATCTTGGGGAAACAAAACTTGGTTCTGTCTGCATATTTGAGCTGCCAGAGAATAAAAAGGATCAGAACTGTTGTATCTTAGTCCTGTCTGGCTACATAGGCAGTATTTTTAATACCATCAACTTAGAAACCATGTTCTAAACTAAATTTCCCATTTACCACTGACACCATATTTTTTAATAGAGGAATTTAAAAGGCCTACAAGTCTTCAGATGCACTTTTGTTCTGTTCACATTTATCTCAGGTTGGACCAAAAAAGTGAATTGTTTTTTCTCAGGAAGGTCTTGTAATACTTGGCTTTTAAGCATGGCAGTGAGTGTAGTGTCTAAGGAATTCTGTGTACTGGATTTTTAAAACAAAGATTTTTCCAAAACAAGGGTACATCAGAAATAATGTAGCTGTGCTCCATTTTTCAAATATTACAGAACCACTGTCATTGCTTCTTTATATCATACAAAATGCATTTTCTACTAGCATAGTGCCACTTGCAATATTGTCCAGGATCTGAAGGGGATCTGAACATTTTTAAACATTAGACTTTGTGCCTTTTCTACCTTTCCAGGTGCACTGCCACATTTTCACCCATTTTTAATAATTGAGATTAAAAAAATCTCAAGCTCAAGGAGTTCTGCAAAATATTAAAGAGTTTACTTTAGTATTTCTTTTTAATGGATGAGGTACACCAAAACCTGCCAGAAAGTAGCACAAGAGGTAACTTGGTGGAGCAGAGAACACTTTTTGTTTCTGTGTTGGCGTGCTGGATAGTGTAAAGGGAACTCGGGCTATTACCAACATACCTGAGGCAGGAAAATGTGCCAAACAGCGCTCCTGCTGCCATGCCTACTGCAAAGCCCATCATGAAACCCATTTTTATCCTGTCAAAGCAGTTGGGCTGCGATTGCCCATATGGGCCCCCAGTCACAGGCATCTAGAAAAGAAAGCACAAAAAAACCCCAAACACACAAAAGGAACATGGATCTACCACTTTGTCTCATATACTTCTATCACCAAATTGTGCTGAACAGCAGCAGTCGTGAGGTCCTTATGTACCAGAGCTTCTCACAACTGTAGTATCGTAGGCAAATTGACTAGCTGGCAGCCCAAACAGCTGTGTTAAGCAGGTCACTGAACCGGAATGAAATAGTCTGTCAGTTTATCAGCAAAATAAATACACCAGAAAGGCCCAATTCTAGAGCCCGGGATTTTCTCTCTAGCTTGGAGCAGAAGAGACACTGAAGGAAGCGTTTCAACTTGCTCACTTGCCTAACGGATAGGCAACAGCAGCAACGAAATGCCAATACCTTGATGACAGCTCTGTTTTGACTTCAGCAAGCCTCTGTGAAGGCCACTATGTTTCTCATAACTAGTTTGAGTCCCTCACTCAGGGCTGTCTGTGAGGCCCTTCTCTAGGGGCTGCAATGCACTTCAGCGCGGTGGCTCCCGAGGGGCAACACATGGTGCCCCCTCACAAAGCCTCTGCCGCGAGGCTTGCTGTCCAAAAGTGTTAGCGGCTGCGGCTTTCCCCGTGCGATTCAGAGAGCAGAGAAACAGGGAAAAAATGAAGCTGCGTTACAGAAGCCCAAAGTGAGGACATCTGAGAGAGCAGCACCTCCCGCGACAAACTCCCTCGTCCAACACGCCTCGCGCAAACGTTCAGGTTCGCGTAAACTGCCAACTTACCGCTCTGCTGCTGCGAGCGGCAGTGCTGCACTCTCCTGGCTATCGATGTCTCCAACTGCCTGGAGCAGTTACTTCTACAAAGAACAAAATTTGGCTTTCACCATTTTCACGCTGCACCCAGGTTGAGCACACCACGATCAGGAACTTCTACCCCAGGGCTCCCCGGGATACCAGTAACTTTCCAAAGGGACCAAAACCGAACTAGGATCTCATGTTGCTGTTTTTTCCTGATGCGCTGCTGAAACCTCTCGTTTCTCCATCATCGCCCGCCTTGAACGCTCAGAGGAAGGTGTACTGAAACAGAGAGGCCTGTGAAGCCGCCTTCGCGGGCCACCAGGGCTCAGAAGAGAGGCTGCGTGAAGAAGCAGCGAGCGCGCACCGAGCCAGCGGGTGCTTAACGGAGCGGCTGCCGCAGCCAGGACCGGCACCGGCGCGTCCGGGCAGCAAAGCCCTGCGACGCGGGGCTCGCTTATCTCCGCCGCGGCTCCTGGGCCGGGTCGCGGCCTCCAGCGGCCCCCGGAGGCATCGCCACGGCCGAGCGCACCGGAGCGGCAGCACCTGCCGCCCGGCCCCCTCCCCCCCCGGCCCGACGCCTGCTCTCCAGGCGCCCTGGAGGCCCCGTCGGCGCTGGCGGCTCGGACAGCGCCGCAGGCAGCAGCAGGGCGGCCCCACCACGGCAGCCGGCCCCGAGGGCGCGGGGCCCCGCGCGAGCGGCCCGGCCATACCTCGCCGCTCGCTCGCCGCGCTGCGCCCTCCGCCTCCTGCCCGCTCCGGCCGGCGCTTCCGGCGCGCTTCGCGGCGCCCCCGGAAGGGGCGGGGCGGAACGCCGGGAGCTGCGCGGCCGCTTCCGCCCGGGCCCGGCAGCGGCGCGCGGCCATGCTGGTGTGGCGACGCCTGGCGGCCCTGCGGGCGGCCCGCGGCCCCGCGCCCCGGCGGCTCTCGGCGGCGGCGGGACCGGCGGCGGGACGCGGTAAGGCCGGGGCGGGGCGGGGCGGGGCGGCGGCGGCGCTGCCGCTGCCGCAGGCGCCCCATGGCGACTCTCCCTCTCCGCAGAGCGAGGCGGCGATGGAGGCGGCGCCCTGCGGCCGCTCTACATGGACGTGCAGGCCACCACCCCGCTGGTGCGCGCCCCGCCGCCCGCCGGGCCCCGCGGCTGCCTCCTCCCCGCGGCTTTCCCGAGGAGCGGCAGAAACAGAAGAAAGAAGCTCCCCTTCCCTCTATCTATTTATTGTTTCCCCCCGAGTCCTCCCTTCCTGAGCTTAAAGCACTTACTGCGCTTTTCGTGCTGCCTGTCGGTCACCAGCGTCATTTAAAATAAACCGCGGCTGCCAACACGTTTAGTTTGGTGCCGGAGGAAGCCTGGCTTGTTCAGCGAAAGTCTCCGGGGGGTCCCGAGGGCAGCCGTGTCCCTCCTCCCCCCGCGCCTTTCCCGGGGGGGTTGGCGGCTTTAATGCACCTGTTTGCTTCTGTGGGTGCAAGCTGTCTTGGATGGTAATAGTGAAAGCAGCCGCGTTATAACTTATACTAAAACCAGCCGTGGCAGGTGTTGTTTTGAGGGGAGATGAGGGATTAATAGAAGCAACATTCTTTTTTTGGTGTAATTCTTGTGAATTTTTAAGCTAATGTATCCTTCCTCCTCAGAAAGGCCTGTTCTTCTGAGATCACCCCAATACAGGCCAAGGCTGTGTGCAAGAGCTGGAGTGTAGGTTGCCGGGTCCCTGGTTGTGTTTGCCAGATCCTTGCAGGATATGTTGCGTAGAGTACGCGCAGTAGCCTTAAATGTTCAAGATCTGGCTTGAGATAAAGATTGGTGCTGCAGCAGAAGTACTAATCCTGGGGTAGGAGGAAGGGAACGTGTGTTTAGAGAGGAAGGCAGTGCGTTTCGTTTTCAGTTTCTAAGCCTGAGCTGTTTGTGTCCTGCAGGACCCCAGAGTTTTGGACAGCATGCTTCCCTACCTGATGACCTACTACGGGAACCCTCATTCTAGGACTCACGCCTATGGGTGGGAGAGCGAGGCCGCCATGGAGAAAGCGAGACGGGTGAGTCCCTTCGGCGCTCCTGAGGTTCACGGCGGTTTTCCTGCTGGTGAAGAAATTGAATTTAAAAAGAAAATCAAAAGTAATAATAAGAAAAAACTATTTTATGTAATTAATTCTCTGTGGGCTGGGTTTAGTGACTTCATTTTCTCTTAGTTTAGCTATACTTCAGAGGATTAATTGCAAGAAAAAATAGAAGTGATATTACAGGTATTGAAATGGTTAGAAACCCATACTTTAGACAAAGGTGCCTTAGGATTTTTAGTTTTCCGAGGTCACAAATATACTGCTGCAGTAACTGGGCTAATTTCACACTTCATCATAATAAAATTGGTAAGGTTTTTTTTTTCTCCTCATCTTAGGTATGGGTCTTTGTGGCTTATTTTGAATGTAATGCATATTAGTTTTCGCATTTTTAACTATTATTCTTTTATGAGAAGCTAATGCTTAATATCGTTACTAATGTTGATTGTGAATTCCTTATGTATTTTGTATTAATGCAGGTATTAAGGCTATTGTATTTGTAGTGTCATTTTGTTAGGCATTAGCTGTAATTGTTTTGAGGCTCAAGACCATGTTCTTGAAAATGCTTTCTATATGTTTCTCATATGGTGAATTCATTGCATCTTAGAATAACAAAATCATGTTTGTATTTGTCTTTAAACAGCAAGTTGCAGATTTAATAGGAGCTGATCACAGAGAAATTATTTTTACCAGTGGCGCTACAGAATCAAATAATATGGCAATTAAGGTAAAAGGTTTACACTGATGGCTGTTTAGTACAGTTGTTACAGAATTTGTAAGGGCTTTGTGTTAAAAACCATGCTGTTCAGAACCATAGACATCTTTCACCAGTTTAAATGTTAATTTGTTGACCTAGTTAGCATGTATTTGTTTTATTACTCTACTACTTGCCATATTCTGCCATGTAGATGGAAGAAATATTGGGATGGCAGGCTCTCCGGGGCATGGTTCTGAGGGCAGGGTGTCATATTTGATGTTTTGTCGTCTTCTGAAACTGAGCTTGTGTGATTGGAGCTGTTCTGGGGTGAAAAGCATCTCAGCCTTCTGCCACTGGCCTAATTATTCCATAAAATTCTTTAGGAATTGTGATGCTGATTTAAAGATATTAGGAGTCTTTTTGTCCAATCTGAACAAAATTAGTTCATGGTGTGTTTTTTTGGGTTTTTTTTTTGTTTTGTTTTTATTTTAACTGGGGATAAAATGTATGTGTATCTTATGTGCACCAAGCGCAGTACTTCTGCTTGTGCAATTAAAATATTTATTGTGAAGTACAGCAGAGATGCTGGTTATGAACTTTTTTGTAAGACTAGTTAACGTTTTAACCTTTAGCCTAGATGCATATGGCTGTTCAGATTTCTCATTCCATATGACTTCATAAGTTTTTTTAAAAAGTGTTTCTTTTGATAAAAAATGTTTAGAATTTGTATCTAACAACTTTTTTACAGATTTTTTTGAAAACTGAGATGCTTTTGAAAAATGAGTCCTGATGCAAGTATCTAGTGTGAATGACATGTTTCTGCCTTTTAGATTCATGAGTTTGGGGCAAACAGAGAAGTTTGAAATGGAATTATATCTGAATTATAGTTTTACAATATAGCTGAGTAATTCACTGGAAAAGAAAAATATTCTTTATCTGAGTCAAAGTTACCTTCTTGCTTCCTCTGAGTAAACCTGTACTGCTGCAGACAGGACTATTGCTAATTCTCGTTTTTATGCGTTAGCTGTTTCAGACTATACCATGTAGTGCTTTGCCTAGTTTCTTGTTCATGAGGATTTTATATAAAGCTTGCTCTCTTCAGCAGTTTAACAGCAAATTTCTTGTTCGTGGATTGTGCATGACAGGGTGTTGCAAGATTCTATAAATCCAGAAAGAAGCACATCGTTACTACCCAAACAGAGCACAAGTGTGTACTGGATTCTTGCCGTTCCCTGGAGACAGAAGGTTTTCAGGTCACGTATCTGCCTGTTAAAAGAAATGGGCTCATCGATTTGAAGGTAGGTTTTTACTGTCAGAAAGATAGTGAGCATGGAAGAGCTTTATGCTTCAAACTGAGGTTTCAGAGGACCTTGTGTCCGCTTAATAGTGAAGAGGAAAAGATGATAAATATCACAAGGTACAAGGAGAGTCACAGTCACAGTTGAGGAAAGATTTTCTCTTCTCGGGGGTCCTCTAGACTCTTTCTCAACCAGAGCATCCATCTCTTATACCACCATGCACCTGCTGTCGTTCACACATGCAGTTGGAGATGTTGTGTACCATATAGAAAGGCCAGTACATGACTTGACATAGGGTGGAGCTGGCTTTGATAGAGAAGTTAGTGGTGAAATTTCATGACCTGAGCTATTCAAGACATCAGACACAGTAATTACGGTTCTCCGTTCTGACTTGTGTCCATGCATTGACCCTTCTGGGTGTGATGGCAGCAGCACTGGATTTAATTCTGTGCACTCCTTTCATCAGTTGTATTCTATCTATAGTACAGGACAGCATCAGTTTTATTTCTAGGCCGGATGTCTGGCTTGGGTAGATGTTCTGTTTATGTGGCAGGGTAGAGGGCTCATGCCTGCAGGTACAAAAGTGCTGGTGGTGTTCTCCGAGAACTTTGTTTGCAGACTCCTGCTTCACATTATGCTTTTGCATATTTAGCAAAACTCCTTTATAGCAAATCTCACTTTGTCTAGATGTGGTTTAAGCTGTTTCATGGGTGTTTAATTTGTTTATAAAAGAAAATGAAGTTCTGAGAATGTGAGTATGATGCACCTAGCAAAAGCCTGTTATGACTTGATTTAATCAAGGCAGGTGGCATTGCACATACCAGTGCTGGCATGCGTAGAAATGCAGTTGCCTGTGCTCTTCTTCCTACAGGTTTTGTAGAGTTAGTGCTGTCATCAGGGGCATTTGTTAGGAAGCAACGGTTTTGTTAATAATGTGCTGGTTAAGATTTGCTAGCAAACTGAAGCTGTGCTTCGGGAATCTTTTGCTTCTGCTTTGAGTTACAACTTCTGTCTGCTTGAATGTTTCACCAGGAATTGGAGGCTGCACTCCAGCCAGATACAAGTTTGGTTTCTGTAATGACTGTGAATAATGAAATAGGAGTAAAGCAGCCAATTCGTGACATTGGTAAGTAGATGTTGGCTTCAACAAGCAAAGTCTTGTCACTTCTGCTTCATTTTATTTAATGTTTTCACAGCCAAGTGTTAGAGAGCTGCACTGATGTAAAATATTAGGTGTAATATAATTAAGGAGGTAACGATGCTCTCTCAAATCAGCTTTTTCTAAAAGAGCAATGAGTGCAGCACTCAGTATTTTAACAGTGAATATTACAGAAATTCTAGCCTTGCAGTATGGATCAGCTGTATTGTTTTCAGTTTCACTCTGAATTTTACAATGGGAAGAAAAACTTTGTTGCTCAGAATAACTAGCCAAGCTGAGTTTATATGCAAGAAGGGTTTATTGAGCACTTAAAGTGTTAGAGAGGAGAAACATGCAGAATTTTGGGAGGAAAGAGTGAGCACCCTACTCAGCTGCACATGCATTCACGCTGCTACATACAGTCCTGGACCATTGGCTGGTGGCTCAAAAGGCTCCTCAGGAGCCAGGGTTCCTGGAACTGGACACAGAGAGAGGGAGAGCCAGGCTCGGAGCAGGCAAGCAGAGGCACGGGGTCCTCAAAGCAAGCGGGTAGAGCAAATGAAGGGAGAGCCAGAGAACTGGGGTTGTTGAAGCAGGCAGGGTGAGCAGAAGGCCCACCTGCAGCTCTGAGGATCCCACAGCAATTCCACAATAACAATTCCTGTGACAATGACCTCAACCCCACCCCCCCAGCCCCCTCAAGATATCCAGATATCCTTTTATAAGATGTTTGAGTTTCTAGACGGTTTTTAGCCTTTGGCCTCTGTGCTGAACTGTATACTGCATAACTCTGGAGGGTATTGTTTTTCTCAGGCTGTGGCAGGTGTCTTATCCTGTTGCTCAGCTGTTTTTTCTCATGCTTAGCTGCTAGTTTCTTTTCTTTATTTTGCTCAAAGCAGTCTTTTTCCAGTCCTCAAGGTTACATTTCTTCAATTGACTAGTAATTGACCATCAGTGAGTTGCTTATAGCTCTGGAGCATCTGTTTTCAACCCATGTCTATATTCTTAAGGCTATTGCTATTATCCCATGCTTAAATGTCACATCATAACAAGAGACAGGTAGTACCAAGCTCTGGTTTGTGCTGTAAGTTCTCATAATACATTGATGATAAGCCTCATAGGCCAGGACTGCCTTGCAAAATTAGAATAAGGCACAGTTAACGTAAGGCTTGTGGCCTGTTACTAGTAATAGCAATGTTGTTCTTACTGGGCCACGGTAGGACAACTTCTCTCCTACAAGTGATTTTTTTTTTTAGTGACAAGAATAAAGAATATTTAGGTTCACTACCACCAGCGCTACATCATTTTGTCCTGTAGTATATTTTAATTCTGGATGCAAAAAAGTTGATAATGGGCTTAAGTCAGTTTGGAGGGGGGTAATCAGCATGCATAAGAATTGGTGATAATGCTTCCTGAGAAAATTTTTGGAGCTAAGTATTGTGAAACTTGGAAAATAAGAAAAAAGGCACAAAAATATTTGGCAAGTATAAACATGAAAGTAAGGCTGGCAAGTACTGGACTGGTGTCAAGAAGAAAGAGTCAAGAAAAAAAGAATTTCAGTGTTGTCCAGCTGTGGAGTCATCTGCTGTGGGGAAACACGGATGTCCCTTTCAGACATTTAAACTTACAGGGTCATGTTCTGGTACCTGTGAATTTGAAAACAATCCTAATTCTTGCCAACAGAAGACCTTTTAACTTCTCTGTAAGAGAAATACATTGTAGCTTCTCTGCTGAACAACCTAAAACTGTGCCCTGCTATGCATTAGCTAGAATAGCTCCTATGTAGCTATAGGCTCTGTGTGCTGTGCTATCAAGGAGATGTGACAAGACCCATTTCTTCCTTTTTCACCTCAGAACTGTTCCATGCTATAAACTGATGCTTTAGATTCATTGTTGGAAATACGTAACCATTAGATGAGATAACGAGAGGTTTTTCTTTCTCTTATATTTTTATTACAGGTGAGATCTGCCGTGCCCATAAGGTTTTCTTCCACACAGATGCTGCACAAGCAATTGGTAAAATTCCTATGGATGTCAATGATATGAAAATTGATCTAATGAGCATCAGCGGCCATAAAATTTATGGGCCGAAAGGTATTTATTAAAGTGCTTTTCTAAAGAATTGTTTCTGTGCCTGTCTTAAGAAGCTAACAACACAAGGTATAAAGTCTGACCTGTCTGTCATAGTGATTACTACCATGCCTTAAACTGTAGAAAACGATTTTATTAGTGGTAGTAGGCTGATTTTTGAATTAGTTCAGGGTAACCTGCAATTAGGGTAAGTGGATCTTCAGTGCTTATGGGAGGTGGCTTTACTAAATAAAGGAATAGTAGCTTAAAACTGTGGCAGTAGAAGTGGCTCTGCAGGAGGCATCCACTTGGTGTGAAGCAGCTCTGATGCTGACAGGTTTGAAATGAAATTGTTGTAGTATAGGGCAAAGTTTAAATCCACATGTGACTGACAACAGGAAGATCTGGAAGTAACCAGGGAGTTTAAATTATTAGAGATGTTGGTTGTCCTCTGCACCAAGCAGCTTCTCTCCCACCCCAAAACCCCTTTCTACATCTTTTCTGTAGAATGGAATTTAAAATCCAGCTATGGATTTTGTAGTCAGTTCCCAAATAGTAAAATTTTAGCTAGTATCACTTTCCTACTTCTTTTTTCCTTTTTCTTTTTTTTTTTCCCTCCTTGTAACCCTGGGTTGTAGGAAGACACAAATCAAACTTGCTGTATTTTATGTGCTATTCAGAAACAAAAGGCAAAAGATTATTTTTTTCAAGATACTGTCTTTCTTTTGTGTGAGCTCTCCTGAGGGCTCAAGGCATGTTTCTGGACAAACAGTATGTGTCCACACAATAACTTTAGGCAGGTGACAGGCATAAATGTCACAACATCTTAGGAAGAATGGTTGCAGCTTCTGGCTGTATGGTGACGGTCACTGGTTGGGTATGTCAAGACATGTAAATATGTGTTTACCAAGTTTGTAGGTGAGGAGAACGGAGAGTGAAACTAGCTGGCTGTCAAAACTGGGCTATCCAATCTGCTGGTTGGAGATCGGTGCCACTGATGGGTTGTCCCTTATGAAAGAAAAGGGAGAGGACTCCTGGGAGTGTTGCTGGCCTGCTAATCCAGGGAAAGGAGCTTTTCTGAAACTTGGAGCAGGAGTCAGTTGACAAGCCTTAAGAAATGACTTGTCTACAGATAATAACTTTAGTGCAATGGGATGAACTTAACTGTTCACAGGAATCAGCAAAAGCAAGGGAATTACTGAGAGTCATTAAGGGGCTGAAACACTGGGAGAGGCCAAACTTCTCCCACGTCTGAAGTTCTGGAAACCTGACTGAAGAGGGAACATGAATGATGGGAGTGAATGCCATTTTCTAGAAAATAGTGTGCTTCTGTATGTGTTCACTCCACTTCTCTGCAGTGAGGGGTCCAAATACATGTTTGCTGTGGAAGAAAGGAATGTTTCCAAATCATGGTGTCCCTTTTTGTAATTTCAGAACTGTGGATGCATACTAAACCTGTCCAACTGCTATCCTTGTTTTCAAGGGGTTGGTGCTATCTACGTTCGCCGTCGACCACGTGTGAGGCTAGAGCCCTTGCAAAGTGGGGGAGGTCAGGAGAGAGGACTGCGATCTGGGACTGTGCCTACTCCTTTAGCAGTGGGCCTTGGGGCAGCATGTGAAGTGGCACAGCAAGAGATGGAGGTATGTGGGAGACTGTTCTGTATTCCAGAAAATAATGAAACAGGACCTGCTAGATCTTAGATCCCTCAGATCTTTTTGTGTTTGTGTGCCTGGATTAAATTTGATTCTCTTGTTGTAACATTAAGTAAATGTTTTGAGATCTTCAGAATACATGTTTCTATGCAACTGGAAGTTCATTTTCAGCCTTTTCTTAAATTTTTCCTTGTTGAAGTGCTTTAAATCATGGTTTTCTCCAACTGATAATTTTAGTGAAATAAAGCTTTATGTGCTGTACTCATCTCTCCATTCTGCACCTGCACGTTATTAGCATCTCTGAAACAATTAGTTATGCTCATGTAATGTATATTAAAACAGCAAGAATTTCAAATTCATATTTAAACATATATAAGTTCAAGTTTACTGCAGCTTTGCAAATAATAGTTTAATGGTTTTCTTTTATTTTTTTTTAGGCTTAGACAGTAAAGTTTATTTGCTAGGTCCGGTGCTTAAAACTCTTTTCCTGACTCCTCTGTGTGCTGCTATATCGCTTTTTGTGCACCAATGCATTCTTTGCAATTGGAATGTAAAAACCCTTTAAAATACTGCCAGTGGGGAACATGGGCCAGAACATCTGTGCACACAGAATTAAGCTTGTTCCTGAGACAGGCAGAGACTCATCATCTGAGCTGGGTGGTTAGAGAAGTTTCATTAGAGGTCAGACATGTTCACCATTTGTTGTTCTGGTCTTTCTTTCTTTCTTTCTTTGCTAGTATGACCATAAGCGCATCTCACTACTGGCAGAACGACTGGTTACAAAAATAATGAATGAAGTTCCTGATGTGGTTATGAATGGAGATAGAGAGCATCGCTATCCAGGTAACATCAGCAAAATCCTGACCCTGTCAGAACTGTCTGTCTCCTCAGTGTTAATTGCCCTGCCTGAATAATGTGGTTTAACTGAACATTATGCTGCTTTGTATTCAGAGATTCCTTCAAGGAGGGGAGATGTGAGGGATAGGATTTGCCGTAGAATTCAGTTGATGGGAGTGTGTGTGTTTGTTTTTTAATGTAGGGTGCGTCAATTTATCTTTTGCATATGTGGAAGGGGAGAGTCTTCTGATGGCTCTGAAAGATGTGGCTCTGTCTTCAGGAAGGTAGGTGGAATATATGGGAAGGGAGAGTGCTATATTTTGGAGAGAAAATATGTGCTAAGAGAATTACAAACTAATTAGTGGTCTCCTCTGTGCCCTGTATTTGCTTTTTTGGCTGATGAGTCAGCCTGACATTGAGTGCACTCTGAGACGGTGTTTCTCTAAAGTGGCACTTTGAGAATGAAGGTTAAATTTACTCAGCTTGAAAGCAAAAACTGCAAATTGCTACCTGCCAGCTTTGCAGACTTGTTGCCTGTGATCCAAGTAGCCACCACCCATGATGGCACTTTCGTTGTAAATCACCGTTTGAGCCTCTACAGCTTTTGTCCTTCAGCAGGATTTCACACCAGTGATAGATCATAACTGGAATCTAGTGAGGCTGGACAGATATCCACATTAAATTAGTTAATAGAACCTGTATTCGATGCAGAAGAAGAAAGAAAATTCAGTGCATTCTTCTGGAGCTGTGTTGACTCTGCAGGAGTGATTGGTAACATTTCTGTTACTAAGGCCAACTAGATGCTTATAAGGAAGAAGTTAATAAAGTCTTTTTTCACCTTTCTGAATGAAGCAGTCTGAAATGTGTATCTTAATTACAAACGTGTTGGCGGTATAAACAGGAAGAACAGGTCTTTACCTGGCAGTCTGTGAAGCCCAGCACTTACATAATTTGAAAATCTCTTTGGTGCTCAGGCTCTGCTTTGTGCGCATCTATAAGCAGCTCTCTGCTCTGTGCTGCATGTTGCCACCTGTAAAAACTGAGTAACAGCATGCAACCAGTTTTGCCTAGTGCTTTAGGATGAAAGTTCCTGACTACTGTGACTAGATCTTCTTACTTGGGATTCCTCAGTGCACTGCTTTCCATTGATTTGTACTGCTGCCAAATAGCAGCTTGGGAAGTTTTTTGTTGTTGTTGTTGTGTTTTTTTTTAATGTGTCCATTGGTATGTTATCTTCTTTGGCTAATTCTTTCTTGGCTCTTTGTCTTCTTTCCTCATCCTTCATTTCAGATGCCTCTTAGTCTGCTTCTTGTATTTGGCATTGTATTTGTTCTTATTATATTATCTGTGCTATCTCTTTTATCGTGTTCCCAACTTATTACTCTCATTCCTATCTAGTGCCTGTGCCTTCCATTCCTTTTCTGCAACAGCAGAAATACTATTCTTCTTGCTCCCTCTGTCTCCTTCTATTCACTACCTGTTTCTAAGAGGCTGGGAGACCTGCTGTAAGTCGTTGTAAAGAGTCATAGTAATATTAAATGTCTGGAAGGGGCGTGTTCTTTTTTGGAGGATATTGGTGCAGCGTTACTTGAGTGGAGCATTTGCACATGAACAAAAGTGTGAGATTTACTTTCCCTCCCTTTCCCTAGTGCTTGTACGTCTGCCTCTCTGGAGCCTTCCTATGTTTTACGGGCAATTGGGACAGATGAAGACTTGGCTCACTCATCCATAAGGTGCATGCAGCGGTCTTCCTTATTGCTTCCAAATCTGTTTCTTTTTTTATGCTGAAAGTGGGTGGTGAGCTTCTTCCACCCCTCCGTATGTATGATATTCATGTCCTTAATGTCGTGCGGGGTGGAGAGGAGGGGGCATAGGGGAACGTTTTTGTTGCTGTTTTGGGTGTAATTTTGTTTGGTTGCTTTTTTTAGGTTTGGCATTGGTCGTTTCACTACAGAAGAAGAAGTAGATTATACAGTGCAGAAGTGCATACAGCATGTTAAGAGGCTGAGGGAAATGAGGTGAGCCACCTTCTTATTGAACTTAAAGGCTTCCTAGGTATGAGAATCATTTGAGGAGTTGGATTGAGTTGAAAATAGTTTGCTTTAAAAATCTGGTGGTCTCTCTGTATATAAACGTGGAGTGATACCAGAGTACGTAGTGGGCCTGATCTTGACAGTAGCGAAAATCTTTGAAGCAAATGAACCTGATAACAAACCTTCTCCCAGATCCTGCCTTTATCAAGAGAGGAATATAAGATTAGGGCAAGTGTGTAGGGCAAGTGTTACCTTGAAGCTTCCAAGGTGGAGATGGTATCATTGTGGTGATGGATCAGTAAGTTCTTTAATTTTGCTGAAACTGAAGAACTGTTGACTCATCAGGCCAGTACTGAATGCAAGGACTCAGTCTCTAAGAAACACTTGTGCTTAATGCCCTAAACTGGGAGCGGAAAATAAGATGGGGCACCTACCCCTCTCACCTTTGTCCTTTTGGCTGAAGGCAGCGGTGGAGACTGATCATCTACAGAAGGGGAAGATCTCGTGCTTCCCGCCTCGTGCTTCCTGCATTGCGCTTCCCACCTCGTGCTTCCCCCTGTAGTTAATGAAATTGCTTTTTTGATTATTTTTGTTGATGTCATTGTTTTTAGCATTCGAAGTGGCACTCATTTTTCTCTCTTTTCTTTACAGTCCACTGTGGGAAATGGTGCAGGATGGAATTGACCTCAAAAGCATTAAATGGACTCAGCACTGAGAAAACAACTTAGCTCTAACCATGGACTAGATAGATGTGGGTTAAAATGCATTTTCTGTACATTCCTGAACATTCATTCAATTCATGCAGCACTTTGTTTTTGTTTTTTACATTTACAATTTGACTGGAATACTGCCCTTTCTGTGTACAAAGTCTAAGAAGCCAAAAGTGAAACTAGCTTTTATCCTGGATAAAAGCAAGATCCTTTAATGCTCATTGTGTTTATATTTACACACAGAAATTTATGCTGAGACAGAATTTATTTGGAAATGTATTTTCTAATGTGAAAATGAAACTAGCATGTGCCAGTATCCTGGCACAGTAGAACATCCTTTATAGCTGTTTTGTTTGCAGCAAAGACCCATTGCCAGGCCTCCAGTTCCTTTTATTTTTGGCTGAGGCAAGCATCTGTGCAACAGCAACTGTTTTTTGTGCAGTTTGAATGTGTTGTATTGTCAGAAATTCTCACAGAGGTGGCAGTTCAGCATTTCTAGAGGAAAAGGATGCCTCAGCGTGGCCATATGCTTTCACAGTTAAGATGTACATGCATTTAAGTGTAATTTTTCCCCCCAACTCAAGATTTTTGCCTATTCCTTGGTTTTATCTCCATTTTTTTTCCTGATGCTTGTACAATATGCATTAATCCAAAACATCCTTCACGTTACAGAATTTACAATATGGTGATGAAGCAGTTTGCTGTCTGCTCCATTGTGTTTTTCCATGCAATTTTTTTCTGAGTAAAGAGAACTTGAATGACTGAGGGAGGGTGATAGGTAGAATATGTCAGCTTCAGTTGCAGTACCAATTTTAGGTGGAACAGGAGTGATGAGTGGGGGGGAAAGCAGATAAAGTGCAATGTCCTAATGCTGTCTGGTTTTGTTTTCTTCCCTTGTGATGAGTCCTTTGCCATTACTCAGACTTCGCCTATGGGCAGTTGGATTCTGGTTACTTTAGGGAGCCTGTTGCTTCTCCCTTATTTTTTGTCAGTTGAGCCTGGATGTTCTGGCTTGAAATAAGGATATGTGGCACTAGAGTTTTCTTTGCACTTCAGGCTTTACTTCTGTCTGGTTAGAGACTTCCATGGGAATCCATTCCCCACAAATGCTGGGGAAAGTGTGTGTTAAAATGGGTTTGATAAGATTAATTTGTATCAGTGTTTCTTCTCTCTTCCCTTTGACCTTTCAGTGAAGTGCCTTTGTACCAGTTGCATATGTAGACCACTCTCAAAGAGGTTTGTCGATTGCCGAATGCTGTATTAGACACTGAATTTAAGGTACTCTATAGACAGTGCATGTTTTCAGTTCTGGACGGTATCTACCTCGAGGATTAAACTTAGAATACAAAAGCTGAAGCTAAGTCTCACAAGGTGGATTGCATTACAGAACTTGTTCTTTTTTTTGTTACCAAGGTCAGATTTGGTTGTTTGTAATGCAAAGCTAATCCTGAATTGTTCTCTTTGAAATTGATTACTGGCTTCAGTTGTAATATTGTAGGGCTGGCACCTTAAAATATTTCCTCACAACTTCCAGATGCATAACTAGATTTTAGAGGTGTTGTGTGTACTACATTTCCTCTTTGGGCCATGTATGTTTTGTGGCTTAAGCATAATGTAATAACACTCTTACAGCATGTTTTAGAACCATATTTTTATGAAATTGTTCTTTGTGTTTTCTGAACAATAAAAATATAGATAAGACTTAAACTTGGCTACTTTCAGTCTTTGATAACTATAAACTTGGAGGAAAAACAAAAATATTTAGGGCACAAATTATTTTGTGGGGATCCACCTTTCTGGCTGAACTATGTGGCATGATCAGTTAAATTGCTAAATTGCAATCTTTCATTAAAGAATATATAAACTCCTAAGTCTCATGTACTGAGATTTAAAATGTAAATGCTACATAAAAAGGTTTGGCCAACTCGTATTAACAGTTCTAACACACTATTAACTTCACCACCATGAGAGAAAGAAGAAATACCAAGGACGAATTTCCAGTTGTACACCTCTGAATGCAGTTAAAGATTTTTGTACTAGGAAATACATTTGTTTGGGAGGGGAATATTTACAAATGGAGTTGCCTATAATTCAAGTGAGGGAGCTATGATGGGTTTTTTTGAGTTGGTGATTAATTAGTGCCATCTGCAGAGCATTAAATTAATAATGAGATGAGGATGCAGGAAGGTGAGGATTTAGTGTCACCATTCCGCAAATGTCATAAAAATTGAGCCAGTGAGACAGATAATACTGGAAAAATTTATTCTATTTATGTGAGATGGTTAGGTAATGTGCAAGGGGAACAGAAATTCTCCCTAGGGGTGTTGGTATAACTAAAAGCTGATATAACATACCACCAAAATAACTGAATGTTTTTTTCAGGAAGGATAATATGGAATTAGCTACCTGTTCTTGGCTTGAGGGGACTTGAGAGGAAGAGGCTCAGTTTACAGATGCGTTGAAAGTGTTAAACAGCAAGCGATACGTTGGTGGTGGTGGCTTCTACAATGATGAAGCAACATGAAAGCCATTGCTCCCAACAAAATGTTGCACCTTATTTTGGAACTTACTGATTGGATAGGTGTTCTGTGTTTGTTTGGGGATGACTTCCCAAACCTGAGTGCAAAGGAGCTGGCGAAGGAGATCTCCACTAATGACTGGTGGAGTTCTGGTTAAATTTTTGAACAGTAAATAACATCCTCGAGTGGAAGAAAGCAAATGCCAGCTTTTAAAATGAACATTCATTTAAAATGAATGCTTAGGAGAACTGAGCATTCTGACTGCTGAAGTTCCTCGTGGTCATCCAAAACAACAACAAAAAAGACACTGGTACAAGATCCCATTACAAGGAGTAAAACTCATGCTTAAGAACAATCCAAGTGGTTTTGTGCTAAGTATGCCTAGTAAAACAAATAAGGCATTTGAGTTGGGAAGGTGTGATGTTCCAGTTTTGAAGAGTAACTATACAGTATCAATAGGGCATGTCTTTAAAACAAGTTGTGAGCCAACTGACAGATTTTAAGTATAATGGAGAATGAAGGATGAAATAGAAGAATATTTCTGGAAAGATTCTGTAGGGATTATTCTTATTAAACATTTTTGTGAATGATCTGGAAACAGTCATGAAATCATTAATTAAATCTTGCCATTGATACATTGTAGTCAGAAAAGAAAATACAGTGACATGAATCTTTCGATGAACTGGGTTCATTCCTCCAAAATGCATCCTTGTACAGCCAAATGAAAATGGCCCAAGTAGGAAGAAAGATTGTTTTCAGAATCGTATTGGTAGAGTGGTAGAGAAACAAGGAGCCTGTATGTGCTTGCAGACTACTGGTGTAGCAAAAGAATAACACAAGCAGGGAGACATTTTTCTTTCAGATGTGGAATCAGTAAATTAATTTAAAATGTCCTGTTCTTCCCTGCCCCCCCACTCCCCAAGTTTTAAACCTAACAGCCCACTTTCATTTTGGTTTAAGCAGAGCACACAGATAAATTGGCTGTCTTTCAGAAGTTTTGTAGTTCCTAATAAAGCTAACCCCCCTTTTTCCCCAATGTGATTTTTTTCTCTGGTTGCCTGCCACATGCACATTACTGGGGAGCATATTTGATGTTCCAAATGGTCCTTGTCTTTTCACCTTCTGCCTACCAGCCAGTGTTTTGCCTTCAGAGACCCTCTCCTACTTTCTTTTTCCTATGCTGTTGGTACCCACCTGCATCGTACTTCCAGCTCTTCTTTGGTACTTTTGGTCACTTGGCGTGCTCCCACTATCAGTCCAGGATTTTGTTCTCCCCTATCCTCACTACAAACATATTTGCTCTTATTAATCTGGAGTGAGCTGAGTGTTTTTTCCACATGGAAATTCAGGCATGGCTGAGAATACAGTTAGCTCTACAGTCTAATCTGTAAAGGTAATGGAATCACAGGCATCTGTACCAGCTTTTGCTCTAGTTGAACTGCAGCATAGACAGGAGGGTGCTGGCCTCAGATTGCAAGGATACGTGCTGGTCTGCAGCAGCTGGCCCAGGCGTCTGGACTTGCTCTCTGGTGCCCTTCATGGAGTCAGTACAGGCATAGTCTAGCAGCCTACTGAGGCCTAGGGAGTTTGGTCCTGTTTTTTGCTGTCTACACAATAAATGTCACAAGCGCCCCAAAAGAAGTCTCTCAACCAGGCTTTATTTTGGCAACAAAAAGCAATTATGGTAATTCAACACACTGCACACAAACAAAATTCCTGGGGTGGTTCTGATCTGGGATACTTCAGCCCCGCCTTTTTGTTATTCTACCTCTTTTGCCTGCTGAGCAGTGGCCACTGCCATCATCCTGAGGAAGCAGCTCATTAAGGGCTGCAGTTTCACAAAATGAGGTGCAAAGTGGCCCACACATGCTCTTACAGCCCATCACCTTTGCTCGGCAAGCAGGTCTCCCCAGGATCCTCGCAGGCATGATGAACCTGCTGTTGATACTATCACTTGGTTTCAATCACTTACTTCTACAGGCTGGGTTAAGGCATGCACACGGAGAGCCCATCCTGCTTTGTGCCACTAATGAGACAAAGCGAATTACACGACAGTACGTATGAAAAAAGGGGAGTTCTGTATATACAGATGGCCCACTGTGACCTGGGGTACAACTAACAAGACAAAAAGGAGATATTAGCTTGACAGAACTGATACATTTTCAAAGCAAACATCACAAATACCAAATAGAGTGTAAAGTCAGCAAGACCAGTGCTAACGAGGAAAAAGCGAACAGGAGTGGGCTGTTTTGGGGAAGGGATGAGGGTGGTAAAGAAGGGAACATTTGGGATGAGAAAGAGGGTATAAAAAGGGAAACCAAGCCATGGGATGCCAGTTACTGGGGAGCCTGGCCAAGCAGCCTTGTGCCTGATCATGTTGGTTTGGAGCAGGATGATAACTCCATTGTGTAATCTGGCCCCACTTTTTGTCAAAGAGGAGAAAAATAACCAAGCTAGCCGAATTGCTGAACCGCCAAATTATTTGAGCAGAGCTTTTAACCTGATCTGCATTATCTAGTTGCATTCATTTCTTGCAGTAGTGATGCAGGCTTTTCTTTCATTAAGAAAATCAAAGCTGCTGTGAGACCAGCATCTAATGAAGTGCAGTGACCGAAAATCTCTTGAGAGGTGTTTCTTCACTTGCTTTGAGGACACTCAGGACACTTTCTGTTTGTCTAATTATTTGTATTGTAAGTGTATTTAAGCAAGCAACGGTCAAATATAGTACGGGGGAGTTAGCAGCAAAAGGGCATGTGATCCAGCCTAATCTGGTTTTAATTCTGCAGCCTGTTCCTAAGTGAAGACGTCAAAAACAGCTTATCTTCCCAGGACTCTTGCTCATTAGAAACTTGATGCTTCCTTTTAAGTTCCTGTCTCCTCAACAATTAGTCCGATATGCTCAGTTTTCCTACAATTAATTTGCAGAAGATGCTTCACGCTATCAATGCATTAGACACGACAATGCCAGTCTTCTCCTGGCAGAAGTCCGACGTCGCTCTTTTCAGCCTTCTAACTGCGGTTTTGTCTTTAAAAGAGGACTCTGTTTGCTGGGGAGGAAAAAGACGCTTTTTAATTAAAAAAAAAAAAAAACCAAAAAATATCTACTGCTGCGTTACCTCAAGGAAGGCGCCGCACGGAGCATGCGCCCTGAGGGCAGGGCAGGCGGCAGGGGTGCGGGTGCGGCGGCACGGAGCATGCGCCCTGAGGGCAGGGCAGGCGGCAGGGGGCGCTGCGAGCCACTCCAGGTCCCGCCCCGCGCGGGCCACCGCCCCCCTGCCCCGCCCCCTCCCTGGCGGCGGCTGGCGGCGCCGCAGCCGTGGCGGCCATTTTGTGGCGCTGCTCGGTCGGTGGCGCTGGGCTCGGCGCGCGGAGCGGGGCCCGGGCGGCGGTTTAGCTCCTTTCTAACCCCTTTTTCCCGTACAGATCCCTCGGTAAGAGAGCGGCAGCGCCTGGGCGGGCCGGGGCGCCGGGGCCGGCCGGGCCCGCGCCGCCTGCCCCGCGCTGCGGGCCCTGCGGCGGGGCGAGGGGAGGGAGGCCGGGCGCGGCGCGGCTGGCACGCGTCCCCGCGCACAAAGGGCCGCGCTGCGCCGCGCCGCGCCGCGCCGGAGCGGGCGGCTGCTGCCGCGCGGCCCCGCCGCGCTCCGGGCGCGCTGGAGCCCGCAGCCCCCGGGGTGGCTGGGCGGGCGCCGCTGCCGCCTCGCCGCGGCCTGGCGCGCTGAGGCCGGGGGCTGCGCGCCCGCCCTGCCTGGCTGCCGGCGCCCGCGGAGCTGCGCGGCCCGGCGCGGGCAGGTGAGTATGTGCGCGCCGAGCGCAGGCGCCGAGGGGCCCGGCCGGCGGGGGCGGCCGAGTGACCTTGCGGCGGCGCCGGGGCCGGAGCGGGGCCCCGGGGGCTGGGGCCGGGCGGCGCCGCGGTGGGCCGCAGCCCGCGGCGGCGAGCGGCCCCGCGGCGCGGGCGTCGGTGGCCCGGTGGGCGCGGCGGCGGGGGCCGTCGGCGGCGCGTTGCCCTGCTGGCGCGGCAGGAAGCGGCGCGGGGCGCTGGCGGCGGGTCCCGGCGCGGCTCTGGGGGGCGCCGGCGGCCGCCTCTCGCCGGGCCCCGGGGAACCATCGGGGCGAGCGCTCTGCACCTCGCAGGGAAGAAGTATCCTGGCGCCTGCGGCCCTGCCTCCGGGGGATGCCCTTTAAATACTTGCTGTGCAGTAACCTACGATGTTTTTCTACTAATGAAAACTAGTTCCGTAAACACAGGTTAGTTTTGAAGTGGGTCCCAGAAGTCTGAACCTCCTTTCGAGGAAACTCTTGGCCTTTGTTTCACTAGTCATTCTTAAACTCGTTCATTCTTAGCAAGTTTTCTTCCCCACCTCGATCTGCTGGCGTTAGGCAAGTCAATGGGCAGGTTGTTTCCTCGGTGGAGTCCTCAGAAGGTTGTTTAATCAGCTGCTTTGTGTTCACTGCATGGTTGTTCTGTATAGTTAGTAGGTACCGTGGGTATCCTTTCTTGTGGAGTCGTTGAGGTATGGTGTCAAGCTTGTAAGGGAACAGGTGTGCCTTAGCCTGTGTTTACCTAGTTAATGTGCTCTTGAGCACCAGGTTGATCTGAGAGGATGTCTTGGAGAGGGTGCCTTTACCTATGAGGGTGATGTGTGCTTTTTTTTCTTTAAAAATGAGAGAATTGAGACTTCTGTATGTAAATAGATGATGATGATGATTGATGGAAAAGTTAAACATGACAGAGTGGAGTTTTTTCTGAAGAATGCTGCTTAGTTTTGTGTATGTGGTGTTTTACATTAGAGCATGTCATCTTAGGGCACTGGGGATCTTCAGCTTGTTTTCAGTGTCATAAAAAAGATGCATATGCAGCCTTGTGGCTGCTCTACTGGAAATATTTTGAATGATTTGATGGGGTTTTTTTCCAATGGAAAGTTCCTTGTGCATGATAGATCTATCTGCTTCTTAAAGCAGATGTATTTCTGCATGAAACTGTTCTTCAGGTGATTATGTTCTCTTCTGCATTGTAAACTACTGTTTGAAACTGTGCCAGATACAAAAGTATATAGTTGAATCCTACAAATACAGGATTGTTTTTATTTTTTTCCTTAAAGGTCTGCTTAAAAATGTATAGTCTTCTATTGAATGCATTTACTGTTTTAATATAAGTCTGAAGGGCATAGTTGCATCTTTCTCATTTGCAAGTCTGCTATTAATGTCCTGAAAGATCCGTGAATGCCTGTGTTCATTTTAATCCTTTCTGTTAGGGAGTTTGTGGATGTTTGCTAGTACTTCTTTCTGTAAGTTTGCTTTGCTAATAATGCTTATAACTGAAAATTGTTTCGGCTCTGTGAAAAGGAGGCAGTTGTTTGTTCTTAGTGTGTGGTTCTTTTCTGGATAGTTTTCCAGAGAATCAGAATTTTGGTGTAAGATGGTCTGCTAAGCAATGAAAGAACAAGAGCTTTTTCTATCCCTTCTTTAAATAAGAAATATATATATTCCTCCTTGAAATACCTAGCTTTCTTGTTGAGTCGTTTTCCCAGGAAGATAGTTTTAATGCTCTCAAGCATGAAAAAAAGGGTTTTGGATTAGGAGTTGGATTATAAAATGGCAGATTACAAATACAAAGATGTTATCTAAGCAAGGAATTCTTACTCTGTGCTGTATAGAGGTGACTGCTTAGAAATGTCACCTCTCTATAGGGTTGACCATCTATGAAATGCAACTTAGTTTCACCAGTTTGTGTGACGCTTGAAAAATTGTTCACGTGCAGCCATAGAGAGACTTCTGATTTGCGGCTTATGGTGTTGCTTTGTTCAAGTAAGAAGATGCACAGTTGGAGGAAGGCATATTATTTGTACCAGTTGATAGAGCAAGGGTTTGATAAAATCCGGATCCCTAAGTATTTGGTTCTTAATCTGCCTTTGAAAGATAGTGATTTGTTCAGCTATTGGAAATGGGAAAAACTGAAAGATGCTCTGAATGTTTTCTGATTCTTTTTCATATTCTTTTGGGAATACGTTCATGTCTTGAAACTACACAATAACTGCAATGCATTTGTCAAAAAGTGATACAGCTATCAAGTATTAGAAAATGCACTCTTATTCTTGTCGTTGCTGTATGTTTCAGTGCCTTGTGGTGGTCTCAGGATTGAACTTTCTATATGAACAGTTCTTTGTGGACTGTTACTGCTCTTGTGTTGCCTGCATTGATTTTTGCCTCCATTTATTCTTTATTGCAGTCTAAAAGTTGGTTTTAATTGGTTGCCCACAGGATTGGCTTGGCTTCTGCTACTTGTTAAGAAAAAAACAACTGTCTTTGCAGGTAAGAGACTTTGAATTGAAGATTTCTTTTTATGCATATTGAGTATATATTAAGACATATTTGAAGCTTTTGGAACCTCTGAATTGGTGTCAGAACAGCTGGGTCAAATAATCTATAGTTGGTCTTTTTACTTGACTCCCACTGGTGATGGTGGTTCTGACCATGTTGTTCTCGTAAACAGAATTTTCTGCCAAAGTAATGTTTTGTTGTTTCATCAGCACATGCTGGTCCTGAACAATCTCCCAGTTATTTTGCACTGTTTGAAAATGTAGTGATTTTGTTGCAGGCCATAGGTCTGCCTGTTTCTAACTACCGGAGCATAAAAGTGTATAGTAGTTGGTTCTAATTAGGTTTGCAGCAGTTAAAGGATCAGATAGTCATCTCTGAGCTAATTTGAAGCTATCCTAATCTAACAGGTTAATTTTAGCCTTTTCAAAAAAACCCAGCATTCTGCAGTTTTAGCTACTGCTAGGCAGTCACAGCCCAGATGCTTTAAATTCCTCCTGCAACACCAACATTATTCCAGTTCCTAGTCTTCATCCAAGAATTGCCAAATATGTTGTGTGCATGTACCGTGTGGGTATTGTGGATTAACACCCCCTAAGGATTAGGCTGAGTCTTCTAAACTTGTTTTAACTTCAGAAATTTGTATGTCTTAGAAGGCTAGTCCAGTGTTTTCTGTTTTATCATTTTATACATATGACCCAGTTTCTGCTTATTTTACTGACCAGTACATAGATTGAAGAGGTAATATTGCCCTTTAGTGCTGTACACCCTTTTCTAATGTAATATCAACATTTCTGAAGATGTGATTATCGAGATGGATAAACGTGCTTTTAAGGTTTATCGAATGACTTGAACCAGATTGTTTCTTGGTAGGTCTTTACTTTTGCTTTGTGGTCTCCACCTGATAGAGTGGACGGTTTGGCTATAGTATAACTTTTGATTTTTATGCTTCCTGTCTCTTCTTAAAAAAATCTGTGTTTAAAATACCTGTTTATAGAGGAAAAAAGCCTGAGAACATCTCTAACAGCCCAACAAAAAGCCTTCAATGTACACTTAATAGGCACGTGGCCTGTTCTGTGTCTGCAGTTAATCTTGCCCCTGCATGTATATATTGATCTTTAACAAATCAACACTGAAGAACTTGAGCAGGCTGCGCTTTTTTGTTAGTTTGAAAATTTGATTGGGTTATTGTCTCCTAAGTGCCTTTTGAAAAAAAAAATCCGACTTGTGAGTGCTTACGTGTGTGAAATTTGGTTCTTTTGTTGCACAATTTGATTTCTTTTTCCTCAAATCAGAGACCAAAGGTAATACTCTGTTAAAGCGCTGAAATCCTGGGTAACTTTGAAGCAGTTTCATTTTGAGTTGACAAAATATTTCCTGCCAAAATATTCGATGAGGTCTTTAAAATTCTTTTTCTTAATACCCTGCTACTGCTAGCTCTTGCTTAATATCAAGCACTTGATTAGAATCATGCATGGAATTAGTTATGCTGAGGTCATTGTGGCCAGTTCTTCTGGCAATTGTATGCCCTAATGAAAGTGTCTAAACAGTGATTCTTTTTTTTTTCCTTTTTTGTTTTTGGCCATAGTGGTTTCCTAAGACCTAAATGGCATCCTTAGCAAAACAACTTTAAAATATCCCTCAGCATTTCTAATGAAGTTTTGAATTAAGGGCAAGATTGAGATACTTGCGTTACCTCAAAAGTTACATAAATGTTCAAATGCTTAAATTCTTTAAAAATTCTTTTTTTTTTTTTTGTGGCTTCATCTGTTAATTTGTCTCCTGGGCTAGATTCACAGAATCATTGATAAGTGTGCTTACCTAGCAGGCTGTCAATTCTGATAAAGCATACTTATTCTAAATCAGTAGATCTGAGTAGAAAAACTTTCCCATGTTGCCTTTGTTTAGGTAATGGCCCTATCAGCTTGTCATGTCTTTTGCATTAGGAAGGAGATGACTATGAAGAAGTAATCTCCCATTTAATAAAGAAAGTTACACTTCAGGAGTCAGATATCTTAAAAGTTTCTAAAACTCATTTCTTGTTATAACAGGTAACACAAAATCTACAAACATCTTAGCTTTTAAAATTACTTTTTCTTGTAGTTTTCAAAGCACAGATGCAGTAACAGGGATGCTTTTGTGCCATTCACTTGCTTCAGGATCATATAATTTGAAAGCAATCCTGTAGCGTAATGCAGCAAGTTTGTTTTGCAGTCCCCTTTAGTATGACTGCTTTAAAGTAAACATTTTTAATTTTAGTTTCAGAGATTGATAGCAATATTAGGCAAATTTAAAATAAAACTATAAGACCGTTGAAAAAGAATACAATTTTAAAACAGTGCAAAAAGTTTTAAATGCTTTCTTAGATGTGTACATAGCATAGCTATCTTATTTTGACATTTCTTTCTCATGTGGGCTGTTCGTTTTGTTGTTGGAAAATGATTAGAGAGCAGACTTTGTTCTTAAGTTAAATGAAAGTGTGATTAGAAGAGATAAATGGAACACTTTTGTTTTGTTTTTGTTTTGTTTTTTCCCCCAAGTTATACCTTGCCAGGAGATGGGAAACTTGCTCTCTAATAAAAACTTAGCATATGTTCCTCTTTCTGTTGTTGCCATTATTGGTGAAATAGGCGTTTTCTTAGTGGTGCATATGGCTAGATTTTCGTACTTTTTTTTTTTAGATGATCTAGTAAGAAATTAGGTGTTCATTTACAACAGCTAGAGCAGCATAGCTGACGCTGTGCCAGTGGGCTTCTCTGCTGATTCCTTGAGGGAGAAGGATCATCCGCACTTGCCAACAAAGTGTGAGCTAATGCCCTGTAATACCCTAGCATGTTTCTTGGGGTGATTAGTGAATGGAAGGGGTTAACTCCGGTTTATGTGCAACAAAACAAAATACTGAACTACCCGATTTAGTAATCTGAAGTTCCACCATGCCAATAAAAGAATTGCTTCCTCCTCTGGTAAGAGTCATTACTAATCATTAAGTACAGAATTCAACCTGGTTATCAGATGGTTAAACTGTTGGGCATTGGCTTTACCTGGTAGTTTACAACGTCTCTACTCTGAACTCAGTGGAAAACCTGGGCAGGCAAATGCAGCTGACTTAAGATTTGACTGTATGCTGGGATATGATGTTTAACTGAATGTGGAATGTTGTGGGATAGTTAATGATCGTAGCTGGTCATGGTGCACCGCCTCCTGGCGATGCATTGTGTTACCTGGTTCATCCTTGGTTACAAGTGCCTAGTGAGTGTATTAACACCATGTATATGTGGCAAATGGGAGCCTCAAAGGTCTTCCATACAGCTTCTGAACTGGTTGGTACTTAGGAAGCTGAGAAGTTTCAGGGAAGGAGTGGTTCAGGTGAAACAAGGTGCTGCTGCTGACTGTTTGGGATAAAAGATTGGCTTCTGAATGGGTGAACTGTGCTAGTATTATGATGTTTTCAGTCTTTACTGAAGGGTTGTCAAGAGTAAGTGAGGATTACCTAAATTGGTGTTTATCTTGACCTTCTGATGTAACCTCAGGGTCTTCTGTAGGATGTGTACAAGGTAACTTTCATCAAGATCTAGCTGTTTGAAATTGATCTTAAGCTTCCACTAACCTCAACTAACTACAGAGGTAAAGTAATTTACTCGTGCCAGAGACTGAAGGTGTGTTACTAGACAGAACATACGCAGCTCTTTTAAGTTATATTTTGCCTTTAAGACTTTCAAAATCTAATGTTTTAAAAACAAGGTATTTAGGTAGACCATGCCTAGATGTTTATCTAGTCCGGGCAAGGTCTATATCTAAAGTCACAAAATGTTTGGGGTTAGTTTGTAACTGTTAATTAACTCCACTGTCACATCGACCTCTCGTCTTTACTAGGAGAGAAATGTAAGATCATTATAATCTAAATGGCCTGTGTCACGGTGTTTAGTGATTCATAGTGTCGCTAGTTGTGAATAATGGGTTTGAGTTCATAACCCTCTGTGTGTTCCCCGTCTTCTTCACATGACATACGTTAAAATCCCTTTCCAAATGAGAAAGAGAACTGTCTATTGCCCATAGGTGTACAGACTTTTTGGCAGTCACTTTGCCAGGTACGATGGATATCTTATCAATGTATGGTAACTGAAATTTATTTGCTTAGCTGAAATACTCATTTTGCTTATGTTCCATTAATTAATGAACTATTGATACGATAGTTCTGATTTTTGCTGTCCCTTAGTTTTTTTTTGTTTGTTTTGTTTTTTTTTTTGTACTGACACTTGTGGGTTTCAGTTTAACAGTTTATTTTGGAATTTGCAGTGCAAACCTTACACTAATTGTGTTGGTAAATGTTTAATACTTCAATCTGTGCGAAGTAAGCAAACATGAATAAAGAACTTGGAATATAAACATGCTTAACCTTTGCAAGATGTTGTGAGGGGTATGTAAACAAATACAGTAGATGGTGTCTGTAGGTAAATGCATGGTGTTATAATCAGTAGTCTGACATAGCCGTTGCCTTTTCTCATCTGCAGGTGTGTGTTGTTTCAGCGCAGCATGGCTGTGGTCATCCGCTTGCAAGGTCTCCCGATTGTGGCGGGGACCATGGACATTCGCCACTTCTTCTCTGGATTGACCATTCCTGATGGGGGCGTGCATATTGTAGGGGGTGAACTGGGTGAGGCTTTCATCGTTTTTGCCACTGATGAAGATGCAAGGCTTGGTATGATGCGCACAGGTGGTACAATTAAAGGGTCAAAAGTAACACTATTGCTGAGCAGTAAAACTGAAATGCAAAACATGATAGAACTCAGTCGTAGGCGTTTTGAAACTGCCAATCTAGATATGCCACCAGCAAATGCTAGCAGGTCAGGACCACCACCCAGTTCTGGAATGAGTGGAAGGGTAAACTTACCTACTACTGTACCTAACTTTAATAATCCTTCTCCTAGTGTAGTAACTGCTTCTACTACTGTGCATGAAAGCAATAAAAACATATCCACGTTTTCTACTGCCAGTATGGGGACTGCACCCCCAAATCTTGGGAGTACCTTTGGTAGCCCAACATTTAGCTCAACTATACCTAGTACAGCATCCCCAATGAACACAGTACCTCCTCCACCAATCCCTCCTATCCCAGCTATGCCATCTTTGCCGCCAATGCCTTCTATTCCCCCAATACCTGTTCCACCTCCTGTACCCACACTGCCTCCTGTTCCTCCAGTTCCCCCGATACCCCCTGTGCCCCCGGTGCCCCCAATGACACCTATACCTCCCATGTCGGGAATGCCTCCTTTGAATCCTCCACCCGTAGCACCTTTACCCACTGGAATGAATGGGTCTGGAGCAGCAGTGAATATAAACAGCGGCTTGAATCCATTGTTTATGGGTCCCTTGAATCCTGTAAATCCTATCCAGATGAATTCTCAAAGTAGTGTCAAACCACTTCCTATCAATCCAGATGACTTGTATGTCAGCGTTCATGGAATGCCCTTTTCTGCAACAGAATCTGATGTGAAAGACTTTTTCCTTGGGCTCCGTGTGGATGCAGTCCATATGCTGAAGGATCATGTAGGTCGAAATAATGGAAATGGACTAGTTAAGTTTTTTTCTCCTCAAGATACATTTGAAGCACTGAAGCGAAACAGAATGCTGATGATTCAGCGCTATGTTGAAGTTAGTCCTGCAACAGAGAGACAGTGGGTGGCTGCTGGAGGCCACATAACTTTCAAGCAAACTATGGGTCCCTCTGGGCAATCACACCCTCCTCCACAGCCTCATTCTAGGTCCAAATCTCCTAGTGGACAGAAAAGGTCACGGTCAAGATCTCCCCACGAGCAGGGTTTCTGTGTTTATTTGAAAGGTCTTCCCTTTGAATCGGAGAACAAACATGTAATAGATTTTTTTAAAAAGCTGGATATAGTTGAAGACAGCATCTATATAGCTTATGGACCTAATGGGAAGGCAATCGGAGAGGGTTTTGTTGAGTTCAGGAATGAAGCTGATTACAAAGCAGCTTTGTGTCATCATAAGCAGTATATAGGGAATCGTTTTATTCAAGTTCATCCTATTACTAAAAAGGCAATGTTAGAAAAGATAGACATGATTCGTAAAAGGTTGCAGAACTTCAGCTATGACCAGAGAGAAATCATGATGAATGCTGAGGGAGAACCAGGCTCACCTAAATTATGTGCGCATATATCTAATATTCCATACAATATAACAAAAATGGAAATCCTTCAGTTTCTAGAGGGACTGGCAGTAGAAGAAAGCTCTGTACAAATTCTTGTTGATAACAATGGGCAAGGTTTAGGACAAGCACTGGTTCAGTTTAAAACTGAAGATGATGCTCGTAAGGCAGAGCGTTTGCACCGTAAAAAGCTGAATGGAAGAGATGTTGTTTTACGTTTGATTACTGTAGAAGAAATGAGAGAAATTGAGAGAAACCCACCGTCTCAAGGGAAAAAGATACTGAAAATGCCACTGCAAGGAAATGCAGCTGTGCCGGGAGCACCAAGCACTGGCGGGGATGAACATGCCTTCTTGGGGGGAAGTTCAAAAGAGGCAAACAATGGTCCTCCGTTTAATTTTCCTGGTAACTTTAGTGCCTCTAACACATTTGGTCCCCCTCTACCGCCACCTGGAATAGGTGGCTTTGGTGATTCTAGACCAGGAATACCTTCAGTTGCAAGTAGTGGTTTACCTGGTGCAGCTATTGAGGTCCCAGGTTTTGCAGGTGGTCCTGGTAATTTGAGTGGACCGTCAGGTTTTGGAGGGGGCCCTCAGAGTTTTGGTAATGGTCCTGGAAATTTAAGTGGACCCCCCACCTTTGGTGGTGGCCCTCCAGGAATTGCAAGTGGTCTTGGACACTTAAGTGGACCTCCAGGGTTTGGACCTGGACCGGGAAATATACATATTAGTGGACCCCCAGGGTTTGGAACAGGGTCTGGGAAGCCAGGACCAACGGTCATTAAAGTGCAAAATATGCCCTTTACTGTTTCGGTGGATGAAATTTTGGATTTCTTTTACGGTTACCAAGTGATCCCTGGTTCAGTGTGCTTAAAATACAATGAAAAAGGCATGCCCACAGGAGAAGCAATGGTTGCATTTGAGTCTCGCGATGAAGCAATGGCAGCTGTTGTTGACTTAAATGATAGGCCTATAGGCTCAAGAAAAGTAAAACTTGTTTTAGGGTAGCTGTTAATATGAAGTAGTTGTAGAATAGATACTCATAGTGTTGTGATAAATGCATCCGGATTGGTTTTTATAGTATTTCCAGGATAGAACCTGTGGATCGTTTAAATTGTAAAACAGATTTGTTTTGATAAGACAGAGCACTGGGTTAGCCATTTACGTAAGAAACACTGCAAGGATAGATGTGCAGTGGATTTCCCAGTACAAATGTGTGGAGAAGCTAGACAGATTCTTATTCACCATAGAAAAAGTTTGGTAAACTATACTGGACACAATGCTTATCAAGGAATCTGGATTGGTTTTATGTAGTTTTGGATAAGGGAAATAGATGAAGTCAGTGAAGTTCTTTAGTGGGTGCTCTTGCAAGCCATTGTAAAATAGATAGTTATTTCTAGATTTGGTTAAAAGCTGGCTGAATTTGCTTTGTTTACAGGTCAAAGCTTTGTTTAAAGTTCTGATTTTCCTCTGCAACTGAATGAATTCTCAGTGTACACAGATTAATTGTTTTGTGTATGTATCTTTCTTTTTTCCAAGGTTCTCACTGTATGAACAGTTGAATTATGCCCATTGCTGATGTGTCTACCGAACTAATTCCTATAAGTATGAGCAGAATCGTTCTGTAAAATTCAAGCTGTTCTTTGTGGAATAACCTTTAGTTATTTATATATTGCAATTATAATTGTGCAGAATAAGACTTTTGCCACAAGTATAGCTAACCTCAAACATTATCATATGAGTTTTATAGTACACTTATAAAACATTTGCAGTAGAAGTAACAACTTTAAAATACTCATCATTGTTTAAGTAGCTTGATTTGTTAGGATTACATGAATCAGTTGGTGTAGGATCTTTGACACTAGTTCATATTGATGTTGTATTTTTCATGTGTCTTTTGACTCCTTACATAGAATCTCTGTTAAGAGAACCAAAGTGGTGATTATTAGAAGATTGGAGTCCACCTAAAGTTTTAAATTAGTTTATGTATGAAAGAAGCTTTTATCTTCAGCAACTCTGTTGTGGATTACTGCTATGGGTGAATTCAGAGATAAAATTTATTTTTCTCCAAAACTTGAAAATACTGAGTTTACTATATATTTTTGCAATAAACTTGTGCTGTTGTTTATTCAAAGTCTGTAAAGAGTTGCCATTTTCTTTTCTGTACAGTAAAACCTTTCACAGAAAAACAGAATTGGAGAGGAAGTAATTACACAAGTGAAAAGTAGAACTCTTTGATTCATCCTCGCTTGGCTTATGATAAATTTTAAGACTTGGGCATTGCCTGAAAAATCCTGCTCAGATTTCCGGCAAATCATTGTACTTAAACATAGTAATCTTGAAACTGTTTTGTTTTTTGGACAAAGAAAACCAGTGCCTTTTGGTGTTGCATATCATGGAACACTGAAGTGTATGGTCAGGCAAAATTTAGAGGTGCAAGTGGCAACAGTTTTATTCATGTGGTGTGTAGGAGAGATTTGAAAACCTGTGCAGCGCTGCATCATGAGAGGATTTCACAGTACAGGAATATTTGGAAGGATTGTATAAAGGTGTACTTCAATAAAGAGGCGGTCGCATTACACAGATGCTTCTGTAATTCATTAGCATAATTTTGTTTTGACAGATTACTAGGTGGTCCCGACTTTGGAAAAGTAATGTGATTTGTATATACTGTTTAAAATTAAGCCTCCTGTTAATAAAACTGTCTGTCTCTGAAGCTTCATGTTATGCGTTTCAACAGTCTTTGGGAGTAATGTTTCAACAGCAGATCTTTGTTTCTTTTTTTTCTTTGAAAGTCTGAAAGTATTCTTCCTGATGTCAGAAAGATGTGCGACTAGGAGTCAAGCCTTTCGGTTTATTTTTTAAATTTTGCTCTTTGTTTTTTAAACAACTTTTATTAAAATTTCATACTATATTGCAGTTATTATTTGGGTGCTTGTTTCTTCATGTTTCACATTAGAATAAAAGTGCTGAAAAGGAAAACTTGGCTTCATTGTTCACAGAATTGATTTAAGATGTTAGTGTGTGTTGACTTGCAGAAACTGGTGATAACTGTTTCAAGTTTAAATGAATCACAACAATGCGTGCCTTGTTGTGAAATGTGATTAAACTACAGGTATCTGGAATTAGATGCACGGTTCTGTTACTTTCTTTTGATTTCACGTGTATCTTGATCCTGTTGGTAATGGATACAGGGTTATTAGTGCTTGTGTTAGACACAGCATATGCTGTGAAATGTGCTTTTATGCCTGTTCCTTTGGACTTTATAAAAGTGCAGGTTTGTTTTGGAAATCTTTCATTTTCTGATTTTTAATATTCTGTATGGTCTAAATATGTTTAAATGCCTTCCTCCCTCCTTCCCCCCCCCCTTTTTTTTAGTATAAAACAATACAAAAAGCCCTTGGTGTTGATAATATTGATGTGGATGAAATGCCTAAGTGGAGTTTTTGGGGCAGGGAAGGGGCTCTTCATCTTGCCAAGCAGTTGATGGTCCATATCTTTTTAGCATGCTGAATTAGTAAACACCCCTCATCAACAGTAGGCTCTTGGGAAAAAATAGGAAGTCATAGCATATTTGGAATTTAAGTATGTACTCTAAAAACACTGTAGTTGCTGTCCCAAATACTTACAATTGATCTTTTAAAGCATATGTAGAGAAAAGTTTGTTATCAAGTGTTACTTGCAAAAATCAGTCGTGTTTTATATAGCAACTCACTCTCCTGTTAGAAGTAGCCTTAAACTGAATGTTCATACGATAAGCCATGAAGGATGCTGTTTGCCCCTGATATTAACAGACTGTATTGCTAGTTTTGATTAAAAAAAAAAAAATGTTCTTTTGCAGATGTTTATATTCATAAGGAGCCTTAAAAATAAGGGGTAGGACCTTTGAGGGATCTGCTGTAAAAGATATGTAGCTGCCCTCTCTTGTACACCTCAAGGCTACTTGCTAAAAAGAGGTAGTAATAGAAAGAGTCAGCTAGTTGACACTGCTTAAGTTCACAGTTGCTTTGGCCTTGATGCTTTGAATGTCAGGAACTGACATCCTGCCTAGTATGGTACTTTGGAACAATACCGAGTTTCTTCAGTTTTGAAAAGTAGGTACTTCTGTTTGTATAACTGGCTAAGCTGATATTTTCTAGCAGTTCCTCAAGTGTCAGTGTCTGAGTATCACTTGCAAAAATAACAAGTGGTAAAGTGCTTTATTCACGATGTCTGTTGAACACACTTTTTGTCACCTCATACACAAGATGAAGTATGAAAAAAATGAATTATTCAACAATAAACTTGCAACTTGCATGAAAGGCTTGCGACAGATGCAAGTGTGATATTGAATCTAAATTTACCAAGTTTTCCGGTGGTTGCAAGTAAATGTCACAATCTGATTTTGTTTTGAATAGCACAAGTAGATTCTTTTAAATAACAGATGATATTAAGGCTAATTCTTTATTGGCGAAGAGTTGTTGCCACATTTAAATGCTGATTTGAGTGGTGTGAGGATTTGTAGGATTTAAGAAAATTGCAGGATATTCCTTTTTTTTCTTTTATTGTAAGTAGCATTCTTTTGACGGCATTAATGTTTTCCTTAAAAACCCTACGCTCTGAATTTGTTGTGAGTGGAGAGGAAGATCAATGCAAAACCCAAAGAGTATAGTCCCAATTTGCTTTGAATATCTTGCTTTTACAGACCATACATGTTGGCCTGTTACGCTAAATTGTTCTGCCTGTGCTTAAGAAGTTGTTGTCTATGAACTTCTTAGAATGTGTGAAGTTATGAGCTTATTTTTCTGGGGCTGTTTTTATGCACGAGGGAGTGTAGTATCTAGAAGCCACTTTTTTTCCCCCCTCAGTTACTGTAAGCACTCAAATGGCACTTAAACTGTAAATCATAATTTCAGTTTCTATATTTCATTTCCTCTTCAGTCTCTTGAGGTAGTGGTTCCAGCACTGCTTCCAGCAGGCAATGCTGTCAGCCCTCAAATTTTGTACTGACCAGTGTGTACCTCTGAACAACGTTGACTTTCTGGTCCGTGAAATAAAAATGACTGTGTATTATGGACTGCTTAAAGCCACTGTTTGGACTGTGGACCACTGTTTGATAGCAGCTGTTTTAGGATGATTATCCAGATATGTGGATTAGACCCTGAATCAAAGGATTGCACTTCCTGTTTAATACACAGTCTAGTGCAAGCAAAAAAAGAATCAGTTCCTATCTTTGGTAGGATAACTGCTTGAAAGGATGCAGTTTTGAAACAGGACTGGGATATCAGGAAATGTTTAGTCTGTATCTGGAAAGGATGTGTTAACTTGAGACATACACAGAGTAGTTTTGTCTCTTTACATGTTTCGGTTTTCACACATCTTAAATAAAAATTAAATAAAAAAGATTCTAATGTTTGTTTCTGTAAGAGGTTTTCAGAAACAGTGCCATGGGCCTGAAAGCAGCATTGCCAACTACATGTCGTCTTTGCCACTTTGCATGTTTGCTGATTTTTCCTCTCTCTTCTGTGGGTTTATGTTTTTACATGGTTTTGGAAAACATGAGCTGGAGTTTGTGTACAGAGTAAATGCCTTGTTCTCCTGGTGGCAGAGGGAGTGAAACTATGTTAAATGCTTCTGAAAGGCGAGTACACTCAAGGGAGCTCTTCCTGTCTGTTTTCAGTAGTGGGAACTTGATTGTAGTTAAAAGATTTTGGCTTTCCCATGGATGAAAATCTCTATCTGGTGGTATGTATTTGTGATTAAGGTTCGTGGCTGTGTAGTGAACCTCCATTCCTCTTTCCCTAGCCTATGATCAGGTAGGTATGCTGTAGCTTTTTTCTCTGCATAGATGGCTTTCAGACAGTAATTTTCTCGGGAGAGTTTTGTTACTATGTGGAACGTTTGGATATTCTTTATGCAGTGAGTGCTTCCCACCTTCCTGATGCTTTTGGCTCATGAGGGTAAATATCAAATGTGGGGGAAAAAAGCAGTGCTGAAAGTGTTTCTTTTCCGTTGCTCCAGACTGCACGAAGGTGTCAGGCGGATGCTTTATTTGTGACTTCTTTTTACTCACCGGCACTCATTTCTGTGTAGCTTCCTTCGTTGCGATTCTTACGTTTTTATGGATTTATTCACAGCAGGGTGGTTTAGGAGAGAAGCAACCAGATGAGTTCTGACCTGAGCTCCTTCAGTGCTTCTGCAGAATCAAAGATCACTCCTTTTTGGTTGTCTTTCTCTTGTATGTTCTTGTGCGTAGAACCTTCAGTTCAGATAGTCTTACTGGTTGCTCCCCAAATATGTTAAAGTAAGCTTTCAAAATCAGTGAAGATACTTCTTTCTAATTTGATTCTGATTTCCGTAAAATCAATTTTGTAATGCTGTATTTACCTCTTTCAGGCTAACTTCACTGTTCCCCACGACCACCTTTGGGAAGGTCTTTTTCTTATGAATTACCGATGAACTAGACTATTTCATTCACTGGATAATAAATCACTGCTGGGATAACTTTAGGAAATAGGGTGGGGGTGACTACCCTATTACCCTCTTAATTCCCATTGGTATTTTCTTTGCCTATGCAGCATGTGGTTAGGGGAGTGCAATTTCCCTGTGAGTTTTAAAATGGAAAATTTGGGGCTTGACATACTTGCACAGGAATTGGGATTTTTTCCTGCCTGCGACACTCTTGGTTGGCATAGTCTGGCTTTTTGGACCTGTCACTGCCTCTGGAAGGCTGGCGACCTTTTGAAATCTTAATACTATAGTTATGGTGTGTTTAACTAAACAGTCCATAAGAGAGCATCACGCTGAATTTTGACCATCTTAAGGTAGGTCATACTTTCAGCTAGCTATTTCATGGCTTTGAAGAGTTTCGCTGTTTCTCATTATATCTGAGTCTGTTTGTATGTGGATGCAATGTTGCTCTGCTTGACAGTAGAAAGCTAGTTGTCATTTAGAAACGAAGGCAGATTTTGGAGGAAAATAGTAGTATAATTGGAACCTCAACCACTTCAAGAATTCTTCTTAGGTAATTTTGATTGAGTGCCCTCTTAATGTTAAAATTGATAGGATGGTTTCATTTATGGAGTAAGGTTCCAAGCATTCGTTTAGTTACAAGTTTAACTTGTTTAGTTACTGTCTTGCTGTGATGGTATTTGCCAGAATGTGCTCCATAACTTGAGCATTTACAAAACTGTTGTTTTGAGCAATGTGACCAAAGCATTGCTACCTGATTTCACAGGAAGATGGATACAGAATGTGGAAGGTCCGTGTTTGTTTGAACAGGCTGCTTAACATGAAAATAAAAATGATGGTTGCTTCTACTGTTTCATTGTTATGCAAATGTTTCTAATAAAATGACAGTTTCTCTAAATCCCATGGTCTTGAGGAAAGCTGTGTAACCAGCTACAGAAGTGAAGTGGCTAATTAAAGTACAATTAGGCACTGGCAGTCCATTGACTGAATACTAGGGAAAACCCCTTTTTTAAGGTAGGTGCAGAGTTGTTAAATACTACTAATTCAGTTGTCTTGAATTCCCCCACTGCTTTCCAACATTGCTATAGAGTTTAGGCCCAGTCTTCTGTGAATAAATGGAGTGGTTTTTATAGCACTTACAGCTTTTTATCTATGGACTTAAGTGCTTTTGAGAGGTGAGGTAAGTGTGTGGGTGTGTGTTTGGGGAAGGGGGGGAGTTGTATTGCGATTTTGTCACCTGATAACTGATAAGTCAATGGCAGAATGTTTTTGTACTCAAGTTAATGGCACATCAGTTTTAACATCAGTGAAGTGACTTTAGGTTTAAAGTTGGGGCAAATTTTTCGCTCTCAAGCTTTAATAAAAAAGACCAATGTGATGCTTTAATAATGTTTGTGGTCTGAAAACTTCAACGCTGCATTTGTGTGTGAAAAACAGCAGAATAAAACAGTGAGTAGCTAGTTCTTACTCTATTAAACTAATCTGAAATTTAAATTGAATTACGACTGTGATAGAATGCGTGATGTATATAATTGCTCTAAATGGTTTGCTGTCGGTCAAATAGGAACAGCTAAGTTTGAGCACGAAATCTCCTTATATTTTCTTAGATTTTAAATCAGAATTGGTTTTGATGGTCAAGTCTATTTTAAGGTGTTGTTTAAAGACAACTGCTCTTTACATCTGTCAGTGATATTACCTGTGTGTATCTAAAAGCATTTTGCGGAAACTTGCTGCAGTTGTTATGGCATATCTTAAAGTAAAAGTGTTAAGAAAATTACATATGCAACACCTTAATAGTGTACTGCACCATGGTCCTGAATTTTTGGATGGCTTTTAGTCATTTGGACTCCTTCCCCTCCCTTTGGAGAACTTGCACCATGTTTTTGTTAAGATTATAATTCAAATGGCAGTTCTTCCTTGCAGTGCAAGTAGTATGCTGTACAGTTTTTTTTAGAGTAGGAGATAATAATTGGCTACCCCTTCTGCTACCAGCAGCAGAAGGAGGAGTGCAAAAACGTAGCGTTTTCCTTCAGGTGGATGGCTTGCGCTTTAGCATTAAACTTTTCGTGTTGAAACTTGTCCTTAGTCGTGCCTGTAATGATAACTGCAGACTGAAACAAGAGCATGTTTTCTGATAAGGATAAAAATGCTTTTGCTTAAACAAAAGTAGTAATAAAAATACTTAAATCAATGTACTTTATATCCTAGTATGAGCCTGTGGATAATGTAAGATGTCTGTGAAATATGAACTGTTTCAGTGCAGCGACTGACTCTGAATATGACCTCAGTATCATCATTTAATTATTATTAACTAGTAGGTGAAAGGCAAGAGGAATCGCCTTAATACAGAGTTCTGCACAGGCCACGGTGTAGTGTCATAAGTACCTAGTGCTCCTGTGGCTTTCCTTTAGTTCTGAAAAGGAAGCAAGAACCTGTTATTTCAGATGTTTTTAAAGAGCAACCCACGCTCCAAGGTCACTCGTCTATATAAACAAAAAGCAGAAACTGTTTTAAGGTTTTTGTGATCTTTTCCAAATCCTGCTGCTACTGTTTGCTACAGATAAAAGGCCTCTTGGTGAAGAATGTGTGATGAACAGAAACTGTTAACGCACAGAGTCTGATGTTTTGCCCTGGTTTCCTGCATGCCTCAGTCATTCAGTTCTTTTACTGCACAGATAGTGCTTTGGTGTCCAGAGAACTTTGGGTTTGTGACTCAATTTTTGGTTTCCATGTTCTACCTAATGGTCATAACTCCAAGTCTTTCTACTCTGCAGTAAATATATTTCAGTTCATGGTTTTACAGCTGTTACAGTTACTCTCAGTTAGTCATCAAATAGCTTTTTGATACTGTTTCCTCAAAGAAAGAACTTCGTTGTCTTAAATTGTTGGAACCGACTTCTTGTTTGTCTTTATTCATTAGTTTGTTATTTGACTTTGAGAAACTGAAGTCACTCGTCTGTGAGAGACTCTAAGGTTCACCGATACTGGAATATGGCGGTTTTCAGCTTCCTAATTTGCAGAGGCTTAAATGTCTTCTGAAGAATGTAGAAACACCTTTTATAGCAAATTTAAACTTACTGACAACAGACTTTTTTTGTAGCATACAGGTTGAAAATTATTGCAGTAGATAGCAGACACAGATGAAACACCTCAGGAAGGGTCTGTTTGCAGTTGTGGAAGCTCTCCCTCCGTCCTGTCTGGAAATCCCCCCAGCAGAAGTGGAGGGGGAGCATATGTTTCTTTTGGCCCACTTGGTGCTGAGACAAGCGGCATGACTTGAATTGACTTTGAACTTGCAGCTCTAGTGGGTGAATTTGTGTTTGTGGGAAGGCAGGCTGGCCGGAGAAGGTGGATCTGGAGGGGAACGGAAGAGGCACACAAGGTTATCATTTTATGCTTTCATGGTTTTTTTCCTCACCCAGCCTTTTAAGCACTTATATTGTGCGCCTGAATGGGGGAGAGAAAAAATAACATTTAAAATCCTTTATTAATTCCTTTCCTTTGGTCTGCTTCCTTGATCTGGGAGTTTTTTATTTGGTTGTTTTTTGTTTTTAGTTTTTTGAGCATTTTTACTCTACAGGAGGTTAGGATGGAGACGTAAAGATGTATGTGCTACATACAGATGGTAATAATTCAGTAAGTGACTAATGAGCAGTACTATGGGGATGGGAGTCTTTTAAACAAAAAAGATACTCAAGAGCAAAGAGCTGAAAGATAGTGTTGGCATTAGAAAGGCTAAAATGACAATGAATAAATTTAGGAAATCAGTATTTTTCCAAGCATTGCAAAAGCAAAACTGTGGAATTTGTTTCTAGAGCATATCTCAAGAGGAACTAGATTTAAGATTAAAGTCCATAAAGAAGAAAGCTTGGATTATATAGTGGAAGATAAAGCGTGTTTCTGCAATGCGGCAGAACTTGAAAGCTCTCTTCTGCTTTATGTCCTTACTGGTTTTCTAGGCAAGAGTTGTCACTGTGCGGTAATCAGAACTTACTCTAAAGAGATTAACCTGTGGCCTCTCAGATCGGTTTTTTTCTGGTCATCCAGCAGTGCAATATGGACAAGAAATGTGGCCAACTTTTCATTAACTAAGTTGTGATCAGTAGTGTGATTACCAAAATTCTTCAGTTGTGTGAATTCATTTGTTATAACTACAAGATTTTTGGTAAGATGTTCTGCTGACGTGTTTCTTATTCTGAACTCAGGCTGTTCATACACAGTGTGTACTAGTGTAAACAGATGTGCCTTAACGTGTTTTGCCTTGAAGTCAATCACCTGAGTAATGTCATGTGAAGGGGAACAGATAAAATCACGCAGGCTCTAGAACAAGTACAGAATGTTTTAGAATTCCAGTATTTGGGAAGGGTGGAGGTTGCTAGAGGAATTGGAAGAAAGAATGCGAAGACGACATCGCCTCAAAAATCATGGGGACATGTAAGTAAGAAGGTGTATGTTGAGGTATTTGCAGGGCAGGTTGCAGTATAGTTGTAGAACCAAAGAGAAAAAATTTGGTGTATTGTATTTGAAATAATGGTGTATTATTTGAAATAAAGTCATAGTGACTAACAAGGTAGGGATGGCAGACTTTGAAGGGCTGGTCTTTAGTGTCCTGATTCTCATAGCTTCAGAAAATCTGTATGATGCCATAGCTGTCCCAGAGTACAGCATGTTCAGTAATTAGCATTTGATGTTTCAGGTTTTTCATGCTCTTTGTGACTGAAATCTCTTACAGCAGTGTGCAAACCTGAGCTAGTATGAGGAAAGGTTGCCTGCAACTTGCACATCATACCAGTACATCTCAAATGTGTGCATATTTTCTTTAAGTGAAAATACTGCTCTTGCTCTGTTGTATCATACTAGTTAATGTTTTCAAAGCAAAATTAATCATGCAATGAAACATAAACAGGGCTGGCTAGTGAAATAGCTTGAGTGTAAATACTTTATTACCAAACAAGCTACATTTATTAGCTCAAAGAGTTGTGAAAGCTGGTGACAAAATACAATACATGGCTACAGATACGGTGAATGTATAGCAGTGCTAGTGGAAGGACTACTCCAGTGCTATTTTGCATGGATAGTTGCTTGAAATCCAGTTCTAGATATATGTAGTATTTAAATATGCATATATGCAGTACTTAAAATACTGATGTTTTAGTTGGTTTTAAAGCATCAGAGAAGGAAGTCAGTAATGTGCTTAAATAGAAACTTCTTGTCAGAAGTGCTCAAACTAGAATTAATAGAAAAGATCTTTTACTTCATTTCCTCAATAAGTTAGGAAGATTTTTTTTGCCTAAAACAAGCAGAATATGAATATGCTGCCTGTCCAGAGGTAGTTTTGATTGTGAATGTATACATACCTAAAGGCAAGTGTTTGGTGTTCCCAGCTTGTGCCAGAAGCAGTGTTTGGAAATACAAGATTGGTCTCCAGCAAAGTCAGATTGTCAACTCCAATGTTGTCAAAGATGTTGAACTATCAGTTTGTTTACTTGCTTCTCAGAAAGGAGGAGGATACATAATAAAGGTGGCACAGGCCTTTTTCAAAGCCCTTAGGTGTGACTAAAGGACAGTGGTGGTGCGGAAGTCAAAGGTGAATATTGAGCAACATAATGGTGGACTTGGAGGAGAAAGGTGTCATTTCCCTGAAAACAGGACTCTTGTTCTAGAGGAGGGAAAAAGCTGCCGTGGAGAAGATGGAGTGATTGAAGTCTTGGTTGTATTTTCTGCTGGAAATTGCAATCCGATTTTGAAGTTTTTGTGCTCTGTTAACAGTGCCTTTACTATCCTAAATTTATTTTTATTATCATAAGTGGGAGCTGCCCTTTCTCAGGACTGAAACATTTTGTTAACCAGTTTGTAGAAATATCTAAAGGCTTGCTTTTGTCACTGAACATGTATAGCATTTGTACTAGTAAGCCTTCTTCAGATATGAAAAACCTAATTTTCCTGGTGAACCCTGCGGCTACGGTATCATGGAGAGACAACCCAATAAGTTGACTTGGGTCATAGCTTTGTATTCAATAGTGTCTTAGCTGTATAATAACCGGTAAGCCTATTTGACAGAGCTGTTCAGCCTGGAGAAGGCTGAGGGGGGGAAATATTAGTATAAATATCTGAAGGGAGGGTGCTTTAAGGAGGATGGGGCCAGACTCTTCTCAGTTGTGCCCCGTAGCAGGAGAAGAGGCAATGGGCACAAACTGAAACGCAGGAAGTTCCGTCTGAACGTAAGGAAAAACTTCTTTACTGTGAGGGTGACTGAGCACTGGGACAGGCTGCTCAGAGAGGCTATGGAGTCTCTATCCTTGGAGATAGTCAAAAGCTGCCTGGATATGTTCCTGGGCAAGGTGCTCTAGGTGACCCTGCTTGAGCAGGGAGTTTGGACTAGATGGTTTCCGGAGGCGCCTTCTGACCTCAAGCCTTCTGTGATTCTATTTTAGTCAAATCCAGCCAATTCTAGTCAGAGCTTAAAAAGGCGTCCTCATTTTCTGTTCTTCAGATTTACTTTAAACTTGTGAACTTTTGTCTTGGCAGCTGTGCAGCTGTTCACCTCTCATCAGGACTTGGATTTGCTCCACGTCAGCACAGCCTTTTTAAAAGCTTCTCTATTGCATCCTTTAACAAACAGCAGTTACTTCTCTCTGCATAGAGAATTACTTGCCCATTCTGCCTGAGAGCTCTCACCCCAGGAATCAAGGCTATTTTAATGGTATTCAGTAATTCATTTTCTTTAATGATTGGCAGGTGCCTTTTGTGTCAGGTTTTATGTCAAGTTTGTAATATTAGTTTAACCGCCCTTCTCCCAAAGTTTTCATTAGTCAGTGAAGTTGTATGCTGACAGATATTCGAACCATGGTATAGAGAATACTGATTTTTTTTATTTGCCTGTAGAAGTTTCTGAGGATAGCCCTGACCCTCCCCTGTCCAACCCTGAGGAATCATGAAATGGTGAAAAACTTATGACTTTATATTCTCCACAGGGCTTCTGGGCTGTGTGGTCCATGGAAGAGCTGGTGGTGTGCTGGAAGGAGGCCATATTCACTGAAATATTTTAGAGTGATCTCTTCTCATGGGGTTCTCCTAATTAACTTAACAAAGATGCCTGTTAGTGCATCTAGTGATAAGGACCTTGCTTTATGTTTGCTTTAGGACCCCACAGGATTCAGGAATACAGAATTGTATTAGAATTCTTAATTGGATACACATCTATGAAATGGTGCTGCCATTACCTCCACAGCAGTGTTGCCGTTTTCATATCAAAATTTGAAATATAGGCTGCCTCTGAAAAGTAAGCTAGTAATCTGAGAAAGCATTACATGCGATGGTCTCTGCATGCAGAGATCACAGTAGAAGAGAAGCTATTTTGAAGAAATGGGAGTAGTAACTGCAAGACCTGGGATTAAACTAAGCAGTTGACAAGAAGGCGGAGTGTGCTGGCTGCTGGAAAATGCAAGGCTTGTTAACTGGGATTGTCTGTTACAAAAGTTAGGTGTATTTCTTGAGTTGTTTGAAAGCGTAGGGACAAAATGGTGAATACAGCATTGTTGGTACATATATCAGTATTGCTGGCTTTTTTTGTTTTGTGTTTATAAGCAGAACATAAGGCAGAAGCTATAGTCAGTCCAGTACAAAATAAGCTCAGTGGAATTCAGGTGTTTTTAAGCACAGATATTAAAGCTTGAGTTAAGAAAAGCTTCTTAAATTGATACATAACATTTGGTGTACGGGGAAGTAGAGTCTGTTTAGTGTTGTGGACAGAGGGATGTTGATGAGTTTATTAGGTTAACTAGGAACAAATTTCAACTTTTTTTTGCATTGAGTCCTTTGTTATATTCTGTCTTCTCTATGGGTCCAATTCTGTTCAACTTAGTGACCCCGATGAAGGGACAGAGTGCACCTTCAGCAAGTTTGCTGATGATACCAAACTGGGAGGAGTGGCTGATACCCCAGAGGGCTGTGCTGCCATTCAGAGGGACCTCAACAGGCTGGAGGGATGGGCAGAGGGAGACTCATGAAGTGCAATAAAGGCAAGTGCAGAGTCCTGCAGCTGGGTAGGAATAACCCCATGCACCAGGACAGGCTGGGGGCTGACGTGCTGGAGAGCAGCTCTGTGGAGAAGGACCTGGGAGTCCTGGTGGACACCAAGCTGACCATGAGTGTGCAATGTGCCCTTGTGGCCGAGAAGGCCAATGGTGTCCTGGGCTGCATTAGGCAGAGCGTTGCCAGCAGGTTGAAGGAGGTGATTCTCCCCCTCTGCTCAGCCCTGCTGAGGCCACACCCAGAGTACTGTGTCCATTTCTGGGCTGTCCAGTATGAGAGAGAGATGGAGCTACTGGAGCAAGTCCAGTGAAGGGCCACTAAGATGATGAAGGGACTGGAGCATCTCTCATATGAGGAAAGGTTGAGAGCTGGGACTCTTCAGCCTGGAGAAGACTGAGGGGGGGAATCTTATCAGTGCATATAAATACCTGAAGGGAGGGTGTTTTAAAGAGGTGGTGCCCAGTGACAGGACGAGAGGCAACAGGCACAAACTGAAACACGGGAAGTTCTGTCTGAACATGAGGAAAAACTTCTTTGCTGTGAGGGTGGCAGAGCACTGGAACAGGTTGCCCGGAGAGGTTGTGGAGTCTCCCTCTTTGGAGATATTCAAAAGCCGTCTGGACATGGTCCTGGGCAAGGTGCTGTAGGTGACCCTGCTTGAGCAGGGAGTTTGGACTAGATGATCTCCAGAGGTCCCTTCCAACCTCAACCATTCTGTGAACAGTGAAACCAACCCGTACAGCAAGATGGTCTAAATTCTGCAATCATGTTAACATTTTCTCTCCAGAAGATGTCACTCCTGGCTATACTAAAAATGCTGCTAGTATTTTCAGGTTTGTTTTTTTTTTTTTTTTTTTTTGGTCTCAGATGTTTGACTCCATGGGTGCCATGAGCTGTCATATTGGAGTGATCTGATTCATGACCTCCTCTCACCCAGTTCTCCCTTTCCTCTTCCCATCTAAGAGAAAAGAGGAGCCTCTGACTTTTAGAATTAGTGCAGTATGGAAGTATACAAGAAATGGATGTTGTAATACAATTACTCTCACCTTATGCAGTCCAGTGCTTGATGTTTGCTCAGCTGAATAATGGCAGTCAGATTGCAGGGAGATAAATTGCTTATGCTTCAGACACCAATATGTGGTGTTTTGAGGAAATGCCAGAACTGCCAAGGCTCTGAATCGAAATATTACGGTACTCTTATTCTGGGGCTTTCTGCAAGCATAGCTGGACATTGCTTTCTTGTTATATATATGATTTTAAACTAACTTTGGTAAGCAGAATCGCTAGAATAATATTAGTGTTATTTAAGAGGAGAGGAGACTAGAATCTTAAGAAGTTAATATTAGATTTGGCTATGAAGTTGATTTTTGTTTACACTGGCGAACATGTTCCCTTCTGTATAAAAGGAAATAGGTTGTTTTTTTCCTTCAAAATACGTGAAAAGCATTGAAGGTTTTGAAATAAAAAATCAAAAAGCATCGGATAATTCCGTCAATTCATCTGACTGTTTTATATGCTTCTCCTGTGTGATTTTCCTAGAGTTTAGTCTTGGTTTGATATTTGATGATATTATCTTCCAACTTCTTTACTGGTGTACTTCAGTTCGGTGTAGGAATTCCAATACCTTAATTTGTTGGAAATATGTTGTGGGGATTATCTGTGTTGTGTATAAAGCAGCTGTTGGAATTCAGTATCTTCTTTGCAGTGAAGAGGTGGCATGTGTAGTAAAAATTAATCATCTCGACATTGAGTTTGGTAGTCTGAGGTTTTTTTTAAGGCATATTTATTAGAATCTAGAGATATTCTGTATTTTATTTTTGTAACCGGGAATGACTTCTCCTTGGGGAGTGAAACACTTTTTTTCTAGCAAATCACGAGAGGTGTGTGGACAGGATCTTACCAGAGACTTGTGTGGACAGTATTTTGCTCTAGAGTTTATAGGGAAAATGTGGGTGGTGTATTATTTTCCTCAAAATGTAGATTTACATTATGTGCAATTCTAATTAGAAGGAAAAAATACAGATGCTGATGGATCTGAAGCTGAGTGTTGGAAACTCTTCCCTTGAAAAAGGAATGGGCAGAATTCAGCTCAAGATGAAACTTCACAGGCGATGCCTCTCAACAGTGAGATCCCTGAGTTGAGCGCATTGGATCAGACTTGTACAGCTAATGTCAATATAAATCGTTGATGGTGTAACATAACCTAACATATAGTGTAGTTTTACAGATTAAGTCTAACAGCAGCACTTGTACAATGATTTGCTTACATTGCCCTTTTTCTGAGCCTGTTACACTGTGATGCTTCCAGTGCTTCTGTTTTATGTATTCGAAATATAATTTGAATTTATTCTCATATTTGGAGTTCAGTTTTGATTGGCAAAAGTCTGAATTTCTGCTGCTAGAACAACTTTGTGACTTCCACAGCATCCTCTACCTTAATCTGCCAATGGCAAGCAAGTTGGAGATACTTAGTTTGTTCAATTGTTGTTGCAAGCTGTTAAGGATCATCGTATAATAAATCCTTTATAAATTATGTTCTGATGATTATGTTCTGACACTTTTGTGGAAAGCAGTTTGTGTTAGCTGCTGTTTATACTTTGGATGTGTCTGCTATCTTATGTAAACCAGAAGTTTCAAATAATAGACATCAATATTAGCCTTCTAGGGTTGTTGTGAGAAAATAAGAAATCAGTGCATTTCAGAGTTTCTGGAACGGTTTTTGGAGTATTGCAACAAGTGTTAAAGACAATATCCTGTCATAGTGAGTAAATGAATTATTGGAAGTTTAAGAGCTATGTTTATTTTGTGTGCATGTATGAATGGCTATATAAATATAGGCATGCTTTACAAAAACTCTAAAACAGCATGAAATTTGTTACTGAAACGTTGACTTGAATCTGCAAGGTGAATGAGATTGCTTGGTGATTGAAAAAAGGAAGGCTGTTGAGAGGGGGAAAAACCGAAAGAAGAGTCCAATTTGAAAGTCCTTTCAGTTTAATTACACCAAAGCTTATATTTAGCTTGTGATTGGAGCCTTCATGCACTGTTTGAGCATAGTAACCACTAGAACCTTTTTCTGCTGTCACTTGTCGGTTATACAGCATTGGTAAGCGATTAAGTGTTATTGCTTAGTCCCAGTGTCTTTCAAAACCATACTGACAGTGAAATAGTTTCTTCCTGGGAGTAAGCTGGCAAATGCCAGCTAGGTAGTTTTCAGAGAAAGTGATGAAATATTAAGATGATGTCATGTGCAGGTTCAGAACATAAAAGCTTTAAGAGGAAAGGGAAGGTATGACAGACTGTTGCTTAAAAAGGAAAAGGTGGAGGCTGTATTAGATGAGGGGTTGTGGTAGGTAGGAATGTGGATTGTTGGCATTTTCAAAGCCTTCAGAATTGCTAGCTGCCCGTATAAAGGAAGCGAAAAGAGCCTTTGTAGAAGAGAGGTGGAGATTTAGATAAACTAACACCTTTCATATAAGCAATTCAGTTTATTATAGGAAGACAGAGATGCAGTTACTATAGTAAAATATAGTTTACTATGAAGAATGAAAGTCAATTCCAAAATCTTGCTTTATGGAGGAAAAGAGAATACTAAAACCAATGCTTTTCGTTAATGAATCCTATTTAAGAAAGGCTGACAACTGAAGCTGCTGGCTAGTTTTGCCAACTGGTAAGGAATTCCACTATTTTTTTCCATGCAGTATTTTTGTATATGTGTATTTTGGAAGGAATATTTTAAGCTTTTGAGTTTTCAAAGCTTTTTCAGATGCAGGCAGTCTTCAAGAGATTTGCACTTCTCCCACTTAATTACTCAAGCAGGCTAACTGGGTAAAAGTGCTTAACGAGAGACGAAGCTAAGCAGATCTTCAGACTTGACTCAAATGGGTGTTGTGTCTTAACAGAGCACCTGCTCTTTGCGCTGAGATATGTAGACTGGTTTACGATCAGGATTTTCTGCCGTACTCAAGGAATGGGCTGAAGCTGTAGAACTTTGTACAGTGTATTTGAAAAGCTGTGAAGTGAAAAGTTAATGTGGGCTCTTTGAGGATTTCTGTAGGCAGCACTATATAAACAGTTGCTGGTTGAAGTTCAAACTGATGTTTTTAGATGGAACATGAATATTTTATCTAAGTCTTTTAAGGAGCTACTCTTCAAGTGCTCTTTTTAATTATAAAACTTGCTTTCTTGTTATCCCCTAAGTTAGCAAGGAAGGAATACAGACTATTAAAAGAACAGTTCCTACTCAACCCTTCCAAAACAACCGGCCCTGCTATCGTTATTCAGTCAGATATTTCACTTGCTGTCCTGTGATCTCTGTGAATAGAGCAGGAAGATATAATGGGAAAGAATACTGTGTGGTTTTTAACTTTCTAGGGGAACAGCAGCCAAACTGGGCTGCATTTCAAGGGAAATCCTATGCTGTTACTAAATCTTAATGCTGAAAAACAGTAGGACAGGGTAGAGACATATGGATACTAATGTACTGGAAAAATAAGTCCTCGAAACTGTGTAGTATTTGCATAATTTCATTACTGCTGATCTGGATAAGAGATTCAGATAGCAGATGGGAGATGATCTGGTTTCTGAGAAGGACTGTCACTTCGCTTCACATCCTGGCTTCATTGTGTGATTTAACAGTTCCCATCTCAAGCTTTTAGGTTTCCTTATCAGTGTCTCTGTAATGTGGGATGAACATGTATGTATTTGTTCTGTGTGCAAATTAAGATCTAGAAAGGGACAGATGCTGTTTGGAGATGCTAAAGCTTAGGGGAGTCATTTCTTTGAGTTTTTAACTTGATTCTTTATGCTTTGTGCTCTAGTGGGGAGGAAAGGTGGCTCCTTCTAGTTCTGTCTCTCTTTTTGGTACAGAAATCTCGCTGATGCAATAGAGAGAACAGAAATCTTGGCAGGGCAGGCAAGGCTAACTATCTTGTTATTATTTTCAGACAACTGATGTCATGCAAATTAAAGTGGCTGCACTTCACTCACGATGGAGGGTTGTATGTAGAACTGCAGATGTGAGACTTGGGTGTGATTTGAGCTGGTCTGGTAGAACAGTATTTCTAGGGAGAGAAAAAGGATACCTGAGACTGTTGCGATTTTAGGAGAAGCATGGTATTAAAGGTAGTGGTGGACCTTGTTTTATTTATTTATTGTGCGAAGTTCATTTGGGGTTGGATGCAGCCAAAGTGGAAGATAGGTTGTTATAACTGGTAACAGTTGTTCAGATTGCTTCAAACTGGCCTCTTTGAAAATGTTGGTGCTAAAGCAGATGATGATGATGACCTAAGCAGAAAACAGAATTATGATCCTCCTTGTCTGAAGCTTTGCTAGTTCTTACTGAATGCTGGTTTTTGTGCTGCTGCCATCACTGAAGCATCTGAGTTCCTTTTAGTAGTGTATTAAGTGACATGGTTAATATCTGTCCAGGGTAGGTGACTGCTTGAGAGACCTAAGCGATTGGCAAAAGGGACTGAATGTTGTCTAATAAAAGTTCATCTTTTCATGGAGATAAATAATATTTTAAACCTACAAGTACGAGAAAGTCGTGGATTCTCAATAACCAAAAAGACCAAACAGTTGTTTCCGTCTTTCGCTAATGCTGACAAAGTAGCTTCTCTATGAAACAGTCACATTTTAAAGTACTTGTTAAAGCTTTCACGCTGTCCAGTCTCTTGAATATTTTGCTTGATGTTTGAAAGCTTATCTTCTCAATTCAGTAGTGAGAATTGTATCTATACCACGAACAAAAGTAGGCGCAGTTTGACATGCAATAAAGTGTAGTTACCACCATGCTGCAAGATGCAGTCAGGTTTTCTGAAGTCAGCACCTGACAGAAAGAAGGCTCTGCAGCCCCAGGGGCTGTGCACGCAGAAGCAGAGGAAGGTCTTGCAGGCTGTGCGGATTCTTACAGCTCGGTTCCACCACCTATGTTGAGCAAACTGCAGCCTTGCACAGCAGCTTTCTAGTAATGACATCTTTTTGCTGTGAGAACAAAGCCACAGTAATTACATAGGCTTTTCCTCACTCTATCTACAGGCAGATCTTGAGATGGGAAAATTCCTTAACTAACAAATGCCCAGATAAAACGTTGAACTAGTTTTACCCGATTCGCCGTTTCCCAAAGCGGAAACAAGGCGGGAGACAAATGTACCGCCGAGGCCGGAGAAGCGCCCCTCGCTGCAGCGCTTCCCGCCCGGGGCGCGGGGCTGCCGGGGGCGGGGGGGGCAGAGCAGCGGCGCGAGCCCCGTGCAAGGCCCAGGCGGAGGAGGAGCGCGGCCTCTGAGGGGACGCGAGCTGCCCCGAGCCGAGGGCCCAGGCGCTGCCACGCGCATGGGCGCTGGAGCGCGGGGGGGGGGGGGGAGAGGGGGGGAAGGCCGGGCCCCGCCGCCTCCCGGGGGCGCCCGGTCACGGCCCCGCCGCCCCGCGCTCAACCGGCGGCGCCGGCAGACGCGCTCCTCCATATTGTCGCGGCCGGCTTGTCGGGGAACGCGCCCGGCGGGGCTGCGCGAGCCAGGCCGCGGCTGCTCCGGCGGCCCCGGCGGCGCCTCAGCGCGCGCAGCGGCCCCCGTCGCCGCCGGGCCCTGTGGCGGGAGCGGCCCCGCCGCTGGGAGGAGCCGACCCGCGGGGCGCCGCGCGCGCCGCCGCGTCACGTGGGCCCGCGAGCCCCCCGCGCGCGCTCCGCCGCCGCGAGCACCTGGCGGGCGGCGGCAGGGCGCGAGGCGAGGCCGGGCGGCGGCGCTGCCCGCCTCCCGCCGGGCGGCGGCACCGCGCTGGGCGCGAGCTCGAGGCGCGGTGGGGGCCTGCCCTTAGGCCTGCCCTTAGGCCTGCCCTGCGTTTCTGCCCGCAGATGGCTCAGTGCGTGACCAGGGTGGAGCTGTCCGTGTCCTGCGAAAACCTCCTCGACAAAGACGTCGGCTCGAAATCCGATCCGCTCTGCGTCTTGCTGCAGGATGTGGGAGGTGGTCAGTGGGCCGAGGTAAAAGTGGTTTGTTATCCCTGGTTTTGCAATGCCACGGGCAAAAATCGAGTTTTCCAGAACAAGTGTAAAAACTGCTAGGTGTTGCTCTTCCTAAGAGTTGCATAATACATTTAATTGTTACATTAGCATTCAGCGAATAGTTCCTGATTTTCATGCCTCAGATATGAGGTGGGGCTTGAGTTACGTGTTCGTTGGCTTTAGTTGTCTGCGTATTGCCTCAGGGATACAAGGAGGACATTACTTTGCCTGTTACGACCTGACCTAGACCTATACCCTTTCCTTTTCTGCAGAGCATGCAATTTGGCCTCTTCTTTCTTTTTTCTTTAATTTTTTATCTTCAGAATTTCCCCATGCCACAACACGTTTGCTGTTTGATGCAGTTTGGGTTTTTGGAGAGCCTTTGGTAAGCAGGATGGCATCAGCTTGGTTTTTTGATCGTATAAAGCCTACAGGCTGCGTTTGCATACCACAGTCACTGCCTGCCAAAGAAAAGACCAAGGAAATGGAGATGAAGAGTTTTATGGAAGAAAGTGTGACTCTTGTTCGTATTATCTAACAGCTTTTCCCCTGTGTTTGTACAGTTAGATCGAACGGAGAGGATAAAGAACTGTCAAAAACCGGAATTCTCTAAGAAGCTAGTTGTCGACTACTACTTTGAGAAAGTGCAGAAGCTGAAATTTGGCGTGTATGATATTGATAACAAGTCCTTTGATTTAAATGATGATGATTACCTTGGAGGGATTGAGTGCACGCTGGGACAGGTACATGTAGAAATGTGTCAAGTGATCTACAAAGTAGAGATGACTGTTGGCTTTATTATGACAAATGGGAGGAAAGACTGGTATAGTGGAGGCTTTGACACATTAAAATTTGAAAATGTTTTGTTTGTTACACTTATTTAACAATTTGTTTATGCTGCTAGTGGATGTAGGTAGAAAAGCTGTTACGTTGAGCTCAAGTTTCTACTTGATTTTGGGAACATGAATCAAGAAGCACATGCAGTTCCGGTGCAGGGCCTGGAAAACACTGGAAAAATTTCTTGCAGAGATCAGAAAATATGTATGATTTGCAATTAATTGCATAAAATGGGAAGTTCTTCTAGCACTGAAGGGAGCCTGGAAGTAAGGAATGCATGGTGCTTGGAGAGCTCTACTAGAGCTGTTGTGTGTTCAGTGTCCTTTGTGCAAAAAGATGATCAGACAGTAAATTTAGGGAAATAAGACTCTTTGAGATTCTGTATTTATTTCCTGAAGAGGTGTTTGTGTAACGAGGTAGGAGAAGAAAGGTAGAGTTCAGGATACTAAAAAGAAGACTTGATAAAATAAAGTCTTTTCTGATTTTTAGTAGTCTTTGGTTACTTATAGTGAAAATGGCTTTTTTTCTTATGGGGGAAGCAAAAATAGGAGACTGAAGTTAAGTTTGGAGACTTGTTAGTGGGTACTATTTTGTGGATATTGAGAGAAAATAACTTTCAAGCTGCATAAACATTTCAAGAACACAAATTCTGATGGCTATCACTTTTGAAAATGAATTTAAATCCTTTTAGATCTTCTAGGAGAGTTTGAAAATTTTACTCTTGAAGTATAACTGTTTGCTTTTTATCTAACCTGACATATTTATTTTTTGTCTTTTAACCTCAGGTTGTGTCCAGCTCAGTGTTCACCCGACCCTTGGAACTGAAGAAGGGAAAACCAGCAGGAAAAGGCACTATTACGGTAGGTGAGCTGTTTTTCCATATTGATATTGTCTGGGACAGTGGTTTAGTTTTAGTGTGTTTTCAAAAGCTACGCTTGTAGCATACAGGAAAGTTAGATTCTTGTAACTGTACACAGAGCTTCTTTCATGCACTAAGCATGTTCAGAGCTCTGGGTTTTTTTTTGTTTTAACTTGTTTTAAAATTTTTATGGCACAGATTTCAGCAGAGGAGATTAAAGATGCTAGAACTGTGTATTTGGAAATTGAAGCTCGAAACTTGGACAAAAAGGTATTGATTTTTTAAATGATACTGCATGCTTCTGCAAGTGTTGACTATATTTACAATTAGTGCCTTTCAGCCAGGAATCTCACTGTATTTGCCAATGTTCAATTAAGCTATGTAATCCGCTTGTGAAAAAAGGCTCATTACGTTTCGTTACTCGTAACCAAGAGGACTGGAGACATAATCTTGCACTGAAAAATATGGTGTCAACCTGGAAACATAACCACTGTATTATGTTTTGGGAGATTATTTTTTTCTTTAGAATTTTCTATATATTTGTTTGATTAAGTAATTGTCTCCAAGGAATATTTTAGCTGTGCAGTGAACTGGGCTTTCTATAATGTTATATAAGGAAGAAAAGGGTGAGATGCTATATTGATGTTATTTGAAGTCAAGGACTGATTCAGGGACCGATTCAGGGTATCAGTGACCTCACTGCATAGCTGGTCAAATGGCATGATTTATAGTAACAGAAATGGTCTGAGGAGCCTCGGTCTTGGAATTAGAACTGGTATATTGTGATGACTTGGAAAATGAGGCAGTTTAAAATAGTAAATAAAATAAAAAAGAAAACAAATTTGCAGTTTGTTTGACTGTGCTTTTTTGTAGAGTGGTGTGTAATGATTAGCTAGCTTTCTCATTTGAATAAAATACAGGAGATTGATTACTTCTGTGGGGGTTTTGTTTGCAGGATTTCTTGGGTAAATCAGATCCATTTTTGGAGTTTTACAAGCAGAGTGATGTTGGAACATGGCAGCTGGTGTACAGATCAGAGGTAGTATTTCTACACTGATATATTTCTTACTGTTGAGTTGATCAGATGGCTTGCTCCTGCCAAAAGCAGGGATCCCATTCCTGATCCTGCCTTGCCCCAGTTCTGCAAGGAAAGTTGTTGTATACCTCCACAAAAGGATATGGCTCACTGAGTGTGGCAGAAAATTGTTTACTTTTTGTCTTGTCATTGGATCAAGCTGGCTCAGCGAAGAGTCCAACCGAGCGAGACGAAGAGTAGCAGAACATCCCCTTTTCAGTGATAATGAGCTGTGTTAGATTGGCTTGGCTGTAAAGTTTAACTTTCTCCTCAACTGCTAGCCCTTACTTCTTATAGCACCTGACCTTTTACTTGGTCTCTCATGCATGTTGTGGTCTGTTAGATTTAATTCACTGAGGCTGTTACAGATTGCCCCAGAAGTAGTGCAGAATCCTCATGTTAAATTTCTTAATAATATGTGCACAGCATCCTTCACATTATACTATTTATTGTAATTTTTAAGGTGATTAAGAACAACTTAAATCCGTGCTGGAGGAAATTCAGTGTTCCCTTGCAGACGTTCTGTGGTGGAGATTTTAATAAACCTATCAAGGTACAGCCTTCAGAAGTTCTCTGTGTTTATTGTTGTAAGTAACCCTCTCTCTGTTGACAGTAACTATGAGCTATCAGGTTGTTTAGTCACATTTAAATTTTTAGATTGCTTTTCTAAAATAATAATATGGCAGATAAGTGATTATGTGTCTATTAAATATGAAGTCTGTATTAAAACATGAGTTGTCAAACTGAGAAATTGGGAAATGCAGAAGTGACACACTTTCTAATGATTAGTCATAATAAGAATTATGATTAATTATCTGACTATTCTGGCCTTTTTTTTTTTTCTCCCTTCCTTCCCTAATACTATTTCTAAGTTAACTGAGATACTCATATATATTGGACAAGCTTGAATGACTGGCAATACTGACAGAGAGTGCCTTAATCCAGTTTTCAGCTTCATCCATTCACATGAACGAGGGCTTATCCAAACTTCTTTCTGGTCTAACTAGAAATTTGGTTTTGAGTCAGAACTACAATTCCGCGAGGTTTTGCATATGATGACTAATTCTCTCTGGTCCCAGATTATGGAGGTAACAGAACAATTAAATCTTATAATAAGTTACTATAAAAAAAAAAAAAACTTCATAGCAGGTTAATGTGTTGAAATTTCTGTAAAGAGTAAAGTCTCTCTTTGCTTATTCAACTCCTAAACACTTTTCATTTGCAGAATTTTCCTGCCCCATGATGTCAATGAAGAAATTGAATGCTGGAAGTTTGGTCTTAAAGGTTTAGCATAAAGCATGCATGCTAATCTTTTTATCTGTGCAGCATGGCAAATCCAAAGAATTACTGAGGTGATTACCTTGGAAGTAGATTTTCAAGTGTGCTGGGGTTATTGAATATGTGGCAATGTTCTAACTGGTGTTCATGAGCTTTATCACTGGGCAGTCAACAGTTCTGGGTCAGAAGGAAGAAAAGTGAACAGCAAATGTGAAAAGGAGATTGGCAACTGATAAGTATCTCTTTGCCAAACTGACTTAAACACAGTTCAGGCGTTCCATTACATGAGGTTGTACTTCCTGTAGTCCAGAAAGATTTGGCTTTTAGAAGCTGTCTGTGCTTTGCAATTCACTTTGGAATGACCTGCTTTTTAAAAATGACAGATACTTGCTGTTCCTTTCAGCCAGAATTCTTGGTGCATTTGCAAGTGCTCCATTAAGTTTCACAATACATCTGTGAAAAAGGAATATATTGTACTTACTGGTTAGGAAATTCTGTCAGGATGGGGAATCTAGACTAAAAGACAGGCATGTTGCTAGCAGCCCTAAAAAATACAATATTGAGCTGTAATTTCCTAGAACGGTAGAAGAAAAATGCTGTGGGGTCTTTAATTATGTTAGGTGGTTAAACGGTTCTTTAATGTTGGGACAGGGCAGTTGTTTTACAGAAAGCCTAGCGATTCTTAGATACTTCATCTGGTATTTACTGCTCTGAAACTGTTGTTTGGGGGTTCCAAAAAATTATGTAGGAAATATTATGCATTAAATGCAGTAGTCAGAGTGAATGGAGAACTCCTTACACTGAAGTCAGTTTGATATGTCACCTAAGCATTGGCTTTGCCAGCCATGTATGAGGATTATTTAGTAGGAAGTGTGTGCTGAATACATATGTGAACATAAATCTTTTGATCAAATTAATGAAGCTACCTAATATTTCAGTAATTCTCTCTTCATTATGATGCAGAGTAGTGCTTTCCTGGTTTTCTTGGTTTTAAGACCACCTCAAATTTGTGACACAGCCTAATCTCCTTAAACCTTTCTTTAAAAAAGGGGGCAAATGAAAGTAGCTTCTTTCCCCCCTAGTTGTTTAAATGCAAATAGTAAATGTGAGATTAAAAAAAAAAAAAAGAAACACCTGCCAGTCCATCTGTTTGATGGCATATGCGTAAAGGAAAGTATATTTTCTTTGAATTTTGGAAGTTTGTCTTGTGGATGAAAGGGACCCTTTACTTAAATGTGTCCCAAGGTTCTTAATGAATATTGAATAGTTCAGTTGCAAAGAAATAATTTCTCAGTAAATAATAATAGTTCATCAATAAATTAATTAAAAATAGTACCCTGCAGTATTGCTAGCTGACCCCAAAGTTAGGCTGTGTTTCAGAAAGCAGTTGTTGGCAGCTTTCGGCATTTCTCTCCCACATCATGTCTTCCACATGTTTGTGGCAGCACAGCTCTACAGGCTGCGCGCTGTGAATCTCAGCTAGTTTTAGAAAACCGTTGCAAAAGGAGTTTTGTTTTAAGCCGGATCATGCTGTGAACTAATAAGAGAACTGAGCCTAAATACGGTTTTATTGCCACAGCAGAAAGGGCGACTTGAAGACAGGAGCAAGGTCGGGGGGCGAGAGGAGGTACATGGAGGTGGTAGCTGCTGAGTTCTCTGTAACTGTGCCTCCAGGGGCATTAGTGTGAGGGAGACGCTGCACTATAAATTCACGCCTTGGGCCCTGCACAAGAGCATCCTTGAGTAGACAAGCCTTGACGTAATTGAATTGCTTTTAGATCCTGTTTCAAATGTCAGAATTACTGAGAAAGAGAGAATGGAGTTCAGAGAGGAGACTGAGAGTTGCTGCATGGTGGAGTGTGCAGAAGAGAGGCATGGAAGAGTGTGAGTTGGAAAGGATAAAGGGGAGAAGGGGGAACTGCAGTCTCAAAAGTGACCGTTTTTTCCCATCGAGGGGACTGAATGATGATACGGTGCTTCCTAAACGTGCTAGATTAGACCATACTTCACCCAGTATTTTGTAAAGATTTCCCAGTGATATCAGTGGAAGATCGCTGGTGGATCGAAGGCAGTAAATCTTGAAAGAACCCTGTCCTCCACTTTAGTGATCTAACCACTGAATTTGACATCCTCATCTAGGTGTTACTAATGAGTTCACCTCGTTCCTTCATCCTGAGGAGAAAACTATCACTAGGATTTATACTGGAGTAACATCAGTTTCTTGGTTACTGAAAGCGGTTCCCAGAAAGAGCACTTTTGAATCTGTGTAGTATGGGAACTGCAACAGGGGAGAAAACAGCTGTTCAGAACTTTGTTTCTTGATTGACTGCTTCTGGAATTACCTGTGTTCTGCAGTCTCAGGTGTTGTGTGTGTTACAAATTCTCCTTTTAGTTGCCGATTTCATGGGAAGCTATTGCCAGTGTAAATCTTAGTGTTTGCTCTCAGCCACAGTTATTAGCATTTTTTATTTTAAATGTATTTCTCTTTTGCATTATCTAGCTCAGAAGATTCAAGCTTTCATGATGATGTGAATGTAACTGGTTATTAATAAGTATTTATAATTTGCTTGATATAAGATGCAGAAAAAGATTGATAGTGCTCCATGGAAATTACAGTTTCTTTATAAATCCATGCTATTGGTAGGCATAAAAGAGCAGTATCTTCAGAAAGTGCTTGGATAACACACTTTTTATCTGTTCTTTCTGTTACCCTAGTTGTGTCCCTTGTCCTGAATTATCTCAGGTTCTTACCTTTGGGTTGTGAGATGTTTGTGTGGGGCTTTTTTGGGTTTTGGGTTTTTTATTGCCTCTCATTTTTTAAACTGGGGAAAGTTTTTAATTAAAGCAAAGCTTTCACTTTGCATACTTAAATGGGTGAGCAATTGTGTGTCTTCCTTTTTCTAACTGGGATTCACTCTTTTACTGTCAGGTCTCAGTCAGTGATATGGATGACACCAGCAGCTCAGATTTGATAGGGGAATTCACTAGCGTCACTGCAAAGCTGTTGGAAGCAGGAGATCGTGTGGTGAGCAGCTGTCATTCTCCCTAATGCAGTGCACTTGCCCATTGCTTGCTGTCTCTTCCCTTTCAGGTACAGTGTGCAGATCATGATAGCGATGGGTCGCATGACTTGATAGGCATTTTTGAAACTAACCTGACTCAGCTGCAGAAAGCTGGTGACAGCTCTCCGGTGAGCTTTCTCAATTCCCTCACTCCAGTCCATGATTCAGTCTTTCACAAACCCCTTTGAATATTAACTTCTCATGTATATATTTTTAGTTGCTGCTCCAAAAATTATTTTTTTCTGCCTCATCTTTGTATTAGTATGTACACATCTGGGGAAAAATAAAACCTGGCATGGGGAATATAGTGCTGAATTTTTCTTGGGTACTATTACTGCTCTTGTACCGAAAGACATCCTTGAGTCCATTGTTTGCTGGCTGCGTGCTCTTTTCTCCAGCAGTTTTGCTTGCTTTTGCCTCTGCTGAATCAAGTGGAAACGAAAGGGCTTCTTGTTCATGCTTTAACAGAAGAGCCCAGAGGTGGAGCTCGTCTCAGATAATATCTGTGCTTGTGCTTTTCACCCTCACTGGCTTTCTGGTCACCGTTCTATCTAATGGAGAGAAATAGTACTTCCAAGTGGCACTTTTTTTTACCTTTTTGAGGCTTCTGTTTTAGAATAAGATGAATCACTTGCTGGTGGTGCCACTTTTTCTCTGTTGTCTGTAGTGGAAACCTGAACTCTGGTTCTAATGTAGATATCTGGTCTAAATTCAGACAGATGAATCCCCACGCAAGATATAGCCCCAGAGAGCTTCCAGCTGCCAAACAACTTGATTTTCGTGGTTGTAATCCTAAGGGTGGGGGAAGTATCTTGCCTTTTTCCTTAGCCCATGTGAAATCAAAACTAATGCAAGTGAGACAAAACAGTGTTGTCCAGGATAGCGATCTCACTGCACTTGTGAATGTAGGTGAAATAAGCATAGCCTCTTCCTGCCCCACCACCTCTTTCCTCAAGACTTTGTCTCCTCATCTTCATTCCCTTCCATTAACCAAGAAAGAATCTGACCATGTTCAGAGAAATACTTGTATTTGCAACTTACTTTTTTGCCCTCTGTTATGACAGCTCTGTATGATTGCTCACAGAATGTCACAACATCACGTTGCTGATGAGGGAAACTTCTGAGGTCTTTCCTTGTGTGTTTTGCCCTGTGTTGGTAGCAAAAGCCATCCAGTTTAACTTGTCACATAGCAGCCAAAGTAGTTGCTAACCCTTTTAAGTAAAGCTTCAGAATACTGCCAGACATTTAGATAATCTCTGAAATTATATAATGTCTGGCAGCATTGTGTTTCAGTAATTTGCAGTGCTGTAAATACAGATGTTCCTTGCTTTGTAATTTGCTTCTTGCATGCTTACTTTCTTGCAGGTGGAATTTGAATGCATTCATCCTGAGAAGAAACAAAAGAAAAAGAGCTACAAAAACTCTGGCATTATTAGGATAAAATCCTGCAAGGTAGAAGAATTTTGTTTGTTTGTTTTGGCGTTTTTGTTTTCTGAACATAAAGAAATCTGCTTGTGTGGGGAGAAGGTGTAACTCTGTCTGTTTGTTCTGTTAGATCGAAAGAGATTACTCTTTCCTGGACTATGTCATGGGAGGCTGCCAGATTAACTTTACGGTGAGTTTGTTTACCTACTGCATATCTTGGTAAATGACAGGAAAAAAACAATGAAGTTATGTGATTCTTTTATTTGCAGTGCGTGTGTTCTTATGAACTGACGAGGATTGCAAAAAGCAAGTGATGTCATGGTTTTACTTTTTGCAATTAAATAGTAACTTCAATGTATGTATCTGGAGGTTCTTAAATTTCTTTTGAATAATTGCTTCTTGATCTAGCAAGAAAAAGGCTGACTATACCTTTAGACGTGCGCGTACACCGGGGGAAGAGGTGTGTAGGCTTGTTTGCCTGTCCCTGTACAGGGCTGCCTTAGTGCCTGGGAGGAAGGGAGCTATTTGGGGCTGGTCTTACCCTCTGTTTCTGGGTACGATTCTTTTTTCCTTATTTGCTCATGGTGATGCTTTAGTGATCTGCTGACATTATTTTCTCAACTGATAGGTGGGTATAGACTTCACTGGCTCCAATGGAGATCCCAAGTCACCAGATTCCCTTCACTACATCAGTCCAGATGGGATAAATGAGTACCTGATTGCCATCTGGAGCGTGGGAAGTGTAGTCCAGGATTATGACACGTATGTAAGAGGCTCTTAACTGGTCTAGCCACTGCATCAAAAATGTGTCACAGCAGGTGTCAATGATGAAGGCTGATAGCTTGTTCCACAGCTCTAGCATTTGGATGACTGTGGGGTTCCTTTTCCTTGGGAGTATCCGTTCAGGAGCCGCTACTTCTTCCTGCTGCACCCGTCACTGCCAGGGGAGGCAGTGGCAGCACGTCCTAGTTTCGTTTATTTGCTTGATTTGTCCTTCCAGTCCTGCCCTTTTTATGGCCCTGGATTACTCTGTTGCACAGCTTTAATTCTCATTAATCCCTTGTTGCTGATAATGCATTTCAAACATGAATATCCTGTTTGAAACGGGGGCAGCATTTTGCCTGCTCTGTCCCCTGTGTTTGGGTTGGCTTTTCTCATGCTACTTTGAAATCCCCTGAGAGTGCTGTGGGATGCTGTGTTGGAGGGAACTCTGAAACTGTCAAGCCATGTGCCTTAAACCCTTGGGTAACTGGTGACTGGCCTAGGAGAACCAGGTAGTGTGTCCATTCTTCATGGCACGAATTTAATCTTGGTCTCCAACTGTTTTCTGGGAATAAAACAGAATAGCAAAGTATTAAAGAAAGGCTCTTAAACATTTCTTGTTGTTGCCTTTCTCTCCAGGGACAAGCTGTTTCCCGCGTTTGGGTTTGGAGCTCAGGTTCCTCCTAGCTGGCAGGTAGGGGCTTCAGAACACCGTGAAGTTGCTCTGTGCATGTCTGCATTCGCTAATCGGTTGTAATGTCCCCTTTCCTAGGTGTCTCATGAGTTTGCTTTGAACTTCAACCCCAGCAACCCTTATTGTCAAGGTGAGGAAACCTCTTCATTAGTACTTCACTAAAGAGAGACTAATGTTTGAAGCATTGCATTTCTTTCATAACTAATGAAAAACAGATGCAGCCCCAAGACATGCAGTAAACTAGATTTACTCTCATCTGGATGCTGTCAAGAGTGAACATGTGTTGATGAAGGCTTCTGTGCAGTCTGCATAGGCTCCAGTGAGGGGGTCCAAACTTGATCTGATTGTTAGTCAGGGCTGAAATTTTTGTTGCTGCATCTTACTTGCTTTTGGTATGTTATGGGTGGCAGTGAATTCAGATTAGCCTGCGTCTGTTCTAGTCGTACTTCTAAAGCAACCATCTGCTAAGGTTGTTAGGGATCATGGTTACTTCATCAGAGTGTGTATATGTTTGAATGTTATCCTTTAAAAATACTGTCTTAAAAGCTTGTTTTCTTTACAGCCGTATTCTTTTGTGATAGTTGTAGATGTTCCTAACTATTTTTAATGGCTGTTTGGTAACCTGGTTTATGAAGTCTGTCAGCATACAGTGATACAGAATTGTTCTTGAATGAGCGTTTTTTTTCTCAGTTCAGGTTTTTTCCCTCTGGTCTGAGACCAGCAACAATGGGATCTGAGATTCATTGTTAAAATCGAAACACTTGGTCAGTTGTCTGCCTCATTGGGATCTGCGTCCTTGCTCATTAATGGTCCCTGCACAGTAGTTTTGAGAGAATCTTAGCAGCGCAGTTACCCCGCTAAAACCTGTGTGGAGGGCAATGTGAGCAGCAGTGACAAATGAAGTTGTATCAATATAAGCTAGGAGTAGGCCTATTTAGATGCATCCACACAAGAACATGCACCATTTAAAACGAAAATGTTTAATTTAGTAAACTTGATAAAAGCTTCTTGCATAGGAAAAACCATAGGGATTACTATTTCTGTTACAGAAACGTTTGAATCCTGAACCAGGGATTGTCATCCAGCATGCACACAAGGAAAAATAAACAGTTGCTGCTCCAGAGAGCTTCTGACCTTTTTGGTCTAGTTAGACTATAAGCAATTAAACAAAAGAAACTGGAAGGTAGAAAGGACAAGGTAAACTTAGTCATCAGCATGCCTCCACTGGATTATTTTCCCCTAAACTCCCCTTATTGTGTTAGAGGCACAAAGAGTAATGTGAAGATACAGAAAGGGGAAGAAATCTGAAAATCTTATCTCTGCAGATGCCCACTGGTTTCTTTGTATACTCACTGTTATCATGCTCTTTGATCATTTGTCCATTAGGAGCTCACATCTGTGTGTGAGTTATCTTTTGCTGTACTATTTAATAATGCTTAGAAAAGAATTGGTGGGGAAGTTGCAAGGCCTTTGTTGCAGCTTGCTTTCTTTGTATTACAGGTATCCAAGGAATAGTGGATGCCTACCGCCAGATCCTTCCTCAGGTCCGACTCTACGGGCCAACCAACTTCTCTCCTATTATAAATCATGTGGCAAGGTTTGCATCACACTCGGCGCAACAAGGGAATGCTTCTGTGAGTCTGCGTCCTTTCTTGTTGATCTCTGTTTGGGTGTTGTTTTTATTTTCCCTGCTTTTGATGGGATGGGATGGGATGGAATGCAATGGTAAAGTGGTTTCTTCTTCCTTGCTCAGGACCCCAAGTTTGACCCTCTCTTCCCAGCCTGAAATGAGGCTGCCAGTACTCTCCTGCTTCATGTTGTTATGTACCTGTGCTTAGTACATATTGATATTAGCTTCTAATGCTCAATGATATTTATTTCTTCTTTTTGCAGTTTACTGGCATTGTACTTACTGTTGAAGTATATGGGTGAGCTGTGTTGGCTTTTAGACCAAGTGGACTGTGTCAGCAATTGCCTCACCCTAACCCCTCTCTTGACAAGCTTCATAACCTTTAGGGAATGCACAGTATAAGGAGGCCCTATATATTTTATTCCAAACAATTTTGCACTCAACAATGTATATACAAAGAAGATCCGAATAATATCAGAGGGTCTGACTATTTGTCCTGCCCTGGTAGCATGCAAATCAGGATATCCAGAGGGTGTATTAACAAAGTAGTGTGGTAATTGGTAAATCAATATGTAAATTGCTAAAAGCACTGTAGGACATTCATGCTACTCCTGTGGTTGCATCGCATATGTCTTATCTGTGCGTTTGTATGCCCATGGCTGGTGTTAAAATTCAACTCCATAATTTAAAAATTCAGTCTGTTTAAGGACAAAAAGATATATCTCCTGATACATTTAACTGATTTCGTTTTGACAGCCCAATTAAAAGGAATTTTGAAGTACACTGTCATGCTTGCTTCACAGTCTAGCTGTATCAATAATTTTAGTTGTACTTAAGCTTGTGTGTACATCCAGTTCACTTCATTTTGCACACTATTATGGGGTGCTCAGTCTGAGAGATTGGTAGTTTGTATTTCTGAGAGTATTTCTTGGCCTTCCTGACATGTGGGGGAAATCTTATTTCTCTTTATATGTTAAATGCCTCTACGTTTTATTATAGATGACAACCTAACTGTTTAAATAAAAAAATCTGTCTAATGGGGTACAACCATAATCACACTTGTGTTATTTGCTTTTGGAATTGAACGTTTGGTTTTCTTTTGTTTTAACTTTTAGTCTGTAAATAGTTGCTATAAAAGAGTGATTGCTCATTTCAAAATCAGGTGGTAAACCTTAGCCTTTGGAAACAGAAGGAAGTTTTGAACACCTTAGCATGGCAGTGTTTTGATTTGAGGTATTTTATTCTTTCCAGACAGATTCCCGTGTGCCTTCCCTTTTGCTGTCTTTAGAGTGTCTTTGTGTCATGAGGTTTGTCACTGCCATCCTTTGAGATCTCCAGCACTTCTAATTTAAACTCATGTCACTAATCATGCCAAAAAGAAGGCTTTTTTGAGGCAGTTACAATCAAGGATATAAAATATTAAATTTCATCCTTTTTGAAACATCAATGAATAAAGCAGCATCAAACAGTGAGTTTTGTAGGCAGCTTTGTTGATTTAGTAGTACTTCGCTCATCTTTAGTACTTTCTGCCAATGAATATAATCATTCTTTATACTTGCAAATTGAATTTAAGCTTCTGTTTTTTACCTTACATAGAGGAAATCTGAAGTGCATAAGGAAAGGTGATATGCATATGAAAACACTGGAATAAACATAAGTTCCTTTAATGTTCTGTTTTTGTTTTATCCACCATACCATCTGCTTTCTTTTTCAGAGTAAGAAATTGCTCCATTTGCCTTCAATTATGTGAGTTTTAGTGCTGAACTCTGACTGCTTGTTTTTTCCTGATGTTTTTCAGCAATATTTCATCTTGCTGATCATCACAGATGGAGAGATCACTGACCTGGACCAAACTAGGCAAGCGATCGTTAATGCCTCTAAGCTGCCAATGTCTATCATTATTGTTGGCGTTGGTGAAGCTGATTTCAAGGCAATGGAGTTCCTTGATGGAGACAACGGTGTTCTGAAGTCCTTGACAGGAGAACCAGCTGCACGAGACATCGTTCAGTTTGTGCCTTTCCGACAGTTCAAAAATGTAAGTTATCTTAACTTCAGGAGAGTGCTGGTGCCAGTATGTGTGCGGTTATTGCATCCAAAAAATTAGCACTGGTCTGGAGAATTTATTAACGACATAATGTATGAATTCAGCAAACTGTCACAGGAAATGCTGTCCAAACTGCTTGTTTTCAGTAAAAGCTGTGAGGTGTTTGCTTCCCCATTAGAAATAGTGCCTTATCACAACTCCCCTGCAGCTTTTCCTAAAGCGTTCTTGCTTTATTGTTGATTAAGTGGCCAAGAGACAGTATACTAAGAGGAGAAAAGCAGATGCTTTCTCTTCCCTCCTGGGATGCAACCATTTAGGCAACAGACTGGGGCCATACTAGGCCTTATATCTGTTTCTGATGCTAAGTTCCATGAGTGGTTTAAGCTGATGCTGGACTCCCCTGCTGTCGAAAGAAATCCTGTCATTCCCCAGCTTCTCCCTGTTTTTCTGTTGAGACTAAGATTCACGAATGTCATACCGTGAATGGGACTGATGAGTGTAGCCAAATGAAAATTAACTGTAAATAGGAGATTGCTAGTGGTTGGGTCAGTTTCCCGCCTAGTTTTTTTCCCTTAGTTTTATCTAGCTCAGGGTATGGGCCCTATAAAGGCTGTGTCAGCTTGGGAGTGGGGTTGGGGCAGTGCAGGGATGGGAAAAAGTGATTTCTTTCAGTGGCAGCACTTGCTGAGACTGACTGGAAGTGCTCCTGAAACTGCAGCAAGGAACTCTTGAAACAGCGAGAGAGATGTGAATGAGAAGCAGACCTTGCTGCCTTCTCAGCCTTGTTCGCCTGACAGGCAGGGGTGCCCTTTGAATTGTATAAGAGAATATGTCACTGTACTGATAAATCCTTTCTCTGCAGTATCTTTGATTTATTTTTGCTATTCTCCTTGCAGGCTCCCCGGGAAGCTCTTTCCCAGGTGGTTCTGGCTGAAGTGCCTAAGCAGCTGGTGTCTTACTATAAGTTGCAGGGATGGCCACCTGTGAAGCTACCCGAAGTAAAGAAAATGTAGTGTGCAGCCTGGCCCTGGCCACGTGTGTCACTGGGATGTGGAGAGCTGTCTCCGCACCCACTCTTCTGTTGCACGCTACAGAATGCTCAGTGCCTCAAGAATGCACCGTTCACACTAAGTTCTGTTGTCTGCTTGTGCTTTGTATCTTTTAGCTTTCCTGTCCCTAATGGGAAGAAATGTAAATGTGGGAAAAAATGCAACTGCTGGCAGTTTGTCACAGAACAATAGTTCTTGTTGGTTTTCCACCTTGCAACGGTGACAGGATATGCCACACATCATTGCTTGGCATAGCCCAATTCCTGCTTGATATCAGAATGGGCATGTGCACTGAACTGCACAGCGTTGCTCTCACACAGCACTGCTTCAATGCTGAGGTCGCTAGGGCAAGTACTGTAATCATGTTTACCATAACGATACCTATCGTGTATTCCTTGATAGGGTTTTTCTTCTATCAAGCTGCCTTGGGAATGGGGACCCTTCTATACTGGTTGCTACCAAAGTCTGTTGATTGGATGCCTGAGGTAGTTCATGTGCCTTCATAAAGTGCCAGTATATTTTTATATGTAGAGGTTTATTTTAAAATTTCAGTTACCATACTTATCGACCATTTTATAAATGACATTTTTCTGTTTGCAACAACTGCATCTTTGCTTTACTCTTATTTTGGAGCTGTTCTTGCAATGTAAGAACACCCTGCACTTTGCTCATTTCTGGGAGGATTAATGGGGTATGTGACTTTCAGAATCAAGCAGCTGCAAACATTGAAATTAAGATGCTTGAATGATTTCCCTAGTAGCAAGCAGTTATCAAATGAAGAAGTAAATATCTGTGAAACTCCAAAAAGGTGCTTCGTTGTCCTCAAAAACGTGAAGCATGCATTATTATGTGGTTTGAGTACTGTGGAACAGGCAGATGATAGCAAAGCACAATTGTTTTGAGGCAATGGAGATGATTCATTTCAAAATAGAAATAAAGAAGGAACTTGGGCTTGTCTTTGCTTTACAAGTGGTCATTACTCTCAATTTCATAAATAAAGAATCTGCTTTGATCTATAGTCATGTCTGGACTCTTACTTCCTTTCTGGGCTTTCTTTTGTTTTCCAGCAATATTGATGCGGTTTATGGAAGATCTTCACTATAGTGTAAGTGCCAAGGAGTCAGCATCTGAGTTAGCTTAGATTGAGTGTGAGCAACTGCAAAAGCAGAGCAAGTTAAATATATAGCCTGTAGCTCTGTGTTGCAGTAAGATAAGCTGTTTGTTTAGTGTCAAATGATGGAAGAACTCATCAGTTCTACTGGGCACACAGTAATTGTGAGAAGAATTTGGAAGACTGCCCTAGTGATTTAGCATACGAAATTGGTAGGTTACAAACATGAAAGCAAAACCTGGGTTTGAACCCATATCATCAGCCAGATCAGCCATTCTGGATGGTATTTGCCACCAAAGTCTAAAATATAGCTTGTGTTCGAAGGGCAGTGTAACCAGGAGCATCACTGAGCAAAGACATGTTTTTGCTAGTTTTTCATTCAAATATAGTTTCAATTGTAATGCATTCTCCCAAGTTCCATAGGCAGCAGACAATTTCCTTTCTCCAGAGAAAGCTAGACCATCTCTCCAAAGTACTTCATCATCTAGCCTGCAGCACCCAACTTTCCTGCACTCAGAGTCTTGGAGAAGAAAAAAAAAAAAGCAATCTTTCTTCTTGATTGACTGCATAAACTATGTTATAAGCATGGAAGAGAGGGAATAAAACTCTGCAGTCTTCCCTGAGAAACTGGACTGTGGCTGAGAAGGTCCTTTCTGTTCTGTGTTCAGCTGTTTACAACCTGTAGCCAGAACTCTCCTTAACTGTAAATCTGTAATCTGTTTCTGCAAATCTAAGACTGTTCTTTTTCTTTCTTTTTTTTTTTTTTTTTTTTTTTTTTTTTTTGAAAGTGTGGAGAGAAAAAAAATTGCAACAGTGCTGAGCCTTCAGGATCAATGCTTTGGCCCAAGAAATACCAGTGGCAATGTGTGGGGTTGGTTTCAATTCAGAGGGGTTCACTGGCAAGATGTGATAAGCATATTGTGACTTTTCTTTGCTACAGTATTTAGAGGCAGAATATGAGCTCTGAGAAAGCTGGGCAGCAGAATGACAAATGTGTTTCTCCTCTCCTTTTTAAGCTTTTGTCTGCTCTGCTCAAAAAGAGGAAAATAAATGAATCTTCTCTAGTGCCTGTCTGTCTCCACTGGCTATGAAGGGAGCTTAGACAATTGGAGTAGCTGTCTAGTCTGAAGTTACCTGAGGTGACTGCAGATGCTGTAATCACTTGATGATGGGAGTGACTTTCCCTGCTTTGGGGAAGAAAAAGCACTCAACAACTGTTGTTTGAGGAGGATGACTACTATATTGGTGTGGACCAAGATGAAAAGGCATTAGGAAGGCCAAGCTTGGAATCTGCTAAATCTGCACAGTTTTGTCTAGTTTCTCGCAATCTGGACTCTTAATCTCCCTGGAGCTCCTTCTCTCAGACACAGTGAAGGCTGCTCTTAGCTGTTTTGGTCAGAGGTTAGGGTGCATGGCCTGTGCCTCATGCCGCCCCTGGGTGTAGCTGGAATGCAGAGTTGCAGCATGTTTGTTGCCTGAGGTAGAGCAGAGCCCAGGTTTTCTTCCTCGGAAGGATGTGCGGTTCTCCTTTCGAGTGTTCGCTCACCCAGCGGGCATGCCCACTCCCTGCTGTTCCAGATCACTTTTTTGCTCTATAGCCACTGTAGGCATGTTCAAGCTGTGTCCCTTCTGATGATTGCTGTGTGGGTGCAGAGAATACTTTCACCTGTGCTGTCAGTTCTTCTTGATGAAAAGACACAGCACATGATGATGTTCACATTTCTTCTTGCCCTGGCCAGGTGCCATTGACACCTCTGGGCTTTGGAAACCCGTGAAAGCTCTAAAAGTGGTTCAACTTGCTCATCTGCTGTTGACTCATGGGTTTGACCAGACGAGACCAGGTGGTCAGGATTGTCCCCATCTTTATTGGCACCAAAAGTACCTGAGTTTACTCTTCCAGTCTTGATACCAATGGTAGACCGATCCTCAGCTCTCAAAATCAAATTGGGGGGGGGAGAGGGAAGGAATGGGGTGTATGTCCTGTGGTACCTGGCCCAGTGCTGTCCCACTAAAGCATGTTCTGTCTTTCTGCTTGGTATTTCCTCTTAGCCTACTGCAGACTAGGCCGGGTATCTCCCATGGGGTCAACTGTTACCAATTGCTCCTCTTCCCATCCGTCTCCTTGACACAATGTTCATCCTATGTTGGTGCCAACACACACAACTAAGTCTGTCCTTTGTACTTCAGAACAGACCACAATTTTTAGCACTCTTTCCCCTCCCCACCCTCAGAGACCTCAGCCCTCTGTCACAACATGGATGTTATCACGGTTGGGGTAATCAGTCCTGTAGTGTCAGCATCAAAGGCGTTCTGGTAACGTAACCTCTCGGCATCCCTCTTCTCTGTCTATATTCCTGATGGTTTTTCGTCACAAGTTGTTTCCTCTCTGCAGTAACAGGCTACCTTCGTACCAGGGATATGTGGATTTACAGCAGACACTTTGGTCCCTGCTTGATCAGGGCGTTTGAACTAGATGATCTCCAGAGGTGCCTTCCAACCTCAACCATTCTGTGATTCTGTGATGTTTAGTTCCCACAGGGACAGAGGCCATTTTACTAAAACTAACACACTGTGTTCAAGTGAATGCAAGTGATACAACCGCTCTAGGTGGTAAGGAATCCACACACTGCATTGGGAGATAGATTGATTATTTTGATGTGCTTTGAGCAAATATCAGATCCACCCACCAGCAGCACACATTGAACAGCCAAAACTACACCGCCTGCACCCTGCCAGCCGTGACTGGGAATGGAGTCAGTGCATGGAGCTTCCTATGCTGGCCTAAACCAAACTTCTCATTCCCTTGGGTTCACAAAAGCGATCCCAAATGTTGCTGGCCTGGTGTTTTTTGCTCCTGCACTGTGAAACAGCTTCCTTCTCCCCACTGCTTGTTTCCACCACCACCGGCAGTGCTTTCCTGGCACTCCAGGAAGTCCTTGAGTAATAAGATAAAGGGAATAACTGCAGACCTTGATTCAAAGCTGCCCAGTGTTGCACAAATCATGATTCACTGCTTGGTGTTTGCTGAGCAGGATTAGGTTCCATGTCCTGGGGTGCAACATGCCCTTACGGCACGTGTGGGAGCAGGTGTTTCAATGCCGTGTGCCTGGCTTTGGTCTCTGCCAGGCAGCGGGTGGAGGAGCCAGGCCCCCAGGAGGAAGAAACATTTGCAAAAGCCTGATTATACAATTGCTTTAATCCGGCCTAAGTCTTGGCTCCAGTGGGGCCCTGGCTCCAGCATCTCTCGTTTATCAGTGCTCACGTAGATGTGCTGCAAGCTGGATCAGAGACCAAGCTGGGCTGCAGCCTAGCCTGGTCCAACTCTGCAGAGTTCAGCTCTGAATGCAGCCCTCTCCCAGCGTGATGGGCACCGGCTCTTCCTCCCGTGCTATGTCCATGCACTTCGGTGCAGCTGGACCTTCTCCCAGCTGATCTATGGCTTTTAATGTCAGGCACTATCCCACAGGGAGCCTGTGCCAGGCTGCAATGACTATCCCAAGAGCATGCTGGCATCCTGCTGATTTCCGCCTGCCAAAGCCAGCTTAGCTCCTCCGGTTCCTTGCTGTTTCAATGCGGTCCTGTTTCCCTGTGCTGGCTAAGGCGCAAGATGGACAGGGGCTGCTGAGCGCACACTAGGCTGAACACAGAGTTTCCTCATGTCAGGGGAGCCCAACCCTGCTAATCAGAGGGCCGAGAGCCGGCCTGGGCAGCTTCCTTTCCCCACCCTCCTTCTGTTTGCTTTGGAGGGTTTTACCCTGAAAGCTGTGATTTAGAAGCAGTTTTGTTCCCCCAGCTGGGGCACTGAAGGAGCCATTGGGTTTGGGAGGGAGCAGGGCTGGAGCGGGAGCCGTGGGCTCCTCTCTGAGGCTCCGGGGCGTCTGTAAGCAGAGCTCTGCTCCTGTCGCTCGCTGCAGTGCTCCCGCGGCCAGCAGCCAGCTCGGGCCGGCGTCCTCTAGTCCCAGGCTTCGGAGGAAGCCGCGTGCCCCATCCGGGGCAGGATCGGGTTGCAGCAAGTGTGACTCGAAATGCGGCTGTGAAACGGCAGGCTCTTCCTCCAATTCCCACCGCGTGTTTTCCCATCTCCTTCCTTTCCAAGCCCCTGGGTAGAGAGAGCCCACCCCAGCCACATCGGCCTCCCCGCACCTCCAGCCTCCGTCTGCAGGCGCTGCCCCTGGCCGCTTCCCCAGCCCGGGACGAAGGGGCGCAGCGGGCGCCAAGCGGGGACACGGCCTCCATCGCCACGTGCGGGCCGGGGGCCTGCCGGAGCGCCGCGGCGGTTCGTCACTGTGGGGGGCACGCGGGGACAAAGCCGCCGAGGCCTCGGGCTCTGGCTGCGGCAGAACATGGGGCGAACAACCTCCCGGAGCACCTCGGGGCGGGGGGCTCCCCTCTGCGGGCCATGGCCCTGGGGGCTTGGGCCCTCCTGGGTGACGGAGCGGGGCGGGAGCTGGAGCAGGAGCTAGGGTGGGCACGGGGGCTGCGGGAGGGAGGGCAGGAAGAGGGGCAGCGGCAGGCTGCCCCGCAGGGCCGGAGGAAGCCGAGCAGTGGGGGCGGCGGGAGCGCGCGGCCGAACCAGCCGGGCGAGTCGTGGCTGAGTCACGGCGGGCGGCGCGGGGCGGCGCGGGGCGGCCGGCGGCTCCATGGCGCTGAGCGTTGGCGTGCGGCGGCTCTCGCGGCTGCCGGGCCGCGGCGAGCGGCAGGTGCAGCTGCGCTTCCGAGGTGGGCGCGGGCGGCGGGGGCGGCGCGGCGGCGGGGGCTGAGTGGCGGCGGCGGCCCTCATGCCCTATCCTCTTCTCCCAAGGCTTCACCCAGAAGACGAGGAAGGTGCGCTGCGGCGCCGAGGCCGTCTTCGGAGAGGTGAGCGCGGCCCTCCGCGGGTGACGGTGCCGGGGCTGCGGAGCTGGGGGTCTTGCGAGGCCCAAGCAGGCCCCGCGGGCAACTGCTAGGGGGGTGCAAGGGGGCCGAGGATGGCGGGGGCGTCTCAGGGTGCTGGGCCTCTCCCAGCCCAGGCACCTAGAAACATCGCTCCTGGCACCGTCAGGTACCTAGAAGTTTTACCCAGCCATGCACACTTCCTCGATTCCCGGCCAGCAGAAAAGTAATTTCCTGCTGCAATAACTTTTTGCCGTGTTCATGGGTTCAGTCAGCTTGCAGAGGAGACTAGCCAGCCCCAAAATGTGGGGAAAGGGTGTCTGGGAATGAGAATCCCATCTGTTCCTAGCTGCGAGCGGCTGGGATGACTCACGGCCCTGCAGCATTGGCTTTCTGCTGGTGCCGTATCCTGACTCGGTCCTCGGCGGGGCTGGCAGCGCTGGCAGAGGTGGGCAGGGGCAGGACTGCCATCAGCTCAGGCATGGCAGGGCACCTCTGGCAGTGGCCATGTCCTAGCTGGGACTTCCTTAGCTGGGAGTTGGTGCCTGCTGGGGTAAAATGAGGGGCTGGGTAATGTCCTGACTGCCAGTCCTAGGGTCGGAAATGCTTTGCAGGTGTGGGAAGAAAGGGGCCGGCAGAGGAATGGGCTGCCTCCCTCACAGCGGGAATTCGGGCTTGGCAGAGCCGGGAGCCTTGGGGAAAGTGAGGCCAAATGAATTTGGGTCCTGCAGGAAAGGAAGTGTTTTGGGGCATGTGAAGCCCTCTGTGGTTAGCCTGATATCCTCACCTTCAAGAGGAGAGAGAAATAAATGACTAACAACCCCCCCTTTCAGACCTTGCCCTGTCCAAAGCTGGCTTTACCATACCCTCCAGGTGCCTGACAGAGACTGATATGTCTAAAACAAAAGTGAGCAGAGCCCCGTGTCTTCCAGAGAGTTGAACTTGCAGCATCCCCCATCTGTGAGTCCCCACCAGCTGGCAGGGACCTGGGGCTGCTCGGGGGCAGGTCATGGCATTCGTCTCCCTGCCATTGGCTCTGTCCTGCTCTTCGATGCTGGAGGAGATTCATGCCGTTCTCATAGTTCAGCTCTATCCATTGGCTGTGCTCTGTCTCCCAAAAGCTGCAAGAATGAAGGAAATTCACTGTGATCTGTGCTCGTTTCTAGCTCTTTCGCTGGCCTCACTATGGGAAGCTCACCACGGGAGAGATGCTGTCCATTAAAGTTTATAACTGCAGCAAGGTTTTCAGTAACAGGTAGGTCCTCGTGGTTGTAGGGGTGACCTGGCCAACTTGGGGCTGGTTGTCCAGGCAGAATCACTGAAGGGTGAAAGAACGACACAAAGTGTGGGGGAGAGAAATACTGCGATTTAAATGGGAGTGGAAAAGGTTTCTTGGAAACTTGGTGGGAGGAAGACCAGCAGGATACAAGTTATAGAGTATATATACAAGGTACAAGTATAGAGTATATATACAAGCTATAGATGGAGCTGGTTCTGGTAGGACAACAGTGACATATATATGAAGTCAAATAAGATGAGTGATTTAGCTGTGCCAGCAAATAACAGAGGCTCTGTAAGGATCCAGATCTGACTCTCTGGTGGGACAAAGGTAATCCAGGGCTGTACCAGCCCTGCCGGGAGCAGAGCAGCTGCAAGGGCAGGAGCTGCACCCGCAAGGACCTGCCCGTGCCTCGTAGAGCCACTCTGTGGCTGCGACCAGCCTGCACCCAAATCCACCATCCCTGTCAGTGGGGAATAGCCCCAGGTCCATGATAATAAGGTTTAACCTTTAAAAGGGAAGAAATTTAAACACGAGGGAACTTTTAAAGGATCAGGCAGAATATAAAATGCTATAGGAGGCACAGATACCATATATGTGAACTCAGTAGCTATAGCAGCAGTTGTAAAACCCTCCAGGGAAACCCCTGAGTACAGGTGACAGATGGAGTAACGGTGGTGGAGTAAGTAATGGAGTGAAGACACATCCCTCCAGGACTTGCAAAATATGTATGAGGGATGCAGAGAAGAGTGCAAGCTCTGACAAGTAAAAGGTAAGAACTGAAGGAAGACCAACAGGAGCAACTTTCTAGAAACAGCTAATAATACAAACCTTTTCAAAGCCATCCAAAGCCTGCCAGAGTGTGTGTGGAGGAAGCAGAAAATGTGACTGAACTCTGTGTCACTGTTCACTGGAGCTTTTCCTTATGGGAGACACATCAGAAGAATGATTTCAGAGTGAAATGTCAATAGAAACTGGCAGCATCTATCCAAACACCTCCACTGCTCAGGGGCAGGTGACAAATGTGACAGTTTAAAAGCATTTGCTCACTGGGATGCTCAAAAATTTTACTATGCCACTGTGTCAATCTGTGGCCTGCCCTTCTCCTGACTTTTGAGTGCAGTCCTTCCATTGAAGCAGCAGAGAGCGAGGAAAGCTAGAGAGGAGGGGGTGAAGGATGAACAGAGAGGCTCCTTCCTCTGGGGAGGGAGACTGAACAGACCCTGCGTTTCAGAAAGGAGGTGGGTCTGAAGGAATATGAGGTCAGCAGCTTGCAGTTGAAATGGAGGTGACCAGGGGATGATTCTTCTCTGTTTGCATCCCGAGTGTGATGTGAAATACTCAGCCTGTGGTTTCCAGCTGGCAGCAAGAAGTTCTGCTTCATGCTGGACTTAGTTCAGCTGCCAACCCAGTTGCCACAGGGAGCTGAGGGCCAAAATACAAACAGGCTCCAAGCAGGAGTAACCCAAGCTGGAGTTAGGAGTGGTTGAATGTCACACCCCATGCGTTACTGCCACTTGCAGGGAGCCGGGAGGGTCCTTCACCAGGGAGAAGCCCCTTTGGGCTGGGTAGATTTTGGCCTGACTTGCTACAGACATCCCTGAGGTTGTGTTTAGTTCCTATTTATATATTCACTTCTGTGTTGCCTCTGCTTCATCGTAGCAGTTTGCCAGGGACTAGTCACTGCAGCTCTGCTGGCTCAGGGTGGCCAAGTGTGGGTTTGCCCCAGCTCTGCTGAGAGTGAGAGCTCCTTTGCAGTCAATGGGCCGGGCTCTGCACAACCCCTTCCTTGAATCACTGACGGGTTTGGCAGAATTGCTTTTAGCAGCTCAGTTGCTGGCAGCTACCTAGGCATGGCTGGGGTGGAGGCTGCCTCAGCATGACCTGTTGCAGCTGGCAGAGGGTCTGAGGGTCTTGGGTACTTCGGGTGTCAGACCTCCTAGGGAAAGTGCTGTGGCAGTTCACTGCCAGCAAGATAAACCTTCTCCGTGGTTTGGAGGGGGCGTGAGCTAGGAGACTGAAGACTCTCTGTCCCTCGGGGGGATGGACACTGATGCTGCGTATCGTATTGCTACAGCCTGTGGTTTTGTTACAGGCTTCTTGGTACCCTTGTCCTCAGCCTTCAGCATCTGATGGCATCTGGAAGGCTGATCCTCCGAGAGGCCCTTGTAGACAGGAACCACAGCGTCACTGGTGTAAGTCCTCTGCAGGCAGCCTGGGATAGGCACTGCTCAGCATCTCACCTCGGCTGGATGTAAATCCCCGGGGCCCCAGCCGTTCAGAAAGGCTTGGCAGGAAACCTTGGCTGAAGGGTCCCAGGTGCATTTGGGGCTAAAAGGAGTCCAGAGCACTGCTTTGAACCTGGGGTGCTGTGGGATTTGTGCTGGCTCTGACACCGTGGGGCACAGCTGCAAGGATGGAGTGGCTCTGGGAGCATCCCAAAGAGCTTGAGGTGGTCTGGGGATCCTGGGAGACCTGATGAGGGCCCAAATGGGGAGAGGGAGGCCCAGTAAAACCTCCCTGGGGCTGGGCAACGGATGTCGGACTTGATATTTCATCTGCTTCCCACACCATGAAAAAGTCCATGGTCCTTGGTGGAGGCTGCCACAGGCCGCAAAGCAGAAGGCAGCCAACAGTTGGAGGCTGAAGGTGACAGGGTGTCTCAGGAGCTCCCAGGCAGGTTTTGGGTTAAACCTCAATATTAACCTGAAGGTTTAACGACGGCTTCTGAGCCGCAGTCCGTGGCAGCGTGAGCGGGTCTGCCCCCTCTGCTCTGCAGTCCCTGCTCCCCTCCTGCCTGGCTGCTGGTGCTCACTAGGCCCTTTGTGCTGGTGGAAAACAAACTCGACCAAAAAATGAGCCGTTTCCTGCCAGTTTAACGTGCGGGCATGGTTCAGCGAGAGCTGGACAAACACAGGCTCGGTGCCAGGGCAGCAGGCAGGGCTGGAGGGAGGGTGAGGCAGAGGCGGGCAGCACTCGGCACTGCAGCCGCCCTGCGATGTGCTGCGCCCCGTGTTTGCCCTTCCCATGGGCAGCCTGACTCACCCCGCGGTGACGCGCGGGATGCAGCTCCATGGCCACCAGGACGTGAGCCCGGGGTGGACAGCCACTGGCTGCACAGGCACGGCTTTCCTTTGCCACCAGCAGTGCTCATGGAGCCGCATGGACCAGGGAGCAGGTCCAGGTGGAAGCTAAGCTTTTCCAGGGTGATTTTTCGGCCAGATGCAGCTCGCTGCCTGAATGTTCATGCTGGCGAAAGGGCAGGGACTAGACTGACCCTTTGGCAGCTGTCATGCTGGTGGTGGTTTGAAGGGACTAAGCTAGCATCACTTAACCAGCTGTAATGTCAGAGTTGCCCTGTGGCCCATCCCTTTGCTCCCGGCCACCTTTTCCCTTGTGCTAACACCAGCACTCATGCTGACGAGCCAGTCCAGCTAACTGCTTTTATTTCTGTCAGGTTAGCTTTTGACTGGGTCGTCTCCCTGGCTGGGCTGCACAAGGGCTGTTGTGGACAGAAACGTGCGGGCAGGACTGGGCAGTTGCCCAAGAGCAGCTAAGACCCTGTCCCTCAGCTCAGCTGGGAAGAGGCATTTTGCTAAGAAAAAGAGGCTGTTTCAAGCTGCCCAGTTCAGGCTATGGCTGATGCCCAAGAAGGCTCTGGGGATGTTGCAGGAACCCCAGAGTCCAGCAAATCCTCCTTGCCATGCTTCCCAGTTACTAATGCCAGGCGGAGGAAGGTGGCCAGCTGTGATGGCCTCTAGCTGTTCATCTCTCCAGGCGTTTTGAATGAACTGGGGTTGGTGGGTCTGTTGCAGGAGGGCTTGTGAGGGCTAACGTGGTGCCCCTGCCTACCCTCAACCTGTCACCTGGTCGTACTGCTGAGTGAGCTGTGTCCATGCACCCATGTCTTCTGAGCAGTGAGGTCATCTCTCCCTGCAATTGCTGCTCCTTTAGATTTGTTAAGCAAACTGGGAACAAGCCCCTTCCCTGTTATTCCAAGTCCTGTTCTTCTCTGGAACATCTGGGACTTGGCTTATTTGCACCCCCTTTTTCTCATGATGGGTCAAAGGGGTTTCAGACTGTCAGTTACCTACCCAGCTTTCTCCCAAGCTTCTGCCTCTGTTCAGCCTCCCCTGCCGCATCTCCCAGCTCCTGTATTTCTGCTTCTCTGGGCTGTAGTTGTCCTCCCAGAAACATGTTTTTTCCAGAGACTGAGCTGGGAACCTGGCTTGTGTCCCCCCTTCAGCCCACTGATGGGTTGCCTCCTCCGTGGTTGTGATTTTAGCCTCTGCTGGGAGATTACCACATGTTCATGTTGGTTTGGGATCGGTCTGGTCACCTGCAGACCGAGCTGCTCCTGGGTCAGTGTGGCCTCCTCCTGTGAGGAGGAGGAGGAATGTCTCCTGGGGAGCCATTCAGCGAAGGACACGCCTTCCTATTTTTCTTCCTTTCATTGTCTTGTCTTTCCCAGTATGTGTAAGCCCTTAGGAGACCCAAGGGCCCAAACTCTCACCCACTAATAAGGAGCTGCATTTTTCCTCCTGGGCACAGATCTGGAGCTGGAAGCGGAAGTTTTGCTTCTGATTCATTCCAAATGCACCTTAGGAAATTCAAGTTGCTTGACGTGGAAAGACCGTAAGATCTCTGAAATCCCAGCTCCGTGAGGGAAGTGCAGAAGTATCTCTGTGTCATGCCAAACATAGCCCAGGCCTGCAGAAGCCTCCCTCTGCACTTCTGTAACATACCTAGTGCAGATTCCTCGGTCTCTCTCTCTCTCTCTCATTGCTGTGGGAAGGCAAGAGCTGCCCTCCGCACAGTGATGGGCTAGAAGTAAAATGCACTTGTGAAAAGACCTGTTTTCTTGCAAGACCCCTGGGTATGACTCCAGAACAGTGTGTCTGGCCTTGACCTTGATCTTTGCCTCCACAAGTGGGATATCCTGAAATGTGCCAGGACTGTAATTCTATCCCACCCTGTGCCTGTCTGTTTCCAGTGCCACGCTTGCTGTGCTGATGCCTAACATGTCCCATGCTTCTCCGGCTATCCTGAGGGGAAGTTAAATCTAGCTCAGTGCCTCTTGTGACACAGACTCTGAATGTTACTTGCGGCCACCATGGTCTTTTAAAATAAACTGATGTACCTGGGGATGCTTTTCCAGCTGTCCTGTACCTCCTGCGAAGAGAGCACTCCACACTCCTGCATGTTAATTTGCTCTGCTGCAGGGCTCTCCCTGCTTCCCTAGGCAAAAGTGCCCAGAGGGCTTTCAGGGCCCTCTCTGTGGTGTATTTTAGATTTGGAAACATGAGTTCAGCTTTTCTTCAGTGGATCCCTGAATTTGGGAGGCTGTAGGGGGTGGAATGGAGTTTGGTTAATACCAGCCTGTTGATGGAGGCAGTCAAGGAGAGCCTGGTATAAGTAGACTCCTCTTGGGACAGTGGCCCCCCTCCCTTTGCCTTCTGTCCACCAGCATCTCACTTGTTTTTTTCTTCCTTGCTTCCCTTCCCCTTTTCTTTGATGTTTATGCAGGTGTTTTGTGGCTGCTGAGTTCTCAGGCAGTTTTATTTTCTGTTTTTAGATCTATATTGAGCTGGATTTGCGCTACCAGCCCCCGGATGGCTCAGCTGGAACCTGGGTTGAAGATGACTTTGTCTATCAGATGAAAGACAGGTACTGAAATCCTGGGAAAAGAAAATTGTACGGCTGCCTTTGACAGTGGCAACCAGAGCCCTTTGGGATGCAGTCCAGTCTCATTTACTGTTCATCTCTGGCCAGGCTGATGCATTTCTGCTCTCCAGTAGTGATAAGTGATAGGAGCTCTTGGAGATAAAATGCCTTGTCTTCACAAAGAGCTTGCAACCGCAGCAACCCCCTGCAACTGCAACAACCCCCTGCATCCCGGGAGTGTCCTCACACTCATGGGCACTTCTGCAGCCTTTCTGGCTGACAGGAGCAAGACTTCATTGTTGCAAAGCTGTGGAGAGCACAACTTTGGGCTGTACCAGCCCCAGGCACCCTGCACACAGGTGATGCCAGAGGTTCCCAAAGCCATGAGAGATGTGGGTGTCTGAGCAGACGAGATTACAGGCAGTAACAAGGTTCCAGCAGCATCACTTCTGAAGTGTGCAGAAGCAAGGTAGAGTGCCCGCAGGGTGGGCAGTGGAAAAACATTGCTTAGGAGGATGTTCATGTCACTGCCAAAAGCCAAGTGGGAGCATGGCTGTGGCTGTTGTGCTTTTGCTTCAGTGAACAGCTGTGACATCCTTGGTTTTCAGTAAAACATCTTATTTCTTACAGTTCAGAATTAATTATCCGCAATCCTGGATTTGAGGAGCCAGAGTAAGTAGCTCTACCTGAGTTAATCAGCTAACCCTCTTGGGCAGCAGTGGGATGGAGGGGAGTGCGCAGCCCACTCCTTTGGGCTGGCACGAGGTGAGTGACGTGGCAGGGGGGTTTGCAGGGCAGCTGAGGGGCAGAGAGCTAGTGAGCTGGACAGGAAGGCCGCTGCGCTGGGCAGGAAGCTGGTGAAAGGCCTGGAGACCGACGAGGAAGAGGAGGAGGAGGAGGAAGATTTCTACGATGTTTCTGAGGTGGAGGTCTCAGGCATTGTCTTCAGCCCTGTGAAGAGGTAACAGTCCTGTGCTCTTCTCTCTTGCCTCTGCTTGGGCCCTGGGGTGGGAAGCAGCAGCTCCTGGGGTGGTTTCCAGGTATCTCTTGGTATTATGCAAAATGTCAGAAACCTTCAATCTCTGATGGTCCCAAACAGGGAATGCTCGGGGTTTTCTTGTTCCTGGGTCAAGGAACCATAATTTTCAGGTTTTGCAATTGTTTCCCTTGGTGGAGACTCTCCCCAACCCATGCAGATGAAGGGACCAGCTCACCCACATTGTTTTTCTGTGCAGCCGCTCCAGGCTTTGCTCCAGATGGGACCTGTTTGCCACCCCAACCCCGCAGAGCTTCCAGGTACTGTAGTGCCGGGCGCATGTCCACACAGCTGCCTCTTGCCCTGCAGCCAGTCACTTGGCGCCCTGCTGCTGGCCCGGGCTTCTCCAAGACCTCTAGCATGAAGATGCCTTTTTGCTTTGTGTGACCTCCCTAGGCAAGGTGTGAGATTTCCCTGAATGGACTGCATCAGTGAGCACATGCTCCAAAATCAGCCAGCCTAGGGCAGAATTTGTGTTGGGCCATATACTTAGGTATGGATGTCCAGGAAAAGGGAATCAGCTTGACAGCCCCAGGCGCCATGGCGAAACACTGCCTCAGCAGAGCTTCAGAGAGCACCAGGGCACAGCTGCTGCTTGCCAGCCTGCCAGGAGCCTTGCCTAGGCTGCCAGGGATGTCTGTGGCCACAGCTGGGGGTTCCTGCTGCTGGGCTGCCAGGCCAGATATGGGATGGGGGGCTACGGTGGGGGCTTTCTCAGAGATCCTGGGAGGCTGCAACAGGGTCGTGAGTCTGGCTGATGCTCTGACACCAGGTTTACTTGAAACTACTGTGAAGTTTGGAAATGAAGTTCAGTCCCATCTCTTGCCTTGTTCAAGACCAGGTGTCCCAGCCTGGATATGTTGCTTCAAATCCTTCCCTGATTCTGTGAAAACATGAACTCAAATTAGGGTCTTCTGCTTTTCAGGGTTGGGTCCTACTTGTCAAGCAGGAAGCTTTTGTGCGGGGTTAAATTTCCTATGATCCTTTTCTTGAAACTATTATTCTTCATCTTAATGACCGTCTAATTGCTGATATTGAGAGCAAGCATGAGAACATTTCTTCTAGGCTGGTCTTAGTAACCAGTCACAGAAAATGAGACAGCTGGACTCCTGTCCTTTCAGCAGTGTCCGTCTAACTAGGATTCAAAGACAAGTATCAACAGAAGATACAGAGAGCATCTTCTCTGAGATGCTCTCTGTGCACCCCACCACGTGGAAGCAGTGGGTTCATGTCCCCTTGGGATTGGGACCTGAGCAGGGACAGAGCTGCTGATGGGGAAGGAGAGACTCTTGTCAAAGGTGTTGGGGATTTAGCATTTCATCTCCTTGTTTGTCTTGTCAGTGCCAAGAATGCTGCTTGCTGTGTTCACATAGATTTTTGGTTGAGCAAAGCACTTTGTTTCCAAAAGAAAAAAAATGTCTCAAATACCAGTTTGCTTTGTCCTGGCTGTAGTAGCTTCCACAGCTGTGCCCTCGCCTGCCCTGAGTATCCCACCCTGCTGGGGCGAGTGTCCTCTGCCTTTTTGGCCTGGCTGTAGGATGGCAGCAGTGGAAACTTCCCTTGCACTGGCACTGATCACACAAGCTCAAGAGGGAGCTGGAAATGAGGAGACTGGTGAGCTCAGGGTTTTCTCCCACATTTCCCCAGGTTGGGATTAACATCATTGAAGCACAGAAGCTGGTGGGGGTGAACATTAACCCCTTTGTGGTAGTCAAGGTTGGAGAAGAGAAAAGACAAACAGCGACACAGAAGTCAACAAACTGCCCCTTCTACAACGAGGTACATGTTGCAGACAGAGGCTCAGTCCTTGCTGTGCCCGTGTCCCAGGTGGACAGGGACCATCTTTGCGGGGGATGCTCTGGATGCAGCTGCTTTCAGGTGAAGGCCATGTCAGGAACCCGGGCTCAGCTGTTTATCTCTTTTCTCTTTCAGTATTTTTTGTTTGAATTCCATGAGCCAAGGGAAGTTTTATTCCACAGACTCATAGAGATTTCGGTAAGCATCACCTGCTGTTTGTCCTTCCTTGGGTAAGTGGTGCAGACCGCTGCTGCTGCATGTGCTGGGAGTGTTGGGCAGAGCAAGGTACTGGTGCTAGCCAGGTTTCGCACCCTGAAGCATCTGGCCCACAGGGAGACCAAGGGACTCCACCCATGGTGTGAGGCCGCGGTGGAGCAGGGACCAGACCCAGGCCCTGTTCTGAGCCAGCCACTAGGCAATACTGCCTTTCCGCCTCAATGCTCGTCAGCCAGGTGCAAAGCCTACGGCATCCCCAGCAAACGCTCTCACTCTGTGCCATCACAGCGGAGCAGGGCAGCGGGTGTGTATGGACAGTGCAGATGTGTCCTGTGAGGAGCTGATGCTGGGCCTGTTTTTAGATGCCCCCAGGGAATTATCTTTCTTTGGCAGCATGCCTGCAATTTTACCCCACTGAATGCAACTATTCTGGTTTTCTTGGCTTCCAGCAATTGAAAGGCAGCCTCTGGGGCAATTTCTTGCCCTTTGCCTTGCTACCTGTCAGTTTTAGGAGCGATACCATGCTGCCCCTTGCCTAGGAGCCTCCCAATCGCATGGGGTGAAGGTGAATGACTGGTGTGGTGGGAGGAAGGGGGAGCTCAGCAGCGATTTGCACTTGAAGAAATGCCCTTGCAAGCAGGCAGGGGAGAGCAACCTTCAAAACTCCCCAGTCTGGACTGCAGAGGACTTCCTGAAGACTTTTCTGAAGATCGTTAAACCCAGCGAGTACCTCTTCTGCTGTACGGTCTCTGGTGCTCTCCCTGTGAAAGGCTGTAGAGCTCTTTTGCTGGTGGGCGCTTGGCAAGCACTAAGCGTGGTTCGGTTGGGGGAGAGAGGCTGGTCTGGTGGAGTGCACAGCTCTGCCCAGTCCTGGTAGGATATGGGGGTAAGCAGTCCCTGTGGGAAAGCGGATCCTCTGTGGGTGTTTGGCTTCTCTGGGTCTGGAAGAATAGGGTGACTTAGCTGCATGTCAAGAATTTGCCTTGGCCTGGTTTTGGCTATGGGTGGGTGGGCTTTGTGGGAACAGTTGACTAGGATTGGGGTTTGACCAAGGTTGGGTTTGGCTGTGTTGGGGTTAGGCTAATTCAAATTGGTCAATGTGCAAGAGGAGCTTGCAGCTGCTGTTGGAGCTGTGTGTTGGATCAGGCATTTCTTAGCAGTCCCACCCTCCTTAAGGATGTCTGGACATGTCACCTGGCTGCCCATGTCTCCTGGTGCTCAGGGGGGATTTGTGCTGTCTGCAGGTTTTCCACTCAAAGAAGATACCATTCCTGGGAACATGCATAGGAACATTCAAAATGGATGTTGTGACAGTGTACAGCCAGCCAGGTATGACCGATGGCACTGGGCACCTGCTCCCCACCCCTGAGTTCACCTGAAGCTGATATTTCCTCCAGACTTTGCTGGGTCTGCTGAAGGCCCTATCTTGAAAGCCTTTAGTTCACGTGAGGCCTGGCACTTGCTTCTTTTGGCTGTCTGGGGGCTAGTGAGACCACCTGCTCATTCAGGGACAGGGTGGGGGACAATGTTTGTGCAGGCATAGCTGGGGTGCAAAATGGTAAGCTGGGCCTTCCTGCTGGGAACCCCTTCCCTTCCATCTCAGATCACAGGTTTTTCCATAAGTGGGCTGTTATCAGCGATCCCACGGACACCCGGGCAGGTGTGAAAGGCTTTGTGAAGTGCAACATCTCCGTCACTGCACGCGGGGATGTCATGGGCTCCCTTCCCACCTCCTCCAGCAGCCGGGATGAGGACATTGAAAGGTGGGTGCAATGGGGTCCTGTATGGACCTGGGGAAAACAGTCATGTCTCTCTTTGCTCTACCTTTTTTGCCCCATTTTTTCCCCTTCTGGTGAGGGGAAGACCCAGGGAAACAGACCTTTCGTTGGGCAGGATCCAAACCTCCTGCCAGCTGGGGTGTTTTGTTTCCCAGCATCATGTTTCCTGTGCCCCAGCAAACAGCCAGAACATGAATTTGTCTTTCAGAAACCTGCTGCTGCCTAAAAGAGTCCCTGCAGAGCGACCCTGGGCCAGGGTCTGCATCAAGTTGTACCGTGCCGAAGGCCTGCCCAGCATGAGCGCAGGCATCATGGGTGGTTTCTCCAAGATCATAGGGGAGAAAAAAGTCTTTATCGACCCGTATGTGCAGGTCTCGTTCTGCGGGCAGCAGGTGAGTCTGCTGGGGGGCTGCGCATCCTCCCGTGGCTGCGTGTCAATGCACACAGAGGTCGCACTGCTGAGAGCCTCTGTCCAATGCAGAAACCCAACTGGAGATAGTCTGGAAAAGCCTGAGCCCTGCCATGTGTCTGAGAGCAACCTGAGCTGTGCGGCCGTGGATAATCAGTGTCTGGATGAGAAGCCTTTTTTGGGACTCTATCTCCTCAGGGAGCTCCAGAGGGTACAGCCACCAGCAATGGTACCACAGCTGGCCGAGCTGCTGGCTGTGCAGGCAGAGATCTCATAGCTAAACACAGGGAGAGGGTCAAATAAATCCTGGAGCAGAAGTCCTGCATGGCAAGCTGAGCTCAGCCTGACACCCTTGGGAGAGTTTACTTTAACTAATGGCCATGTTCTTGTACCCAAGGCTGGGGTTTCTGGTTCTGTGATATACATTAATGTGAGAAGTGACTGGCCCAGCCAACTGCCCTTGCTCAGTCCCTGGGCAGCCTGGTTGGCCTTCTGGGGCTCTTCTGCACATCTCTGGGGTCTGGCGGAGCTGCCTGCTTGTTTCTGGCATGCCCCTCACCTGCGTGGAGCATGGCCAGGGCCTTGGGACAGCTTCCCTTGATGAAGTGCAGAGAGCAATAGCTGGGAACAGGAGCAGGGACCTAGCCACCTCCAGATCCTGCCAGCACCGTCTGCAGGCAGGGCAGGGGGGACATGCCATTCCCAGAGGAGCTCTGAGGCATCCTTTGCTCCTGCTGCTGGTTGGGGCTGTGTGGTTTTCACACCTCCTCTTTCCCAGGGAGAAACATCGGTAGAGAGCAACACCACGGAGCCTGAGTGGAATGAGCAGATCAGCTTCATCGAGATGTTCCCACCTCTTGCCAAGAAGATAAAAGTCCAGGTGTTGGATGATGCCAACGTTGGCGATGTGGCCCTTGCCACACACTACATTGACTTACAGCAGATCTCAGACCCAGGAAGGAATGGTGAGGGCTTGCATGGCTGCTCCCCTGGGACAGGGCGATGTAGTTGGCCCTGTGCTGTGCACCCTCTGTTTAGGCCACATTGGTCTCCTGGAGGTGGAGAGCAGGAGTGTGTCCAGCCAGAGCATGCTCACATTTGTGTGTTCTGGGCTGTCTTGGGGGAAGGCTTCTTTCTGCAGTAGCACCCTGTGGTGAAATTAGACCCTGGCCCTGTCACTGCAGGCTTTAACCCCACGTTTGGCCCAGCCTGGGTGAACCTGTATGGCTCCCCCCAGAACTCGGCTCTGCGGGACATCCACAAGGACCTGAACGAGGGCATGGGCGAGGGGATCTTCTACCGTGGGCGCATCCTCATGGCCATCACGGTGGACATCTTCAGCAGCCCCAGTGTGGCAAAGGGGAGGCTTGTGGACAAGACAAAAGGCACCCTAAGCAAACTGAAGCTGAAGAAGAAAAGTAAAAAATCCAAGGAGAAAGCCAAAGAGCTTAGCCAGCTGCAGGGAGAGGAGGAGGCTGGGGGCTCTCAGGAGGCTGAGCAGCCTGGGGAAGTCACTGTGGAGGTGGAGGAGCTCCATCCGCTCCCTGAGGTGAGTCCCCTGCATTGACACGGCCAGACCCATACCTGCCTGCGGCCCACGCAGGCCTCATGGTACAGAGGCAGCGGGCTCACTCATCGGTGTGCTGGTGCCGGAGCAAACCCTGCCTGCCTACTGCTGGGCCAGCAGCACTCTCTGAGCCTCTGCAAGGGCCCAAGCCACACCTGCATCCCCCAGCAAGGCTGAAGCGTCCTCACGTAAGTCACCTTCCTGCTGCAAGAAAGCTTGCTTGTGTGGGTGCTGTCCCCACGACACAGCCTTCGAGCATGTACTTTTCCTCCCCTGGAGCCAGTGAGCTGTTAGCTAGCTCTGGGTCTCCACTGGGCCCAGGAAAGGTGGGTGAGCGAGAGCTGAGCATGTTGATACTGTAGCCATCCCTTAGTTTATAAACCTGTCCAGTGCCTTCATGCAACTTGATGTCAGTGTCAGCCAGAGCCATGACCCTGTACTCCCAGATCCCTGAGAAGGCTCCCACTGCAGCCCCCTGCCCCACACCTCCACAGCAGCGGTGACGCCCAGCTGTGTCTGCAGACATCCCTGGCGGCCCGGGCAAGGCCCCCAGCAGGCTGGCAAGCACCAGCCATGCCCTGGTGCTCTCCAGAGCTCTGCTGAGGCAGTGTTTTGCCACAGTGCTGGGGCTGTTGAGCTGATCTCTCTCTTTGCTCAGAATGCCCTGGGGAAGAAGGAGGAATTCCTCCTCTTTGCTGCCTTCTTTGAAGCCACAATGATGGACTCCTCTCTCGGCTCCAAGCCTGTCAGCTTTGAGGTCTCCATAGGTGCGTATTCCCCAGTACCCCGTGTTCAGGAAAACAGAGTGCATCTCCCTGAGCCAGCCCAGGTCAGCACTGTATCCTAAGCTTCAATCCTTGCACAACTTATGCCTTAGAAACAGCAGCCCAGGAAGGAGGTGGGATGAGGCCTGGGAGTGAGCACAGTGTTTTAATTAGCTTAAAAGTCTGGATGCTTTCCTCTGGGATTGGAGATTTGCAGTATTTGTATGGACTGCCTGTCTGAGAAGTCTAGTCAAGGTTCTCCTGAGGCATGGAGGTGAGAAGAGGTAGAAGGCTTTTGGGACAAGAGAAGGAAATGAAGGAGAGGAAGCTGAGATATGGGAGGTGGACATATGGTGCTGAGGGGCTGTGGGTGGTGGGGCAATGATGGCAGGAGAGCAGGTTCAAGCCTCCACCTTCTGAGCTGGAGGGAAGATGCTTGAAGCTGAGAAATCTCCCTGAGCACCCACTGCTGACCGCAGCGGAAGGTAGATGGGGGCTGACAGGCACCCAGTGGAGCTGGTGGAACTTGCAGGCCTGTAGAAGAACTTCCTTGTGATTTCCTGTCTCCCTCTCAGACCTTCTGGTTGTTCATGTGATGCTATGCTTGTTAGATGCTGCTGAACTGCTAATACCAAGAGCAGTGTGTGCCCCCATGCTTCTCTTGGCAGGATGATTGCACTTTGATTTTGCAAGCTGTAGCAAACTCACTGCTTGTTGTTTAACACTGATTCTGCTTCTCTGTTCATTGTTTAATGCTTATCTTCAAGGAAACTATGGTAAAGCTGAAGAGGTTGTGGCCAAAGTACCTAGAAAAGGGGGGAAGGGAGAAGGGAGAGAAGAAAAGCAGCCATTGCTGGACCCCGGTTCAGACAGTGAACTGAATGTTGAAGTCCTGGCCCCAACTTCAGCAGCACAGAACAAGTCGGTGACAATGAGCCAGAGACCAGAGCCTATGGAATATGATAAGTGAGTCTTCTTCATCCTTCTCTCTTGCCTGGCCTGGTCCTGAAGGCTTCCCAGGCTCGTTATTCCAGATATTATTAGTAGGCTGCTCAGTAGTCAGAGTGCTGTGTAGGTGTTTCTCCTCTCTACAACGCTGCAGCTTGCCATGGCCTAGCTGGCTGCCATTGTCCATTAGCCCTATGGGTCGTATGGTGTCTGCATCGTGTCTGCAGGTGATCAAGGACAGGGTCCTGGGGAACTGTGTCCCCATTGATGGTGGAAGTCCCTTTTCTGATTAACAAGCTGCATCCCAGGGGCTCGATACCAGCAAGGAGGAGGGATAGGAGTGCTCTGGTGCCTGTTGTCCCACACTGGGCAGGCGAGGCATATGTGCAAGTTCTTCCCATGAGATGTTTGTTCTGGGAACGCTGCCTGCCTTGTTCCACAAGCCTGGCAATATCTTGGTGTTCGTGTTGTGAACCATCAGCTGTGCCTGCTCCTGCTGCTCAGTCTCATAGCAGCAAGGAACCTCGGCAGCATCCCACACACCTACTAGCCTCATTCATCTGGGTACATACCTCTCCTTCTGCCAGAAACTCTGCGTGCTAGTTTGGGATGGCAAAAGGCAGATCCATCATCTTGAAACCATGTCCATGGTTCAGGGCCGGAAACTGCTGGTTCTCTGTGGGGAGGACAGAGCCTGACTGTTGCTCTCTGTGCTGGGCATGCATGTGCTGCGTTGTGACATCGCATGTGCTAAAACAGCTGCGCTGCCACAAACAGCAGCCATAACCTCCCATGCCTACTGCCCTTAGGTCGTACAGTTGCCTGCCCATGGTGCATGAGAAGCCCTGCATATATGTGTGGAGCTACTGGGAGGATCACACCTGGAGGCTCTGCAATTCCAACTGGATTGTCAAGCTGGCAGAGCGCCTGGTAGTGTTTGCGGGGCGTGGGGTGGCTCTCTGGGACGTGGTGTTTCCCATCGTGCTGCCTTTTCTCGTAGCACGTGTAGCACGTAGCTCTGTGAGATGCTGGCCTAAGGCATCCTTGCCTCCCTCAGGAGTCAGCATCTCTTGCAGGGCTCAGTCCCATCTGCAGTTTGCCCTTTAGACATGTAGGGAAGGGAGTGCAGAGCCACTGGATGTGCTTTGCGGTGGCTTGGCAGCGTCTTCCAGAGGCATGAGTGACCCAAGGTCTGTGACAAAAAGCTCCTCTGCTGCCAGTCCTGTGCTGCATGTTCACTGGGGACGTTGCTGCAAATGGACTCTCAGCCTTGGGCTGTCATCTGAGATCTCATTTGTCCTGTTTGGGCTTATAAATCTGAAAGGAGAGGTTGCTAGTGTGCTTCAGTGACTGTTCAAGGACTAAGACATAAAGTGCTGTTACAAGCAGTGCTATATTGTCCTCAAACTCCAGAGACTGGCAGCAGAGCACTGACCCACAGAGCTCACATGGGCCCCAGCTCTGCAGAAGGGCACGAGCCATTTGGGGCAAATGTGTCTTTGCCATATTTCACTCTAACCCTGCAGCCTGGCACAAGCTCTTTGAAACCTGTGTTTTCCCCACAGGAGCAGGGGCTAGATGATGTGGAGAAGCTCATGAGAAGGCCAAAGGCTAAAGCAGAAGAAAGACTCCGAGAGGTGCTGGAGGAATTTGTAGCTGGATGCAGGTTAGCATGTTCCTGATTTCCTAAAATTTCTTATTCCGAGTTTAGGAGGTTGTATCATGTCATGCCTGGGCTGTGCACAGCCTGCCCTCTTGTCATCTTGAGGATGAGCAGGAGGAAACCAAGATGCCTTAGGGAAAGGACCCTGTATCTCTGCAAGCTCAGATGGGAGACCACAGTCCCAGGAAGCACAGGAGGAAGAGAAGGCAGTCTCACGATGTTCCTGAACTGGGCGTTCTCCTAAGTGTTAGGACTTTTTCTTCACTCTCTTAAATCACATACATAGGCAAGAGAGGAAGCTGAGACTACTGTTTCAACCACTGTGACTGCCCGCTCACAGACCTGTGCTCTGTTTGCAGGGTGCAGGGTCTGAGCTGCTTTTCTCATTACAGGCAATATTCACTCAATGCAGAGAGAAAAACCATGGCACATCCAAACAACCTTGACAGATGTCGGACAAAATACATCATGCGCAACACCGTAAGCTGTGGAATGTGGTGGTGAGGGGGATGTAGTGTAATCCCTGCTCTGGGGAATGGGGCTGGAGGATGAGCTAGAATTGATGGTAAGAGGAAACTTGGAGCCAAGACCCACAGTGTGTCACAGGCTTTTACTGTAGTATCTCCTCCTCTGTTCAGAGTAATATAGCTTCCAGCAGATGGAGTAGAAGCAGGGATTGGCCATTTCTTCCTCCAGTTTTACACAAATGCTTTGCCCTGAGGCCATCCTTTCTCTTCCCTGGGACATGTGTGGCTGAGCACACGTGGGTTGTTGCCCATGAGGCTGCTGGAGGCCTCTCAGTGCAGGCTACTTTTCCAGGCAGTTTTGGAGGAGCTCCCTGAGACCCAGTTTCCTGGGGGACTCAGCACATAGGCTGGGGGTCCCATTCAGTGGATCTACAACAGCCATCCACCTGCCCTCCCCTGGAGAGGGCAGCATCTAGGAACCATAATCCTGCACATAAGGCCAACAAGCTCAAGAGAGTGCAGTTATGTACCCTCCATCACAGCATGGCAGAGTGCTTCTGCAGTCGCAGTTCCCATCAAGTTACAAACCTTTGAAAGACTGACCAAAATGCAGTAACAGCAGCAGGAAATAGAGTTCAGGTGTGTCTGGATCCCAGCTCCCTTTCATCTGCCCCCCTGCACATGGAGCAGGGTGGGCAAGGGCATCTTCTTCATCAATATCCCAGCTATGTTGAAAGTGCTTTAAGTCTGAGACCTCTCTGAAAGAGATAACCAGTCCGAGAGATGGGTTTTCTGCATTTTTTTTGTTCAGTCAGTCCATACTGGGTTTGTACCCTGAATTCCTTTTGGATTTCATTATCAGTTCTGGTTCATCACAAAAACCCTGTTCAGATGTAGACTCTATCAATTAATGGACATGACAGCCCACCCCTTATCTTCCAGGTTCCAGTATTTTCACATTCCCACACCTCAGTGGTCCTGGTTGCTCCAGCTCCATGTGCAAAGCTCCCCCCCAGGCACTATGTGGAGCCTTAGACCACCAGCTCCTGAAATACTTATTCCTTATATGTCTCTCTGCTCCAAATGACATGGAAGTTTATGGACTTCCATTACTGTCTGGTATCAGCAGAGATAAGAAGTTAGTGGAGTCCCCAGTCCTTGGCACCCTTCACTGAGAGGCTCATTCTGGATCCATGAAGGTTCATTCTCAGCAGCTAGCAAGTGAGCCATGATGGAGGTCGGGGCCTGATGGGGCAGGATGGATGCGATCAGTGTACAGGCTCTTCCCAGGGCAGCCTCATGAGGTGTGTGAGTGTGGCATGCACGGGTTATGGCCAGGCATGTGATGGCTGTGCTCTCTGTTCAGATCCTGTATGCGAAGCAGGGGCTCCGCATGAGGAGGCGGCTGACTCGAGCCAACATCAAGGAGAAGGTTAAGGAGACGAGGAAAATCCTGGCAAAGCTACGCTTCTTGGCTGAAGAGGTACGGCTGCTCCTGGGCCATCCTGCTCCCGAGTGGGAAAGGGCATGGGAAAGAGGGGGTGCTGGGCTGGCTGCTGAAGCTGTCGCCAGCCTGAGTTGGGGCTTATTTACTATGACATCTTCTTTTGCTACATGAAACCCCAAGTTCCAGCTGCTGGAAGTTAATGTATTTCATGTACTGGTCCTCATGAGGAATGAGACTTCACAACCTTGCAAGACCCTCGATGACAGAGCTGGGGTCCAAGTGGCTTGGTGGTGGGTTGGAGGCAGAGCTGGATCAACTCCAGACCCCCTGGGGCATGCCTGCCCTCCCTGCCAGGGCAGCCTGGCCCATGGCCATGCCCACAGCGGGGCTGCGGGTAGTCTGCCTGGGAAAACAGCCTTGCCTGCGCTGCCCAGACTCCCAGCAGGGACCGATGCTGGACATGTTCTGCAAATTCAAGCTTGTATTAAAATAAGGTCTGTCTTCTATAACAGGGATTCTCTGTGTTTGAAGTTTTTCTGGCTCTATTTTAAATAGCTCTGAAAAAGAAGTGCTTTCATTTAGTATAAAACAGAATGCAGTGCTCACTGGAGTTAAGTGGACAGATGTTGACGCAGTTCGGAGAAATCTTTTACTAAGTAAAATAAAATCATTATGAGCAGAGTTCAGTCAGAGTTGTCAAGGCTGTGCTTTGCACAGCTGTAAGGTGAGCAGAATCACGCCTTTAGGTATGTGAGTGTAGATTTTAGCACGAACAAGACTTTGCTTCTCACACTGTCATGTGGAGAAGCTGTCCTCTGGCTCCAGCCTGCATGGGCCTGGCTGCAGCTGGTCCCAGAGACAGAGAAGGACCACTTCCCACTTCATTCCCTCCAATCGGGTGGGAATGTTGCCATCTCTGTGGGGTTGGTCTTACCCTGGCATTAGCCCAGGCCTAACCTGGGCCACTTTTAGTCCTTGCATGGAGGATGGCAGTCCTGTTTTGGATCAGTAATAAATTGTTTCAGCTACTTCTATACTGAAACACTGTTTGTCTCACATGAACTGCTGCTGAAATGATTGCAATGTCATTAAAATACTTGCATCTTTTGTGATTACTTGCAAGTTTATGCCTAGATCACATCACACATCTGTGGTGGGTACCGGCCAAGAGGGCAGTAGCTTGCCCTGCTGCCTCTCCCTCGTACTGGAAGAGTTGTGTTGTTTGTGGGAAACCACAGTCTGTGCAGCCTGTGCTGGAGGCCTTAAAGGCTCTTTGCAGAAGTACAAAACACTAACGCCAGGGAAACTGAGAGGGGGAAGAGAACTGAAGTCAGTACTAAAAAGAAGCCATTGCTCCCATCTGTGTGTCTGCTTCATTGCAAGTCCCACTTTGAATCCAAGCTGCAGCTTTACGTTAGGCACTCCTGCTGTGGGAATGACAATTAATGCATTACCTTAACATGGATAAGCAGCTGGGTTCCTGTCAAAGGTGTGGGTAAAAGTACTGCTTCTCCAGTTCTCACCAGGGCTCCTTCTCTACCTGGCAGGATGGGAGTGGGTGCATCCTGCTGGTGTTTCTAGTAAAAAAAACAAGGCGTATCACAAATCTTTCCAGGCAACATGTGGTCAGGAGCTATTGCAGAGCCTTATTGCAGAGCTGAGATTTGCAGAAGCATGTGTCCAGTGTTAGGCCCCATTATTTGCATCTGGATATTCTGAAGTGGGGGAGACTTTCACTGAGCTATTGCCTGTGAAATGGGGGAGACTTCCACTGTGAGTGTCAGTGGAGAGAGGACTGGCTGCGTGCTCTTCCTCTGCTGTGATGTTCCTCCCTTTCCTCCCTTCCAGCCCCAGTGTACCCTCCCCGATGTTCTTGTCTGGATGCTCAGCAATAACAAGCGCGTAGCATATGCAAGAATTCCTGCACAGAACGTCCTCTACTCTGTTGTCGAGGAGGAGAAAGGCAAGGACTGTGCAAAGATCCAAACTGTCTTTTTGAAGGTAAAGTTTGTAACAAAATAGCGTGTTCCCGCTTGCTTCATGCTGCTTCTCTCTCCCCACTTCCAGCGTTCCTTCCTGGCGCTGGCAAGGAAACCACAGCTCTTGTGCTACCATTGCCTTTTGCCAGTGCTGTGCTCCCTCCTGTGCTCTGCAGCTGGTTGCTGGCTGACGGTCATTGTCACGGTCTGGACAGGGCCTGGCTGGGTTGGGAAATCTGCTAAACCTCCTGTGCTCTCAGGTCCCTGGCTTACACACTGGCGAGATCTTTGCCAAACTGGAAATCTACATGTGGCTTGGGATAACTAAATATGCAAAGAACTGCACCGTGGAGTTGCCTGAGGAGTTCAAACACCTCTCGGAGAGTGGACAGGACATAGCCCAGCTCTCAGCATATGTTCCTCCCAGCCGGCTCAGCAGGGATGGTGAGTGCAGACTCCACTGATTCCACTTATTTGAATGCAAGCAGGAGAGCAGAGAGGTGAGAGGTCATGCCCCCGGGTTAGTGCCCAAGGGGTAGGACCTGTTGATCATCTCTGTGTCATCTCCAAGACATGACTGGGACATGCAGGTCCATTTTGCTCTGGTGAGGATGTTTTACCAAGTTCACAGCTGGAGCAGCAGGCAGGAGGGGAGCTTTGTAGGTGCTGAGCATGCTGTCAAACTGACCATGGGCATGAGGTCTGCCCCCATACTCCATGGCACTTGCTGAGATTCAGTGGTGCTCCCCAATGGCAGATACTCACAGCAGGTCACTACACACGTCATGTCCTTCCTGAGAATGTCTGGGGAGCCTGCTAAGCTTGGCTGGCTTGGCCAAAACTTTTGAGATATACTGGCCTGGGAGCTGCAGCGAATGCCTTTAGAAGTGGTGTCCATCTCTTGCAAGTTGTGCCTGCTCTCATCTGGCTGGTCCACACTCTTATTTGTGCATTTTTCTGGCTGCAGGCAGGGCTGGTCAGGCAATGTGGACCTCTTTCCTCTTTTTCTTACCAGACTTCAGCTACTTCCAGCTCCGAGCCCATCTGTATCAGGCTAGAGGGATCCTCCCTGCAGATGAAAATGGCCTTTCAGATCCGTTTGCAAGAGTGGTGTTTTCGACTCATTGCCAGACCACCAGGGTGAGACCCCTTAACAACCCCTTGGAGACAAATCATCATGTCCTCACTGCCATGTTGAAAGCTAGTGCCATGGCAGTCCTCTGGGAAGTTCTGTATCTCCAGGCACAGAGGCATCTGTGTGCTCTGACCAGCGTAACTACACTCAGGAAACATTTGACAAAACATATATATCATTGAACATGGTCTCAAAGGTTGATTGGCACGTGCTAGTCGACCTCAAGCATTCCTCTCGCACTCTTGCCGCCTCCCCTTCTGCCAAACACTGGCTGTGTGCAGCTGCGGGGGCAGAGATCTGCCCATGCTTTCCTCACTCTCTTTACAAAGCAAACTGGATTTGGTTCCACTGGCTGTGGTAACCTCAGGCCTCCTGTCCCTGTTTGTAGATGCTGGAGGAGACACTGAGCCCGATGTGGAATGAGCTACTTTTGTTTGACCAGCTCGTTATCGATGGGAAAAGAGAGGAGCTGAAAACAGAGACGCCTATCGTTATAGTCAACCTCTTCAGCCACAGTAAATTTGTAAGTATGGCCATGCCTCCCTCCTGCTGTTGCTTCTAGGGCAGGGAAGGCAGAGGAGCTCTGTATGGGTTGAGTGAGTAGGAACTTAGGAGCCACATCACTGGTTTCTGTGACTCAGCCGGGGTCCTGGTCAGCTGGTGGTGGTGAGGCCTGGAGACCATGGTTGAGACTTTCTGCATACTTTTGCTACGAGCTTGAGTGAAGCTGCAGGGTCCAGGGTGCAAAACAAGTCAGAGCTGCGCCTGAGCCAGGGCCTGGCGAGAGCTGAGTGGATCTGAGATCTTCCCTCTGGAGAAGCACTGCACCTCTCTTGGCTGCCTGGCAAGCTTCCTTGGCAGGTTTACGTCACCGTAAACTCATCTGGAGTTTATTATCATCAGGGGAATGGCATAACTCACACTGCACTTTCCTATGTAGCTCAGCAGTCTGGGCCCACAGTACAAGCCAGACAGTGACATACGGGAGCGAGTTCAGTGGAGGCCACTGAACTCGGGGAGCTGGAGCACTGGACATACAAGGAGAGCCTGAGGGAGCTGAGTCTGTTCAGCCTGGGGAAGAGGAGGCAAAGGGGACATCTTTTTGCTGTCTGCAACTGCCTGATGGGAAAGTGTAGAGAAGAGGAAGTCAGACTTTTCTTGGAGGTGCACAGGGACAGGATGACAGGCAATGGACACAAGCCGGAACAAGAAAAATTCCGGCTTGATATAAGGAAACAATCTTTTCATCTCGAGGGTGGTCAGACTCTGGGCCAGGGGCCCAGAGAGGTTGTGGGATCTCCATCCTTGGAGACATTCAGACCTTGACTAGACGAGACCCTGAGCAACCTGAAGTTCTCTGGTGTGTGGTCTCAGGCCATTTGCCCTGATCTGCACAAAGGCGACTGTGAGTTAAGAGGAGCTGCTGCAGGCACCTCTCATCTGCTTCTGGCTCCGGATGGAGCAGAGGCAACCAAAGCAGAGGACTGCATGGAAGAGAGACCTTGTGCTGTGCAGGCAGCTGGAATTAACAGTGGTCATTTTTCTGAGGTGGTGAGATAATGCAGGGATGCTTTGACCTGCTCTTTTCTTTCTGGCAGGGCTCCCCCGAGTTCCTCGGCCAGGCCTTTGCTGTCCCGCAGGTGCAACTGGTCGATGAGCCATACAGCAAACCTGCCCTGCAGTTCTTTGATTTCTACAAAGGAACCAAAGCAGCAGGGGAGCTCATCGCCACTTTTGAGCTGATTGAGCTGGATTACAGCGGCTATTTGGAGGTAACAGTCTTCTAGGAAGTCAAACGTTGTTGCTAGCAATCTTGGCAGAGCTGTGCAAGGCAAGGATGTGGTTGTATGAGGCCAAGTGGAGGATTCTCTGTTGAAAGCCACATCTGGTTTTCACTTGAAGGGAGAATGCAGAGGCAGAGCCTGGGGGCACAAAGTGAGGGTAGAGGGGGCCATGGGATGGAGGAGAAACAGCTTTCATGGCTTTGTGTGTCCTGCCTCTGTCTGTTCAGCCAACAGTGCCTGAGGATGTGGAGCCCAAGGAGCCTGGCTACCTGGGAGACCCTCGCGCCGGACGGTTCATCATCCCTGAGGGCATCCGCCCGGTGCTGAAGGAGTTTCGCATAGAGGTGCACTGCCTTCTGCCAGGCCGGCTCTGAGCCGAGCTGCCCCAAGCACGCAGCACAACCCGGCCTGTGCAGACAGCAGGGCTGGGGGAGGGAGTTGGTCTCGGGGCTCAAATGCACCTCTGAGGCCTGAGCAGATGCCAGACATGGAGGGTGCTTGACATGAGGGAGAAACCTTTCTAGTAGTTTAAAAGCGCCAGAACCCTTGTGCTTGTCCCCACAGCATGAGCTTGGATCCTGAGTGGCCAGGTTGCCACGAGGTGCAGCCTCATGCCTCTCTGGGGGTCCGTGTCCAGTGGGGTGAGCGGGTTGGCAGCGGGCTGGAGGAGCCTGGCATCATGGCACTGCCAGGCAGGGGTGCAGGCCATGTGGCCATGAAGTGCCTGGCCCATCTGGAGCGGCTGGGCAGCTTTGTGTGCTTCAGATCCTGTTCTGGGGCCTGCGGGACCTGAAGCGGGTGAACTTGTTCGAGGTGGATCAGCCTCAGGTGATCATCGAATGTGCTGGGAAAAAAGTGGAGTCGGAAGTTATCACGGCCTACAAAGGGAACCCCAACTTCACCGAGCTGGTCAAGTACATGCACGTGGTGAGTGAGAATGGGGCTGCCTGCCCCCGTGCGCAGACTGTCTGCATGGGGCGAGGGTACTGGAAGGGAGCTGCCCCCACGTCTGTGCTCTCCCAGTGGCTCCTCTCTCCCAGGGCTAGATGGTTCAGCTGCGGATCAAAACCTTTTGTGAAACTGCCTGCTGAGAGCTGCCTTAGCTATGGTCCTTCACCAGTGAGGTGCTGGTTTTAGGCCAGAGCTGTAAAGTGCTGTCAGACCTCCCCAGCTGCAGCAGGGCCACAGGGGGTGTTGGCCTTGCTCCTACAAACTCTGCGTGTGGTCTTCTGCAGGAACTCCCAGAGCAGGTCTACCTGCACCCTCCCCTCAGCATCTTTGTAGTGGAAAAGCGGGCATTTGGGCGCACTGTGCTGGTGGGGACCCACATTGTGTCCAATGTCATGAAATTCTCTCCCAGAGAGCTGGAGGAGGAGCTGGAAGATGAACCCAAAGGTGAGCTGCTTGGTGAGAAAGGGAGTTCCCAGATCAGGCAAGGCTCTTGTGGAGGGAGCAGGGAACTTCTGTGGAGGGCAGGGATCTGCGGCTCTTCTGCCCCATCCTAGCCAGGCACTAAAGACCTTGTCCGAGAAATGTAAGATACCCAGCAAAAGCACAGCATGGGGCAGGAGGAGGACTGGAGGTTGGGTTGTGCTCCTCACTGGGAAAAGGTCTGCAGCATTTTTTGGAGGTGGCTGGAGTCAAGTGCTGGACTGCAGGGTAAGTGCTGGTGTCTCTCTTTGGGGCTTGCAGTGGGGTGACTTTTTTCTCCAAGGTTACCCTATCATTTGCCTCCCCATCACATGGACAGGACTGTTCACCCATGGACATGACATTTCCTCATGGACTCTTTCCTATGCAATATTTGCCTCGTAATCGCAGGAACCAGAGGAAGGGGCACAGCTCACAATGTCTCAGACCAGCAAGCCATTTAGCTGGGGCTAGGTATTAGACAATGTCTTATCCCCGTGGGAAGTTTGTATCTAGATTCAGAGATGTTTAGCCCAAGAAAGACTATTGTAATAATCTGTTTCAACTTTCTGTGTAACTGATTTGGAGAACAGTCCCCAGTGAGTCCCCCCCATCAAGCTTTAGAGAGTGTGAGCTGGTGAACAAGGACCTCAAATTTAAGGGTTTCCAGCTCTCTCACACAGTTGGGTCAAAGACTGCTTGTTGAATAATGGAGTCAATAAATAGCTCTATGACAGCAATAGCTGGAGATCCTGATCTGGCAGCATGTAAATAAGCATGGCATGAAGGGGAAGAAGCAAAGGATTGATCTGTGGTGATTTCTGAATAGGGAAATTATAACTCATAAATGCAAGTTTGTGGGAGTTAGCAACAGGCATGTGGATGACAGTGGCCGGATCTCAGCACTGTACTCAGATTTCTAGTAATCTTTTGGCAGGGTCTGTTAACAAAAGCTGTGAAAGTAACCACACTGTAGTGGGGTAAGAGAGAGGGTTTTCTTGTGGATTATTAACTGGTCTAAGAATAAGAGGCAGTGGGCAGAAATAAATGCATGGGAACATGAAGCTCTCTCTCTTCATTTCAGCTCAGAAAGTCTCATCCCGGCCCCTGCCCTCTCAGGCTGTGATAAATGTTGGCCTGGCAGCTGGTGACCTGGGTCCCAGCACTCTCCCCCTGAGTCTTGTGAAGGTGAGTGTTGTGTTGGGCCTGCCAAATTTTGAAGTTTGGAAACCCAAACTGAAGCTGAACAAACAGAAAAGAAAGTTCAGAAGCTCAAAGTTAGGTTTTGACAACTGGCTTTTGCTCTGGACCCAGATACTCCCCTTTCCCTGCCTATTTCATGGAAGAGCGTCACATCCACTTTTTCTGCTCCTTACCACTGCTGTGTGTCTGGGCTCTAGCACAGTGAGAAGAGCTGTGTTGCCTCGTGCAGTGAATACTGCTGCTTTGGTAGCAAAGCACAAACCCAGAGCTACATGCAGCTTTGCATCTCCTGTGATCTGCCCAAAAGCTGAGCCTCTGATGGGGGCTCTCAAAGTAATAGTGCAGTCTTTAGCGTGTAGTGTGTGGGTGTCCTGTATAGTCATTTCCTCACTCTGAGCCCTTTGCTCTGTGGTTTTAAGGCCCCTTTGAAGAAAATTCCTATCAATAAGCTTATAAAGAAAAATGATGAATATGAAGAGGAAAAACCGGAGCTGGAAGAACTGGATTGGTGGTCCAAGTACTACGAGTCCTTAAAGGAGCTCAATAACCAGGTAATCTCTTTTGGTAGCTGCCAGCAGAGGTGAAAAGTGGCCACACTGGCTCGAGGAAGATGTTTTCAAAGCACTAAGTGCCATGGGAATCCTTGTGGCATGGATCTGCAGTAAGATGTAGGCTTTTAGGTATCAAACATACTTAAGGTAGTCAGGTATCAAACATCTACCAAATGGACTGATTTCAGTGGGCAATGGATGCTGAAACATTTTTAAGGATAGGGACCCAAGTGGTTTTGAGAATGGGACTGAGCTCTTGAGTTGTTCTGACACTCCTGAAAATGTGACATTGTTGATTTTAGCTGCAATGCAGGGCCTTTCATGCTAGTTGCTCTCTGTCCTGACCATCTTCTGAGGGTGGGCCGTGGGTGTGTGATGTAAACTGCAGTGCAGGTCTGCCACAAATCTGAAATCCTTGCTTGCCCTGTGCTGATCTGGATCCCAACTAAAAAGCCAGAAGAAAGAGCTGAGGAGAGAAAAAGGTGTGTATTCCAGGTGTGTCGTTAAGGCACTTATTGGATACTCCCCAGAATAGTGCTGATGCTAACTGATCTTGGGATAGGTATTAATGACTCTGCCAGAAGGAAAGCTTTGGAAGTGTTGTGTGCTTGGAAGGAGAAGCTTTTGCTCTCTGGGATGTGGGGTGACTCTGTGTGTGTGTTTCAGATGCGCAGTGATGAGGAAGATGCTGAGAATGATGACCTTAATGATGCAGGTGAGTCCTCTGGCAATACCCAGCTCTTCTGTGCTCCTGGGAGCCGAGTAGAGCAAAAGCTTTACACAGTCTCAGATGGTGCTGCACTTACGGAAATGGTGTCTGAGCAGGTAATGACTTTGCAACGTTCAGCAAAAACAACACAAGGGAGAGCAGAGAGACTAGAAACACTGGCAAGAGCTAACGAAGGTGATTTCAAGTGGAGAAACATGGAACTTTCCTTGGGAAAGTTGGGAAAATTGTACTGAAGCAACAGCCTTCTCTAGTGGGCGAAAATTCTGCTGAAAAATCAGCTGCAGAGATTGTGGGATTGTCATGGTGAGAGCAGGAAGCAAAGGAGGGATGGACAGAGAGGGTGATGGAGAGACAAAACCATGTGGGAGCCGGGAATCACTCTGTGCACATGGAGGGGCCTCAACCAAGATACAGGATTCATTCAGAGGTAAGAGGAAGACATTAATAGAAGCAGAGGATCTGGGAATGATGACATGACTGTAGGGTCAGGTTTGCTGAGGCTGTGAGCAGTGGCTGGCTTAGCAGTGACCTGGAAGATGAAAGAGTAAGTTTAGAAGTGAGGTAAACCCCAGTGAGGGAGGGGAATGGGAGTGGAGGGATATCTGCATGCTGTTAGTGCTCAGGAGGTTTGGGATCCTGGCCACTTCCTAAACAGCAGCCATTCAGGCTAGTGGGGTAGGCGAGTCTGCTGGTTTCTGTCCCCCCACCAAGCAGACATGCCGAGCTGAGGTGCTGTGAGGCGCATGTTCCAGACAGCAATAGCTCCAGTTGTCCTGACATAGGATAAAACCCTGGCTGAATGCAAAAGGTCTTGCCAGGGTCATTTTGTAGACAGGCACTTGAGATGATGGGAGAGACCAGGATATTTCCCAATCTCCTTTTGCCATTTCTAGATGGAGGAAATCTAAATGCAGCCTCCATTGACATAGAAGCAGAAGAGGAGGCAGTAATTGAAGCTGAACCAACTCGACCCAAGAGGAAGCTCATTGCCACACTTCAGGTGGGTCTTGATGTGACAGATGTGGTCTCTTTGGACTGCATCCCTTTAGCCATGTCGTCGTTGCCTTCCTGCAGTGGGGGTTGTACTGGGACGGAGAGCCTGACCCAGCAGTGTGCCCTGAGCCCCAACCTTGCCAGGTTCTGACACAGCTAGTGAGACCTCAGAGCCAAGGCTTGTAATGGAGGGACTTGTGGCTAAAGAGCTGAGATGTGCATGCACATCTGGGGATGGACATGGGATGAGGGAAACCCGTTAATATTCTGCACTGAATAATACTGGGGCAAGACAGGACCAGGTGAAATGGTTGAAGCAGCCAGAGGCTGCCCTCTTCAGAGGATGGTCTGTCTGAGTCTCCTCCCCTTTAAGATGACAGGAAAAGGCCCCAAATGACTTTCTGTTTATTTTAGATCTACAACTCTGAGCTGGAAAGTGAGTTTGATAACTTTGAAGACTGGCTGTGTATCTTCCCCCTTCATCGTGGCAAAACAAATGAGGATGAAGATGGAAATGAAGATGAACATTTTGTGGGGAAGTACAAGGTATTATATCATTTGAATGGCATTTGTACTGCATATGAAAGAAAATCCTCAGGGCAACCTGTATCTCAGAGCTTTCAGACACCAGCAAAGCCTTGGGAGAGGGCAGGTGTGTGCAAGGTGATGTGAAGGCACAGTGCGATATGGCTAGGGTACTGTCAGGTACTGCTGAAGGAATTATGTGCTGCGATCCTTTGTTAGTGGATAAATGCACCTGATTTAGATTTTTCTGCTCTTACAAAGTACCAAGGGACTCTTATCCTGGTGGGGTACCTGAGTACATTCAGTATGCAAATAAGTGTTAGCAAACTTCACTGGCTTTAAAATTAATAAAACTTGTTTACAAGAAGCATCATTCTCCCACCTAAGAGCTTTTGAAGACCCTGAAATACAACTACAGAATCTGATTTAAGAAGGCCCTTAAAAAAAGCTTTGGTGCCTCCCTGCCTTTGGCAGTCCAGTTATGTGCTCAGAGATGCTCAGTTCTCCTGGTGTTGGCAGTGGTCTGATAGCCTGCAGGATAACCTGCCAGCAGTGACTACCTAGTCCGTGTGGTCACTGGACACCTTGATGGTGCCTCTGGATAGAGCTGCCCCCATGGGCACAGGATTTCTGTGGTTCACGTGGGGCAATGTCTCTGATTTCTCAGTATGCAGGTGAGGCTGGTCTCAGTGGCTCCAGCCCATCCAAGATGTTCTCTTTTGTATCTTGTTGTTACCCATAGTATCTTCTCTGCAGGGCTCCTTCTATGTCTACCCTGCTGAGGAAGCTGGCACAGAGCACAGAGTCTCCCAGGGCATTCCAAGGAACAGACCCATCAAAGTTCTTGTAAGAGTTTACATTGTTAAGGTAAGCAAGTCTCTTGTGGTGGTGGCAGTAGTGCTTGGAGGTCTGTCCTTACCTAAGCACCTCCTGCCACTCTTCACCTGGGTAATGCGAGCGGTGGCCCTTGTGAAGGGCTCAACACTGGCTTGCAAGCTCTGCCAGCCCAGTGGGAGTCAGCTATGGTGAGGGCTGGCATTCACCTCTTGTCCATGGAAGTAAATGGGAAGCTCCCCAGTCGTTGTAGCTTCAAGGCTTGCTGAAAATTCAGGCAACATTTCTCAGCTCCTCTCATCTGCCTTGAGACAGTGAACTGGGGAGCAAGTAGATGAGACAACAATGGGAAACATTGGTGGCTTGTTGACTGGGGATTTGCAAAAAGTGCCTGACTCCCTGCTGGGGCAGCTGGCGGCAGGACCCAACCATGGCCTTGGGTGGTCTCAGGACTGTGCAGTGTGGCCTGTGCACATTGCTCTCTGCAGCTCTCTGCAGGTATTGCAGAACAACTTGTGTATTCCAGGCTACGAACCTGTCTCCAGCAGACCCCAATGGCAAGGCAGACCCCTACGTGGTGGTGACGATGGGGCAAGAGCAGAAGAACACGAAGGAGCGATACATCCCAAAGCAGCTCAATCCCGTATTTGGAGAGTATGCAGGAGGCTTTCCTTTAGCAAGTTTAATAGGAATAGTGCAAATCTGGGGCTCATATTGTGGCCCCTCACGTGGTGTCTTCAGTTCCTCTTTGGTGGAGAATCCTGTGCTGTAACACACAGGTCCCAAGCATGTCTCTTGTCCGTCTGTCACAGGAGCCATAAGTGTTTGGGTTAAGAGAGAAGCAATCTCAAGGGCTTGATTTACCAAAGCAGGAAGCCAAGTAGCAACAGAGCTTTGGAGAGCTCTTTCCCTAACTCCAGGACCTCTATCCAAGAGAATATGCTCCTGAATAAAAAAAAAGCTGTAGTTTGAACACGTACACTGAGGGCTTCATACCCTGAACTTATGGAAAGGCAAACTCTATCAGAGTCCCTTGGGTTGGCAAATACAGTTCTTAAATGGGTAAGATGATCAAAATAGAGCATGTGTTTCATTCACATCTTCTTTGCTAATCATGCTGCTCCCCATTTGCTTCTGTCCAGAGTTGTGGAGCTGACCGTCTCCTTTCCCATGGAATCAGAACTCACTGTGGCAGTGTTTGACCATGATCTGGTAGGATCGGATGATCTGATTGGGGAGACCAAGATTGATTTGGAGAACCGATTCTACAGCAAGCACAGGGCCAACTGTGGCATGGCTTCACAGTATGACACGTAGGTACTAGAGTGATATGTTAGAGCCATGAGACTTGTTCTTCTTGCCTGGTGCTCAGATTGGTAACAGACTGCCTGCAGTTTTGCAGGATGGAGCTCTGCTGATGTTATGTTGGAATCTATTAAGTGACTTTGAATCAACCACAGTCTGACTCTATCAATCAAATTCAATGTCCGTTTGAGCAGTGACAACCAGCGTATAAGGCAGGAGCAGAGCCCTTTCAATGCAGGCCATGGGAGATATTGCAAAGGAGCTGGAGCAGCAGTTGCTTTGCAACTGCCTGGAGCATGTGCTGGAGGAGAGGAGCTACAGGGGAGCGGAGGAGGCGATGTCTTTAAGTAGTCCAGGTCTTTCTGGCTGTGTTCTGCTTCCAGCTGAAATCTCATTTTCATGTCCATAGGAGCAAGATTGAGCCTTATTTCATGTAGGGTTCTGAGAGATTCTGATTTTGCTCTACCTTGGGCTGAAAACTGTAGCGTGTTTTGAGCCAACTTGGCAGGTCTGTTGCCCTCGTGGAGGGAGGACAACAGCTATCAGAAGGGCTGAGCGAGTGGCAGTAGCTACTTGTCTCATATATTAGTCTGCAGTGGGAATTAGTCTGCAATCTGCTCTGTGCATCTTAGAGCCAAACTCCAAATACCATCATTAGTTTGGAATAAAGCAGAGTGACTTTTTTTAATGAGACTAGCAGGGCTGATTCAGGACAAATATCCAGGAAGGTGGTTTTCCCAGGGAATGGATTCTGGCGCTCCAGCTGTGCTGACCCCTGCAGTCTTTGCCGCCAAGGAAAACGTGACTGCAGCCACCTCAAGGGGAGGAATAATAACTCAGCTGTAAGTGGATGCCCAGGGGAGGACAGGGCCGGCATATATCTCCACTAAGACACTTAGCAACCAAATATTTTCAGGTCAGGAGGTTTGCTGAGGCTGCTGTCCAGGCTCCTCTTAACTCCATGTAAACTTTCATCCATGGTATCCTTTGAGCAGGCATTCCACAGATCCGCAGTGGCTTACATGGATAACTCCACCTCCTTTAGCGCTTCTGGCTCATACCAGCTTCCTGTGATAGCTCTAATTCCCACTGCAGACTAATATATTTTGCATGTAGTAGCAAAAATTCTCTCACATTGCTGAGCTGTGGAGAAAAATGCTTACTTGACATTAATGTAATTTTGACCTCTTTTAGAAAGTAGGACAGTTTCTCTAGCAGTGGCTAGTTCTGTGAGCAGCAAGACTCGTGATGTCTGTTTTCCTTTGGTCTTATCTAATACGGATCCTCTTGTGTCTAATAAAATAGCTGAGCTCATGCTGTAGCTTTTCCTTCCAAGGAAATGCTAACTTGAGTCTCCCTCCTCTACTCAGGAAGCTTTTCTTACACTATTGATGGGACAAAACAAATCTGAGATGTGTCCATCAATTTTTATTTGAACTTGACCAACAAATGGAAAGTTAGCGGGAGAGCTAGGAGACTGACAGGCAGACATCTGACAGCAAAACTGCATGCACCTCATTTCACTAAGTGAGGGATCACTCATGTTTAGACTAAACTTGCTCGACCTGTTTTCACTGTGCAGAAAGCTCCCACTGTTGTACACCATCCAAAATTAGATCTGAATTTTTTGGGGGAACTTGGTTAGCCTCCTGCAGTGGATCCATCAGAGGATGATGAAGCACCTGAGGTGCTGGCAGGTATGGCATATTGAACTTTGGTCTTTGGGCAGTTTTTTGCATACAAGTTTTCTTCTCCTCTTCTATGAGGAATTAGCTCTAGATGTGGAGATGAGTCCCCAGAATTGCTAAAAGCTCTCCCAGTCTATCTCCCAGTTAAGACCTGCTGCTCAAATTGCTCCTCTTGCTTCTCTTAAGCTAATGGTTATGTGATGTGCAAACCTGGCTTGTTCCAGAGGAGGAGCATTCATTAAGTTTTTGTGTGCCTGTGAGAAAGAAAATCTGAGTCAGGGTCTGGTGGCCCAGCCTGTGCTGGAAGGAAGTCAGGGGTGTCTCACACCTAGTCAAAATATCCATCATGTCTAAAATGAAGACATTCTCCCTTCCCTGCAGAAATGGCTATAACATGTGGCGAGATGCTTTCAAGCCCACACAGATCTTGGATAGTTTATGCAAGAAGAACTCGCTCCCTGCAGCGGAGTACAGACGGGAGGAGGTCAAAGTGAACAATCAAGTCTTCAAGGTCCCTCCAGAGGCTTTTCCTGAAGGTACAGAGCACTCCGAGAACCACTAGTGCTCCCTTAAACGGCCACCTGTGCTCAGCAATGAATGTGCTGATGAACCCACCAGCCTCTCCTCCTCAAAGTGGGAGGTCGATTGGGCCATTGGCCCTGACTCCTTGCCCTGCAAGGTCCAGGGTTTCTGGGTCGCTGTGGGGAGCACCCGGGGCATACTCAGCGGGCCCAGTGATGTGTTTATGCTTGGTGGTGCACTCTGGCCCTGGCTAGGTAGATGGTGGTGTTGTACTGGGGGGAGATATGATCCAGACTGTTTGGTCCCAGAGTGGCTTCCCAGGTAGTGGGTGAAGCAATCACCCTGCAAACTAATCCCGCTCACATGGCAGCAATGTGCTTGTGGTTTTGATGGATGGTTGAGCAGAAGGCTTAGCTTTTTCTAGTGGCTGGTGTTGGCAAATAGCTGTATCTCCATCTGTTTGTGACCACCATCACCAAGATACTGGTGTCTTTTAATTGTTGGGGGGGGATTTTTTCAGTCTCCTTTGCTATCCTTTGTTGGCTGAGTCCTTCAGGGATGTTCTCTGCTTTGGGGGGCTTTAGGTGCTTTGGGGGGCTCCCCACTGCTGTTGATTTCCTTCTTGTAGGCAGCTACCATATCCTCTTTGCCGTTTCCCCCCACACACACACTGGAATTATAAACTGCTAGTTGGGGCCAGTAGCATCCAAGGATGTGGCAATCCTTCCTTGTCTATATCAGCAGTGATGGTCAGGGAGGTTCTCCACAGCCCTGTCCCTGGATGTCGCTGCTGGACACATTCCTTCCAGTGCCCAACACTTGGGCAGCCAAGTCCAGCCTGGAGGGAAGGATGGAGCAGACCTTGTGGATGGCTGGATCCTGTGAGGCAGCGCTGCCCATCCTGCCCAGAGATGGGGCATCCTATGTGTCCTGCCAACTTTACCTTCTGCCCATTTCAGTGCTGCTGTTCCTCAGCTTTCCACTGACCTCTATGAGGGGTGGAAGAGATCCCATTCAGGATAGCACAAGGAGCTTCTAGAAGCCCTTTTCCCCTTCCCTCAGGTTGCTGGGTAGCTGGGAAGTGAGAAGTGGGGTGCTGTCCTGCCGCTCCTCTGGCAGTCAGGACCTCCTGCCATGCTGGCCACTGGGACCGTGTGGGTTGGAGATGGGAGGTATGAACACACTACACTCTCTGCTCTTCCTCTTGGAAAAATGGCACTATGCCCACTTTCTTCTTTCTCTTCCTTTGCCAAGTGCTTTCCATCTGCTCTTTTGGAAATAACTGGAATTAAGATTGAAATAATCAGTCTTCCTTTCAGAGTCAGTTTAAACAGGATTTCAGATTCTATCTCCAAACATTCATTTAAACAGACCCTTTTCCTCCTCATTGTATTTTCTCTTGGTACCATTTAGGAAGCCCTCTTTTTCCTTTTGCCCCTTTGCCCATCAGTAGTTGTGGTTGTTTCCCTGCTGGTCTTATCTCTTTCTGAAGCTGCAGAGCCCACATAAGCCACATCATCAGCCTCAAAGGCTCTTTGCCTTTTTATTTCCAACTGTTTTCATCTCTCTTTTGAGCCATTTTGGCTAATTCCCATTGTGTCTACAATCTTTTCTCAGACAGGTGATTGCACTGGGTTATATCTGGACTGTTTTTTTGCTTTATGTGAAGCAAGACCAAGAACTACCCATTTTGTCAGGGCTCCCAGTGCCCCCACTAGTATTTGAAAGAGCTGGTTTTAGAATGAACCCATTTGTTGCTTTTTGACAAAATCAAAAAACTCTGATAGGGATAGCTGTCCCCAACTGCATGCTCCTGCTGTGCTCCTGCAATGCCTGGGCCTTGACAAGGAGGCTGATCCTTTCAGCACTTTTGTCTCAAATGTCCAGGCCTGTGTCAGAGCCTAGCTGGCTCTTGGAGTTGGCAATGGATGGCTCTGGTTCAAACAAGGCTGCAGTGCCTTGAGCTGAAGTTGGTCCTGGGAAACACCTCACAGCTGTCTCACCTGGCCTTCAGGTCCATCACAAGCGCATCTGTGTCCCACAGGGACACAGCTGTCTGGAGATGGCTTGGGCTGGTTTTGTCTCAGACTGACCTTCAGACAAAGAGCTGATGCTTTGTGTTATTGTGTCCTTGCCCATGGCTTCCTGCTTTTTGCCCCATCAGCAGGCATTACTTTGGTCTTGAATTGCATCACCTCCATTTGGCTTGGCTTTGCACCAAATGAATCAATTAACAGTGTGGACTGGGCAGGGCAGGGCCACATGTCACTGCTGAATGACAAGTCATGCTTCCCCAGAGCACTTCTGGAGCAAAGCTGCTCACCCATGGGTCTGCCAGCATTACCACAGAGACCTGGGGAATTAAACTCTCCCAGAGGGTCACAGCCTGCTCAGTATCTCCTGGATCTTTTGCTTTTTGCGCTTTTCCCCTTACTTCTCTTACCTTGTTTGTCTCCTGCTCACAGTTTTCCTCATCGCTGCAACATATTGCACTTTCCCTTTATCCTTGCCCTCCTGCTTCTCCCTGTTTTGTTCTTCTAGTGAGGTGCTTGTTTACCTAGTCCACTGCCTTCCCCTGCCTTTGTCTGAGACTCACGTCCTGAAGTGGCTATTGCTGACCAGGTGCCTTCATCTTCTAACTGGCTGTGTCCTGCTGCAGAGGCCTTTGTGAGGAATGAGAGAGGAGTGGCAGATGAGAGCTGGTCAGCATACGATGAACATAAGGCTTTGTATGTCCTGCAACACTGGGAAGAGATGCCAGGATACGGATACAAGTTAGTACCAGAACATGTGGAGGTTCGGTCCCTTTACAACCCAGAGAACCCCGGGCTTGCACAGGTGAGATGTGTTTCCTTGCCCAATCTGGACATTACTATGGGGAAAGACCTTCTGGGCAGCTGGTCCCCAGCCCCTTTGCCAGACACCTGTTGTCTCTTGTCTCCTCACTGTGAGCCCTGCACGCTACGCCTTCCCAGGTGGGTGACTGGAGCTGCATCTCTGCATAGCCAGCCCTGCTAGGGAGTGTTGGCCTTGAGTATCCTTTGCTCAGATCTGCTCTCCAACCTCTAGGGATGCTCCCAGACCCTTCCCACAAGGGATCTCTGGCCATTGTTGCTGTGACCACAAAGCTGGTGGCCCAGGGTCCTTCCCATCTCCTCAGGCCACAGGGTGCCACTCTGAAAAGGAAGCTGTATGAGTGGCAAGGGACCTGCTCTGCCTTCTGGGCCATGCCACCACCGTGCTGGGTGGTTGTGTCCTTGCCTTTCCCTGCCTGCTTCCCCCCTGGCAGCAGCCCTCCAGCCTCCATTTTAGGTTGGGCCTTGCTGCCTTCCCTCTTCCTCCACTTTGTCCCCTATCACTGCTTCTTTGCTCCCCTGCAAGTGCCCTGTTCTGCCCCCTTGGCTTCTCCTTGCTTGCCCAGGGTAGTACTGCTGGTCCTTCCACTCCCCCCAGTCGGGGCCTGAGCAGCTCTGCCAGTTCCTCCGAGCATGGAGGTTCCTGGGAGCATGTGGTCTGGATCCTGGCTTCCCTGTAAAATTATCAGTTGCTGGCTGTTCAAATGGCAAAAATTGTTCCCAAGCTGTGAACTGAAGCCTAAAGCAGCAGCTCCAAGAGCTGGCGATTCCTTCTGGCAGTGGCAGCAGCTGTGTGTTGAACCTTGGCCCATGGCCCGTCCCCTGCAGAATGTCCAGAGCTGGAGTGCTGAGATGGTCTGCTTGGTGACAGGTCTGCCCTGGAGCCAGGGTGGATGTGTGATTCCCAGTTTGGAAAAGCTGAGATGTTTTGCCAGATGATCAGCTGGGGATTGTTACTTGCAGTCCCAGGACACCCCAGGGACATGATGTAACTGCTGCTTGGAGGAGAATTCTTTCTCAGTTTTATGAAGTGTAGTGATTTGAGCTCCATTCCAACCATTTCAACATCCTGCACTAACATCTCCTGTTCCCTTGGGTACCACAGGTCCATCACAAAGCAGAGCTCTGCAAACACATTGATTGGGTCAGCAGTGGAAACGCATCTGGGGAGGGGAGGATCAAACCTGTCATCTCACTTTTCCTGGCTATGCCAAAACATTGCATCTTCATGTGCTTGTTTGTTAAATCAGGGTGAGATGTTTGCTTGTGTTTGAAATAGACTCAGTTCAGCTGAAATGTTTTTTGTTGTTTGGGGGGGTGGAATAAGCTATTTTTTGTAGTTTTAATTTTTTTTTTCAGTCCTGTCTAAAATCCAGGTATATGAAACTGAAATGCTAGGGCATCAGCAGGCAGCTAGTTACAGTAGAGTTGGAGTTGGAGGGAGCTGAGCTAGTGGCTTTCTGGCAAGAGTTTTGGACTTGCTGGACTGAGTCCCTGCTCCTTGAAGAGCTAGAAGGTGGTCTGTCCTTTGAAATCTCTCTTCTGTCTTCCCTTGTCAGGGCTCCTTACACATGTGGATCGACATGTTTCCAAATGACGTCCCCGCACCGCCTCCTGTCAATATCAAGCCACGACTGCCGATCAGGTAGCACTCATGGGAGCAGGACTGGGGCTGGAGAGCCCATGTGGAGGGTCCCTGTCCCTTGCTGTGCCTGGTGGGATGCCATGCAGAGTCCTGCACAGGCCGATAGGTCTGTGCTAGCTTGGCGGTGCCCCAGTACACAGCCCTCCTCTCTGCTTCAGCTCTGACTGCGGGACAGTGTTTTGGGCCTGTCAGTGTGGTGCATGAGTGCTTCAGCTGCTGAAGTTTTTGTGAAGGGTAGGGTTAATATCCTGTAATGCCAGACATGGAGGAGACAGAAATCCAGGTCTGAGCTAATCACCCAGTTCTATTCGGACTAGTTGAGTGATGTCCTCTGGGTGCCTGGAGAAGAGGCGTTGATGGAGGAGGTCTGCTGTCTTAAATGATCTATTGGGTCTACTGAGACAGTCGATCCAGATTCTTCTCAGAGGTGCACAGTGAAAGGGCAAAAGATAAAGGACACAAACTGCAGCAAGGGAAACTCCAACAAGATCTAGGGAAAACATTTTCACAATGAGAGTAGAGCAATGCTGGCACTGTGACCCTGTGGCCCAGAGAGGTTTTGGGATCTTTTCAAAACTCAGCTGGACAATGCCATGAGCAATCTGATCTACTCTGAAGTTAGTCCTTCTCAGAGTAGGAGGTTAGAGTAGAGACTGCAGAGGTCCCTTCTTGCCTAAGCTTTTCTGTGTTCCTATGACTAATTGGTGCTGGGTGGGTTTCTCAAACACCAGGAATTTGCTGGGTGTAAGGTACTTGTTTTGACTGTAGGTGTTTGACCTGTGGGGTTGTAGCCCTGCATTAAGGGCTTTGTGTGAGGCTGCTGGGCCTGCCTGAACCAGAGGAGCCCTAGGCAGGGTCCCATGGGGCCTTTGTGATAGGTGGGCTCAGGTCCTACAGCTCTGCTGGTGTGGGCTTGACCTGCCCAGCCAGGCACTGAGGACGAGAGCATGTCTCACCATGCCTGGGCCCCTCCCACAGCTACGAGCTGCGTGTGATTATCTGGAACACAGACGATGTGATCCTTGATGACATCAACCCAGTAACGGGAGAACCTTCCAGTGACATCTACGTCAAAAGGTCTGATGGGAGCCAGAGTGTGGCTGTCCTACCCCCTGCCCTGACCCATACCCCTCACTGCCTCCTCTGAACCTCTGCTCCTCCCTGCCCCAGCATAGGGTGCTGCGCTCCAGTCCCCTGTGCTGACTGCTGTACCCCCAAAGATGCTGGTCAGGTGTTGGTCCAGCTTGGCTGTCTGACTCTTCCTTTCCTCCCACCCCATGGGGTTTGTCCCTTCTGTCCTGCTCTGTGGTGCTGCCTTTGGGAGTGGATAGGAGATAACTGAGTTCCTCCTGCAGCTGGATAAAGGGGCTTGACCACGACAAGCAGGAGACAGATGTTCACTTTAACTCCTTGACCGGAGAGGGCAATTTCAACTGGAGGTTCGTCTTCCGCTTCAACTATCTCCCAACCGAGAAGGAGATCACCTACAAGAAGAAGGATTCTGTCTTCTCCGTGGAGGAATCGGAGTTTAGGGAACCGGCTGTTCTGGTCCTCCAGGTCTGGGATTATGACAGGATTTCAGCTAATGACTTTCTAGGTATGGTATGGTCTGCTGGGAGTGGGATGGCTTGTCCCTGTCTCACTCCCCTCACCTTGTGTGAACACTGCAGCATTTTGCACAGGGCCCAGCTCTCTGAGAAGGGACACAAGCTGCACCAGATCGATGTCTTTGGCTTAGCAGCCATCTGGGCTGGCTTTTCCCATGCAAGTGATAGGCAGAGTCTGGTGGTGCACACCCACCCTACAGAGACATGCTGAGCTGGCAGGCTTGTCCCAGGGCCTCGTTGTCCTTCTCTGGGACCTGTCACCCCCAGGACTGCTAAGTTCTGCTTCCTGACAGCCTATCTGTTAAACCTGCTCAGTGTCCTTCCTCTCTCTTAGATTTGCAGTTCCCAAAGACCTGGCAAAAAAGCGGCTTTCCCAGGAGCTCATGCTGGGCATGGGGATTGGCAGCCTTTGCGACACCTTTGGCATTTGTCTCACTGTATCCCATTGCTGGAGGCTGAGCTCTCCTGTGCCCCTGCTGCTTTGATGCTTCTCAGTAACCAGACTCCCTGAGCTGGGCACACAGCAGGGGCATGGCAATGAAGCTGGGCCGGCAGTGATGCTGCCCACATTTTGACACAAATGCTTCTCCTCTCCTGCTTCTGCTCCCATTCCCAAGTTTGTAGCGCTGCATTCAGTTCTCTCTCCCTTCTTCAAACTTTGACTTCCTTGCTAAGAAGCAGCCCCTCTGCCCTGCTGTCTCACAGGCAGAATAAAACTCACTTGATTTATCATCCCTCCACAGTTTATTCTAGAGGACTTTATTTCCATGAAGCACTACCAGTGGTGATCTGTTCAGCAGTGGCACACATGGACTGAAGAAAGCATTAGATAGCTATCCCAGGGCTTCCTGGCCCATACTGTCTCAGGAACATTTAAGCAGGAAGGGGCCTCTATAGTCTCTACTCCAAAACCCTGCTCCAAGCAGGGCTAGATTCAAAGTGGCTCAGGTTGCTCAGACCTTGTCTGAGTGAGTTTTGAATATCTCCAAGGATGGACATGCCAGAACCCCTCTGGGCCCATGTCCCAGGGCAGCACCATTCTCTTTGTAAATTTTTTTTTCTTTAGTTAGTTTGCCTTGCTTCAAGTTGTGCTTGTTGCTTCCCATCCTTTCACTGTGCACTTCTGAGAAGAGTCTCCAGCTGTTCTCTAGCTCCCTTTAGGCTGTGGAAGATGCAATAAAATCTCTCCTTCATCCTGTCTTCCCTGGGCTGAAAAAACCCAGGTCTCTCAGCCTGTCCTCCTATGGCATGTACTCCAGCCCTGACCATCTGGGCTACTGGACTCTCCATTTGGTGACACCTTTCTTGTGTTGGGCACCTAAAACTGGACACAGTATCCAGATGCAGTCTCACCAATGCTGAGCAGAGGGCACATTCCACTTCCCTCACCCGCTGGCTGTGCTCTTGCCAGTACAGCCCAGTATGTAGTAAGACTGATTTGCTGCAAGGGCTCAATGCTGAACTGGGACAGTAGCTTCTTTCAAAGGGAAGAGGAGTGCAAGGCCAAGCAGGGGAATGAGCTGAGATTGTTGCAGACATGAAGACTGACTTGAACCTTTCAATGAGTTCTCCAGATTTTATAATTCCTTATTAAAGTTTGTAGGAATGAGGGGGAAAGGGGAGCTTGGGCATGTGAGGAGAGCAGGGTGGGACATGACAATGGAGTGAAAATGACCCACTGTACCACCGGCAAGCCAGACTGGCCACATCAGAAAATGGAGAGACAGAGCTGTGACTTCTGCCTGTCAGTCTCTAACACTTGGTCTGGTTCTTTCTTATGCTGAGCTTCAAGATCCCCACCTGAAAATGTGCAGGAGTCTGCTATATCATTCCGGCAGCTGGGACCTGCTGGTGGTGGCAGGAGCACGGTTGAGGCAGGAAGAAGGCCTGCTAGTGTGTGAGGCTGGCCTCAGGATTTCACCAGGAGCTCTCCTCTTTGGTGTGCCCGCAGGCTCCATTGAGCTGAAGCTGCATGACATGGTGCGGGCAGCCAAGAGCTCAGAGCATTGCACCATCAAGATGGCCAAGGAGAATGCCACACCTCGCTTCTCCATCTTCCGAAACAAGCGTATGAGAGGCTGGTGGCCCTTCATCAAACTCAGAGATCAAGAAGATGAGGAGAGGGAGGAGAGGGAGGCCAATCAGAAGAAAAAGAAGAAGTGGAGCAGCTCGGTCAAACCTGAGGATGTTCAGTTCACAGACCCCAGTGGGAACAAGTACCTCCTGACGGTAAGACAAGGTGCTGGCAGGGGTGAGCGGAAAGCCAGTGTTTCACCTCTGTCTTGACAGTGCAACTGGTCCTGCTTGCACACCACCTGCAGCCAGCAGAGACCTAGCTGCCTGGGCCTTTGTGCAGGGTCCTGGAGACTTGTCCCATCTGCTGCAAGTCCAGAGCTTCATCTCACACAGAAGTGCCAGCTGCAGTGATGTGCAGTGGGCATCCACCCTCCCATCTTCCTCTGCACTTACCATGAAGCAGTGCTCAGCAAGGGGAGCCTGTGAGGTGCATGTGGCTCCCTGTCAACCAGACAGGGCAGCACCAAGATAGGCCTGTCCCAGAGTCTCTGCCTACTCCAAACAGGCAGGTGCTTATTGTCCCAGGGCAGACTTGCTGCTGGTGGCCCTGTTAGTGGACCATAGTTTGTCCCCAGAGGCAAGTTGTATTCAGTATCAGTGTGGAAGGCTGCAGCCAAATCAGGAGAGCTGGGAAGTGCATTATAAATACAGTGCCTTCTTGGAAAACAGTTTCTGGCCAGGCCACAGTTCCCTCTGGTTATGAAGTGAGACATCTCTGTGGTTAATGGCTGGAGAGAAGAGTTGATTGCTTGAGCATCTGTTGGTGGAGCTGGGAGATAAATACCCAGTCCTGGCAGTGACCTTCAGTGAAGCAACATAAAGCATGTGGCTCAGGTATGTTTCCCTCTCCAGGGTAAGGTGGAAGCAGAGTTGCAGCTGTTGACTGTGGAGGAGGCTGAGAAAAGTCCTGTTGGTTTGGGCCGAAAAGAACCTGAACCCCTGGAAAAGCCCAAGTGAGTATCCATGTTCATCATCTTTAAAATGGACAGGCTGGGGCCAGGGATAGCTGTGTTCTCTGGCAGCTGGTCATGTGGGAAGAGGGATCAGGCATCGGAAACCGAGAGCAGAATCAAGGGGCTCTGGGCTAAGGGGGTTCTGCAGGACTGAGGCTGCAAGTGGGTTCCCAGAGCTTAAGTGGATCCAGCAGGCATTGTGGCTGCAACAGCTGGGCTAGAGCTAAGCTCAACAGGTTACTGAACTCAGATGTGCCACAACGTCACTCCTATGAAGGACAGCTCCAGTTTAACCATGTGAACGTACTCAGCTGTCTGCATGCTGCCCTGGAGGCTCAGTGTCTCTAGCACTTTCACAGGAGCTGTGGTTACTGCATTGGATGTAGGAGAGAGAAGGGTGTGGGGTGGAGGACCCCCTGCTCTTCCCTCAGGCAGTGGGATTGGTTAGGGGAGGGAGCAGGCCAGGCCGTGGAGCTCCCCGGATGATGCTTTCCTCAAGTAGCAGGAAGACCTGGTGGCCCATGATGGTGGCAGGGCACCAAAGCAGAGGGGACAACAGTGCTCTGCGAATGGACCCTGGGCTGAATTCTTTTTTACTTCCTGTTCCAGCCGGCCAAAAACATCTTTCAACTGGTTTGTGAATCCCATGAAAACCTTTGTGTTCTTTATCTGGAAGCGGTACAAGAAGTACATCATTGTGCTGTTAATTGCTGCTGTTCTGACCATCTTCCTGGTTCTTTTGATCTACACCATGCCTGGATACATCAGCGAGAAGATCATTAATGGATAAATGCTCTCTAGAAAAGGACTACTCAAAGACAGGGGTGATTATTGCAAGAACCGAGACTGGACCAGAAAGTTTAATGAAAGTCAGCAGGTGCCCGAACAACCTTTGAGTGAGACGCTTGGAAAAGTGGCCTGTCTTTGGGTAGTTGCGTTTCATGCTAAGTACCAATGAGATGTTAAGTAACCAAGTCAGTCACTTAAAAGGCAAACTCCTTGGGGGACCAGTTACAGCTTTGGGATAAATTTTTTCTTTGTTGAGCTGAGGTGGCGGGGAGAGGATTGGAAAACGATGATGGCTGGGGCTAGCCACACAGACTTGGCAACTGAAACCAGCTGTTGTCACTGGGAGCAGTTCTGGCAAGGATGATGCTACACAGAGCCACCTCCTCCCGTCGCTGCACCTTCCGTTTATGTTACTGCTTGATAATACCAGGCACTTCCTAGGCCTCTGCCTGAAGAATTCAAAACAGCCCCCACATTGTGTGGCAGAAGGTAGGTCTTGCATAGAGTCCTGGTGGAGGTGGGACCGAGAAGACCTTTGAAGGGGGCTCCTTGGGGTGCTGCTGCAGCTGCTTGGTGAAGGAGGGAAGAAGGATGACACAGCCAAGATTCACTTTCAACGTTGTTTTGGCTTTTCATTTCCGCTGGAATAAAAGCTCCTTGCCTGCTCTCTCCAACGTTGTTTGGACTTTCTGGCTGCTTTCTCGAGCCTGAGGCCTGCCTGCCTGCACAGCCCTCTCTAACGTGCTTTCACCCTTCCTCCATGGTAGCACAGCATTGGGACATTGGTGTGGGTGTTGTCAATGTGAATCTGTATTAAGTTGAGCTGATGTGACATGAGACTCATTCTCAGAGTGGTCTCCACTGCCCTGGGGTTCCTGTGCTCTGCACAGGCTTTACTGAACCAAGCCCTGACATTTGCTTTGAAGCAGGTTTTGTGGGAGCTGTGGTGGTGGGATATGTGCCTCTGCAGGCTGGAAAGTGAATCCCAGAGCAGGGAACTGTTTGCAGCAGGAGGCTCCCTGTGTTTATAGGATCTTCTTGCCTGTGTATGTGCCCAAGCTCTTTAGAGATGGGACAGATGTGTGTGTGGGGGGACACTCTGTCTAGGACACTGCAGCCCCTGGGCAGGAGTTCAGCTGGGCTGCTGGGTGGGGGAGCCAGCATGGCAAAGAAGGGAACCCTCTCTTCCTCTTGTCCAAGGGCGCCCTTAGGCTGCAAGAGGGAGCGAAACAGGCTGCCCCGGGCTCAGTTCTGCAGCACCAAGGCTTGGCAGGAGCTGGGCCACCCAGAAACCAAAGCGCCGTGTTCAGCACCATCTCACCCCAGACTTCATTTGGTGGCTTTCATGTGGGACGTCGGTGGTCACAAACAGCACCCTGCGTATCTAGCAGTGCCCAGCACCCTCCAGCATGACCAGTGCTCCCAGCAGGGCCAGCAAGTGTCCCCAGGCAGATCCTTGGCATTTGAAACCACCCTTAGCTGCGTTTTCCACATTGCCACCAGAGTGGGGCTCCCTGAGACTCAAAATGAAGCATCAGTCGCTTTCTTCCTCAAAACATGTCAGCTCGTACTCACGAGATTGCTAGCTGTGTCACTGTATGTGTGTGTGTGTGTGTAGGGGTGTATGTGTATGGAGGAGGTGTGTGTGTGCGGGGTGTACGTGTGGGGTGTGCGTGTGTGAGGCAAGGGGCTCCCTCCAGCCTTTCCTGCCCCTCGGGGCCCTGGCCTCGGCCCTGGCCTCAGCCCTGGCGCTGGCCTGGCCCAGCCCTGGCTGCGGCTCGTGCAGGCAGTTCCCCTTTCTGGCGCCGCCTCACCGCAGCGCCATGGCGGCCCTCATCTCGGTGCGTGACTTCGTGCAGCAGGCGCAGGAGGACCTCAGCTCACCCACCACCTCCGCCTTCGTCAGCCACATGGGCCGCTGCAAGGCCACGGCCAGCAGCCTGGAGGAGGTGAGCCAGGGGGCCGGGGGCCGCGGCAGGCGCCTGAGGCCTGGCCCTGCCCCCCGAGCGGGCTCCTGGGGTGAGGCCGGGCCGCGACACCCCGTGCCCACCAGGGAGGTGGTGGGGACCTGCCCGTGGGGCCCTCGGCCTGGCCAGGGCGCCCAGCACACCCCAGTGAGGGCTGTTGCACCCCAGTGGGGCGGGCCGCAGGGTGGCTGCGGGGATGGCAGGGTGACCATGGGGACGGCAGGGAGGCCGTGGGGACGGCAGGGTGACCACGGGGATGGCAGGGAGGCCGTGGGGACGGCAGGGTGGCCGTGGGGACGGCAGGGAGGCCGCGGGGATGGCAGGGTGGCCACGGGGATGGCAGGGTGGCCATGGGGACGGCAGGGAGGCCGCGGGTATGGCAGGGTGGCCGTGGGGATGACAGGCTGCGGGAGCGCTCGGCCAGGCCCTGCCTCCCTCTGAGCCGCGAGGAGGAAAGGGCCTCTTTGGGGGCTGGCGCTGGTGGGGGGTTGAAGTGGGTGGCAGGCATGTCGTTGCGGCGCGGGAGGACGCCGCCGGCGCGGTCCCGCAGGGTCTGCGCTGGCTCAGGCACCAGCATGTCTTTTGGCGTAAGGAGCGAGTGCCCTGAGGGACCCTGCTGTGCTGGGCAGGACGGCTCAAGGCAACGCTGGCTGCAGAGGCATGCGGAAGGGTCTAGCGGTATCACGAGGCTCGGTGGGAGGTTGATGGCTGTCAATCAGTGGCAATAAGTGCAAAGGAGGAGAGGTTCATGAGGAAAGGTTGTATATCTCACCAGGCTGACACAGAACTGTAAAAAGAATACCGATTTTTTTTTTGCCTGGACAAACATCAACCTAAAAACAAAACAAAACATTAAAGGAAGTTCTTTGTGGAGGGGTAGGTTATTTGCTTACTTTTCCCAAGTTAAACTGTGAGATTCACTGATATGGGACATTCGGAAGCCAAATGTATAAACGGTTCAAAAAATTCCCAGAGCCTAGGTCAGAGCTGGCTACTAAACGCAGTGGCCAACGCAAAGCTGCTTACTCATGCCAAATGCCTTGTTTCTCCACCAATAACAGAAAGCAAAAAACCCCAATGCTCACTGTCAGACTGCTGCGTGAGAGGGGAAGGGTTTGCTGCATGCTGACAACATGCACGAAAGAGAGTGAGAAACAGCGCTTGGTGCCCCCCAGGAAAACCCAGGGAAGGGGGAGAGCAAGGGAAGGACCCCAGCTCAGCAGAAGGTCTGGCTATCAGCTGCTTGCTGGCTGTGCTCAGCATCTCATTGCCCAGCTCAAGCTGCCTTTATATTCGTGGCTTCTCAGGACTCAGCTGAAAACTGAGACAAGTACAACATAATCACCTCGCTGGCCTGCTCTTGGGCTGATCAAGGTCCAGCTCCCTCACAGCAAACATCAGAGAGATTTTGCTGCTGTCTTGAGGGAGGACGGGATTTTTCCTGGTTGGCTACCCACATCAGCTGGCTTTCCATATGGCCGGATGGGCCAGAGGGCCCCAAACTTCCTTGGTGCCTCCTCCTGCTCCTGCTAGGTCTGATAAATATGCCAGAAGTGACTAAACAGCATCCCCTCCATGTCACACTCCTCTCTACTTTGTAGTTTCAGCACGGGAGGGGAAGGTACCCAGGAGTTCACCAGGATCTGTTGCTGGGCTGTGACCACCACACTGTACTGAAGTCCTCCAGAGCTTGGGATCAGCTAGCAGACCTCTGCAGGCTTTGAGTGGTGTGTGGAGCCTGCAGATTGTTTTGTCAAAGTGATGTTCACTGTGGTTTTTATATAAGTCCTCAGGTCTCTGGAGGCCAGAACTTGCTCATGAGCCCTGGATGTGGGGCAATTTCCTTGTGTTGCTTAATTTTCAACTGTTACTCTATTACCTCTATCCAAAGAATAGCTAAAACTTCAGTCATTCAAAACAGAGCTGCTACATCAGGAAGCTGTGGTTAGAGAGAAAAGCGCATACTACTGCGTTTGTTCAAGTCTGCAGAACTCTCGGCTTGGGACTTACGTGTCAGAGTGGACAGTAAACTCAAGATAAACTCCTGCTGCTGTGTTGTAGCCCTTGGTTGAGCAAGGAGAGCCCCAGCACGGTGTGAATTGAGTCTCAGAAGTGTGGGCCAACAGGGTAAAAGAGAATTGGGCTGTAGGGAGTTTAGCTGCAGGGGAAGGAGGTCAGCAGGTTTTCCACTGCTGACTCTGGAAGCAGATCCTCAAAGCGGAAGTCACGCAGCTCAGCTGAAGGCAGAACCAAGTCCATGTCTTCGAGGCAAACAAATGCAGGTAAAAATACAGCCAAGGAAGGGGATTTGGGTATTCCTGCACTGAGTGCCAGATATATAATTTTGTGCCTTGTGGTCAGCTGCTGTACACAATTTAAGCAGTTCACGATCCTTGGAGGCAGTGCCACTCTTGAAGCTGGGCTGGCTGAACTGGGGGAGCTCAGAGAGCTGGAGCTGCTGGTTGGTGAGAGCCTCAGGGTTGTCATGGAGCAGCCTCACTGCTGAGGCAGACACCCTGGTGCTGCTCCTTAGAGGGAGGAGAGCTTCCCGGCCTGAAAGCATCAATCTAGCAAGCAGAGAATGGTCCCAAAGATGGAGCTGGGTCACTTTTGGAGTTAGGTTATACCTTCAGGGAGGGAGTTGTCGGGAGAAAGGAGGAGGCAGGCCCAGATGTGGGAGATTTGAGCATCTGTGTGTGGAGAGCTAAACTTCTGATAAAAGATGACATGTAAAGAAGACTGGCATCACAAGGATATATCACCTGGACAGGCTTTTGCAACAGTTTGGGGAGGAGGTAGCAGAAGGGAGTGGGGGGTGGGGGAGAGAGAGACGCTGGAGGCTATTAGGAAGTTGAAGATCAGAGTTTCTGTGGTGGTCTCCAAAATGCTCCCTCTCAGTGCCAAGCACAAGGCCAAACAGAGTCTGATGGTGTGGCTAAAAATATGGTTTACTGCAGGGGAGATCAGAGATGTCTGGAACTGGGAAAACTGCCCAGGTGGAGCCTCTACAAGAGAGAGACACTTCATCTAAGCTAAATGGCTTCACCTTAAAAAGGGTGAAGGGAAGCTTTTGAATTAGAGTGATGAGAGCTGACAAGCACAGAAGAGTGCTTGGTTCAGAAGTGTGTGCTCTGAGCAGGAGCAGCTCTCTCTCTTCAAGTAAAGGAAAGGGCAGGTGGCGACCAGAGTGAAATTGGAGCTGACAAAGAACTGTTAGGACAAGTGAAGTCTCATTTAAACAAGGCACAGAAAACCAAACCCCACCCTGCTACAGGTTTCTACACAAATGCGCAAAGCCCAAGAATATAAGGGGAAACCTGTTGTGTCTAGCTGTAAAGATGGATATTGACATAATAGGAGTACCAGAAACTTTGTGGAGGGACAGCAGGACATGGTAGTGCCAGGGTATGAAGTGTTCAAGAGACACAGTAAACAGCGTTAACAGAAGAGGGATGCAGTAGGATCACTGAAAGGATCGCTAAAGATTTTTTTTACCTCAATCTGAATAAAAGCCACGCTGGTGCAGGATGCTTAGACAGAAGATGTAGCTCTGTACATTGCTCTGTAAAGTATACATGGACAGTCAGGCATCCACGAGAGAAGGAAAACTTGACTTAATCCTGAGCATATAGAAATGACCACAATGTCATTAGAATTGACTTTGTTGCTGGAGCAAGGGAAACCAAAGTACCCACCATGATTTTACTTAACTTTGAAAAGGGAAACAATATAAAAGTTAAGAAGCTAGAAAGAACTTAGAAAGAATGTGCAGGAGGGTAAAATGTCTCCAGCTGGCATGAAGACCTTTTGAAGACACCACCTAGAAGGCTCAAAGCAAACACTTTCCACTTATCAGAGACTCTAGAAGGATTCCCCTCTTCCCTTCCTAAAAAAAGAAAGAAAAGTTGTGATGGATAAATGTTGGAAATAAAAAGGAGTGTTCACTTGAGGAAAGGTATGTCCAAATGAGAAAAACAGAAAGAATCGTAGACGCTGGCAGAAAGATGTGGAAGCACAAATGTGACTGTCCAAAAAAACCTTGAGGAACAATTTTTAAAAGAGATGAAAACTAATCATTAATCCTTTTCAAACACAGGTAGGAACAGGAACCTCATCAAACAGGCAGTAGGTCTAATGGATATTCAGGGCATATAGGTCTGTTGGAGGAGAGGCAGCATGGCTTTTACAGGGGGAAATCAGGACTCACCAGTGTGCTGGAGATTTATGAAAGAATCGGCAAACTTCTGAGCAAAGGATATAGCTGGCTGGTGTCATCCACTTGGATTTCCAGAGGTATTCAGTTGGATCCCTCATTCAAGGCTTTTAAAGGAACTCAGCTGCCATACAATAGGAGGGAAAGATTTCCCATGGTTAAATATTTGGTTAAAAGACAAATCAGAGAGTAGGAATAAATGGTGCATTTAGAGGGAGTGGCCAGTGGAGTATGAGACATAGAGAGGGGAGGGAGCCTGCAGAAATGTCAGGCTGGCGGGCTGCTAAGAGGGGCAGGGATCACACATACACACAGGCTCCTGATAGGATGGAAAGAATGACATTTCCCAGTAACCTACGAGGTTGTGCAGGCTTTGCTGCAGTCCAACAAGTAACTGGTTATTGGCCTGAGAGCAAGGAAAGTAGCACCCTGCAATGCCAGAGTGCAAGGGGAAAGGATGTTTCACAAACTCTGTTATTTCCGATCTGAGTTTTCTCTGTTTCAGAAGTTCCTTATTCCAGGTTTGTATGAGACATGGCCTTCAAGGTTCAAGCCCTCTTCTTTCTACCAACCCTCATTTACCTTGCTACTCTTGCCCAGCTTTACTATCAGAGAAGGCCCTCTGGTCCACATTCCTCCTCTGCATCCTCCCCTGCATCACGTAGCACCCAGCAGTGCCCGGTACCGTGGTGAGCTCCTCTGGATCGCAGTCTGATGGACAGTTCAGAGGCAAAGTGTTTGGCTAGAAACCTCAGTCCCATAACTGAACTGGACAAAAAGGTGCAGGTGCAAAGGGTCGTGGATGGCAGCTCTTCCCTGGGGAGCTCTAGGCTCTGCAGGGAGATGCAGCAGGAAGTCTGGTAACCCCTATTTTGGGGTCTAAGTCTATAATTCAAGATCTCAACATTTCTGCTTCACTGCACTGAGCTCTGGAAACACGCAGTTAAGTTTCCAGCACTAATGTGCCCTGGTACCTATATGTTTGTTTATGGTGAAGTTCAAAAAATGCCACGGTTTTGACATTGCTGATTTACAAAGAGCCTGTCTCACATCCACCTGTTACAGGGGCTCAGCCATGTGGCTTGGCTGATGTAGCGCTGCCAGTGAGGCATCAGACCATACTTTGTGCAACAAAGTACAAAGACAGCAGTGGTATCTTTCCCCTGGGTGCTTATCCGAGACTTCTTTCCATTCAGTTGTTAAATGGCTTTAAGTGTAGCATGAAACTCCACCCTTGGTTTTTCTTTGCGTTACCAAATTGCTGTAAAACCATTTGCACCCAAATATCAATGTTTCTGGTTTTTATAAGCTGGGCCCTGTCTTCCAGCTCTGGCAGTAAGGCCAATATGCAGAGCAAAATCCTGTCAATCCCCACAATGCCAGTCTGGCCGACGAGCTGTCAGGACTCATGTCTGTCTTGTGAATAGGCCACCCCTGAAACACTGCTCTGGAAATCAGGAGGAAGGTGGAGAAACTGGAGAGGGGCCAGTGGATGGTGATAAAAAAGCGGAGGCAGAAGGAGCTGGGATGATTTATCATGCAAAAAGGAGACTAGGGAATGGAGGGGGCTGATAGTCTACAACTCATCAAAGGGCAATTACAAAGGCAATAGTGGCAAGCCCTTTTTAGTAGTGTCAGACGGAATAACAAGGAGCAACAGCTACAAATTGTGGCTCAGGAGGTTCAGACTGGACTTCTGGAAAAATTCCTCCTGCAGAGGGTGGTGCACCGCTGCAAGAGGTCACCAGAGAATAGGAGGAATCTCCATCCTTGGAGAGTTTCAAAACTCAACTAGGCAAAGTGTAGCCAACCTGATCTAGTACTGGCAATAGTCCTGCTCCAAACAAGAGATTGCATTAGAGCCCTACCAACCAGCACTTCTGTGAATAGCAGCTGTCTCATTCAGTCTCTCATCGGCAGAGTTTAAATGCCTCTAAACACTTCCCCTCAGTCACCCGTGCTTCCTCCTTCCAGCCCGGGAATGGCTTGGACAGTGGTAGAAACACGATTTGTGGCTAACAGATTTTCTTGTCTCTTAAACTCCCTGCTCTGCAGTCCTTTTTCTCATATGTTTTCCCATTCACTCTTTATGCTTGATCACTTCTTCCAGAAGACCATAAGGAAGGCTTGTTGGCATTTAAGATACATATGGATTTGCTACCACTAGGCCATCAGGCATCTGCTGGCAGGGCAGTCAGGCGTGGGGATGTTGAGACTTGTGCTGCAGTCTGTGGGTTATGGAAGTGTCTGTACGGATGTAGGCAGTGACTGTCTTTTCTGTGTTTCTAGGCCTTGGATGCAGACCGAGTCGTGCTGCAGAAGATGAGGAAAGCAGCGAAGGCAGAGCATGCCTGTGGACAAGGTCAGGGCAGAACAGAGGCCAGGGAGGGGGGAGATGGGTGACAGAGGGCTGAGGCGAATCCTTGTAGCAGATTGGGTTGATGGCAGCCGGGGAGTTGGGTGTGGGAAATGTGTCCGCTCTCTGAGGTGTGCGTATCCCCGTCAGCTCTCAGGTCCCTGTAGCAGCTTTTGTTCATGGCCTTTGCCAGCTGGCAGCAGAGTGGGCTGCAGTGCCCATGGGAGCTGGGCAGTGGCTGCAGGGAGCAGGATGGAAGGCAGCGGGAGCCACCTGCTCCAGTCCTAGAGCAGAGCCAGGTGTGGTGACTCCTGGGAGGGAGGCAGGGGGGTGGGCATTCATCCGGGCCTTCCCCCTGGGCACACTGGGGACTGTCCACATTCCTCCAGATCTCATCAGCCACATCGAAGCCCACATCGCTGCCCAGGAGAAATTCTCAGCCAACTACCAGCTGGAGGGTGAGGAGCAGCTGGCCAATGCCTTTAGCACCTTTGCAGCCTGCTCCCGGGAGCTGCTGACCTCTGTCAGGAGCCTGGTAGGCAACCTTGTCCTCCACATGTGTCTAAGCTGGGTCCCATCACAGGCTCCCCAACTCACAGGGGTCAAGGGGACACTGGCAGGGGCCTGACTCTGACACATGCCCCAGGAAGAGTGGGAGGCACTGGTCTGCAATCTGAATGTCTGAGCTCATCTCCTTCCTGAGACAGACGTTGGGGTGCGTGATGTGAGGTTTTAGAGCAGGTGATACAGCCTATATGGCTGAAGTCATCTTCTCATTGAGTGGCAGCTAACCTCAGATGCTGCTCAGAAGAGGCAAGTTCACATGGTGGCCTGCCAGGGAGGAGGCTGGGTGTTCCCCATTCTGCACACAGTGCTTACAAGAGCCCAATGGGAGTCCCAAAAAATCATGCCCATTGACCAAAGCTGAGGTTTGGGCCAGATAAATGACAGGCAATGCTTATCACCTGATGGTGAGCCAGGCTTGAAAGGCTTTGGGGGATGCAGTGCAAAGCCTCTTCCAAGGAGCCAGGATACATCTCCTGCACCAATTTCCAGAGGTTCAGAGTGAGCTGGAGTACCTCTTGAGCTCTTCAGAAATAGTTACAGGAGCTTTCAGGAGAAAGCAAACTTTGCTGCAGTTACACGTTTGACTAAACCTGGCCTTTCAGCTATGTTGAAATGTCTGCCTGGGGATTAGCAAGGAGCTAGGCAGTGCCTTGAGGAATCACAGAAGAGCTGGCTCTTGAAGCCATGCTATCACCAATACTAGATCAGGTCAGCTGTGGCTTTGCCCAGCTCAATGTTGAAAATCTCCAAGGGTGGTTTTGGGTGACTGTTTTCTGAAGTGGTTCATTTTGCAGCCTCCCAAACAGCTCTGCTTCCTCAACCAGGGAGTGGTGCAGGTGCTGGCACCAGGCCTGGGACTCAAGCCACTAAAGCAGGATATGTCCAATGACACCCTTAGGTGGCCTGGATGTAGCTATCAGTAGGGAGCAGTGGTGTGGAAGAGGGATAGCGCTATTGCAAGTAGGTCTCAGGGCAGCAGGAATGCACTGAGTCCACAAATGCTTTTCGTGGCCTTGGGTCTCACTCCCCCTCATGAAGTATTAGCACAAAACACTCTTCCCCCGTGCAGGGCTGGGGGCCGAACATTTTGAGACATAGAGCTGGGGGCTGCATCCACAGCTGGACCCAGCTTGACATTTCCAGGGGATCTCATGCTAGTCTGACCAGCCTGGGCAGTGCTGGCTACATGATCTCTCTCTCCTTTTCAGTTGCAGAGTTTGTACCACAACATTAACTTTTCCCTGGAGTCACTAATAAAGGGCGACTTGAAAGAGCTCAAAGGGGTAAGCAGAGACTGAAAGGGCTGCAAAAAAATGGTGCAAGTAAGCAGGGGGATGGAGACAGAGAGGGTGGCAGCTGTGGGGGCTCATCCCTGGCCCACGTCCCAACCTCTGGCAGGGTGTTGCAGGGATATGTCCTGCCTGAGCCTCCTGTGCGCCAGGCCCTGCCCGCTGTCCCAAAACTGGGGCTGCACACCAGAAGTCAGGCTAGCAATGCCCCTCAGCTGGTCCCTCTGCTTGTTTTGCAGCTGAACACACAGCTGAACTCAGAGGAGTCTGGAGAAGTTCACTACACTGGGAAAAATAAAACTGTTGTGCACCAAATAGTTATAAACTCCAGGTGCACAAACTCCCCCACTGCCTCTCAGTGAGGTCCATCCCTTGCAGGCCCACCTGTGGCTCCTGCACATACGCGTGTTAGGACACGTGTTTGTGTGAATCTGAACATGCATGTGTGTATCCACATATGTCTCAGAGATTAAAAGATAGCAAGTATTAAAGTGAATGTATAATTTGCTTTTCCACATTGTAGAGTGTTCATAGAACTGCTCAGTATTAATCAGTGTAGATTTTAGGAAAAGCATCAAATGCTTATTTAATTTTGCTTTTTACCAATGGAAAGGTCATTGTGGTCCTTGGTGCTTGCAAGTATCTGTCTCTGTGACTGTACTCTGGTCTTCAGCTCTGTGCGTTTGTCGCTGTGTGTATCTGAGCGCAGATCAGTGCAAGTGCCTGTGGATGTTTTAGGGTGGGTAAGGCTGTGTGAGTGAACTGACTCTGATTGCTATTCTGGAACTAGGTCACTGTTGAGGGATTGCTGGTTCATGGCCTGCATCTAACATGGTCAAGCAGCTGTCAGTTGTGATCTGGTACCATTCCTCTTTGGGTCACTTTGTTCAGGTACTTTTAGCCCTGGGCACAGAGACTCTACAAGCAGGATATATACAGCTTGCTGCTATAGAGCAATTATTTATTGGCTAACATGTACGAAAGATAGCTAGGATTTAATGAGCTACTAGACTAAGCATTAATGCACTTACCACCCTGATAAGACACCTGAGGAGTCTCTGCTGTCCAGGCAGATCATGTCAGGAGGAGCAAGGTCAGCTCTGCTGCTCCCCAGAGCAGATTCTTGGTATTGCTGAGTTGCTGTCTTCCATGGAACCCACCCACACTGATGACCCTGACAACACTGACAAACTCTCTGTTTTTCTGTGTTTTAAGATTTTATACCTTTCCGTGTTAGTTTTTTTCCTCTCGAATCCTTGAGCTACTAACGATCCTGTTTCAACAACCCAGACTTTGTAATTTTATCTTTCTTATCTTGGACTCCATGGACTTTCTCACAGCTTTTTCTCCCAACTTATCAGTTGCCTCAGAAGTCTGTGCCAAGGTTATAAAGCTGGGCTGTATCAGAGCTGGGCCTGGGATTCTTTGAATGGACAGCCGAACCTCTGGGAAAGCAGGGGAAGGCTGGGCAGGGTTATGGAAAGAGAGGGTTAAGACCTGTGACAGAATTTGGGGACTTCCAAAGGACTAATGGCCAAATGTGGAGAAAAATCAGGGGCATTTAGGCAGAAAATTGGAAACTAGCACTATATAGGAATGTGAAAGTGGAAGGAGAGCAAGTGGAGTGTAGTAAGCTGATAAAAGAATATAAATATGTGAAGGAAAAATCCACTATTTGCATTGTTGTGGACAATGTCAAGAAGATAGGGAGTCAGGAAATCTGGCAGAGAGAGATGAAAAACAGCTGTCCACAAGAAGTCATGATCAAGCTGATGTAATTTCTAATAGTGTCCAAAAGGAATCAGAGCTTGATCTGAATCTATCTGGCATTTTCAGCAGAAGGGAGAATTTGTCCTGACAAGATTCTGCTTTGACATAAAGAAAAAAAAAATCACCTTGAGGAAGAGTGGAGCGTTGGAACAGAGGTCTAGAGAGGCTGTGAGATCTCCATCTTTCAGGGTTTCAATATCTGCCTGGACAATGCCCTGAGCAACCAGGTCTGAATTCAATACTACTCCTTCTTTGAGGAGGGTGGACTAGAGACCTCCTGAAGCCCCTTCCAACTTGAATTAGTCTGTGTTTCTATGACACACAGGTTTGCGGAGCAGTAAACTGTAAGAAAAGGGCAGAATGTGGGTGATCTGAGCAAACAGACAAATACATTTGAACATAGCAAAATAGTAACCACTGAAGGGATGCTAAAGCCATCCAGTCAAACTAGAAACAGGTTATGGCTTTTTAACAGCAAGATTAACTCACCATTAAATGAATATATAGAAGAAGAATTAGATTCTCTTGATGTTGTCAGGTTTAGACAGGTTTCTGATGTCTTTGTGGGAAGTAATGTAGTCAACAGATGAGGAACTGGTAGATACTTTCTGGCGTGTGCTTTTCAAAGCAGATGTCTTAGTGATTCCTTCTGCCCTTAAAAGTATGAGTCTGTGAAATCTGGGTGGAGGTATGTACATGTCTACCTGATGCATATGTGTGTGATATATGTTTTGGTGCCTGTGCATATGTGTATTTGCATGCCTAGTGCCTATCTGCATGTGTATTAGTGTGTATGCAAGCAAGTACGTAGCGCCTGTGAGTAAACCTTTGCTGGAGTGCGTACTTGTCTGCTGTACGGGTGGGTGTGGAGACATGTGAGGGTACTTTTCTGGGGAGGGACAGCCTTATGGACAGTCATGTACTAGTCTGCAAGACCCTTTCTGCTGGGGTGACCTAGTGGGAACTCAGTGTGCTAAGGCTCAAGAAGAGCCTGTCTTGGACACAGTCATTAATCGAAGCCTTTGGCTCTCCCTAGGAATTCAAAAAACCATTTGAGAAGGCCTGCAAAGACTATGAGAGCAAACTGTAAGTTGTCATGCTTCCTTGCCCCGAGGTCATACTTGGAGGCTTGTTTTTATCCGACTTCACCAAAGAATGGTCAGATGGACTCTTTCATTTGTCCCTCCTTTTTCTTTGAGCGCAAAAATTGAGAAGGAGAAGCGAGACCTGGCAAAGCAACATGGGATGGTGCGGAGCGAGGTGAGCGGAGGTGAGATCGCAGAGGAGATGGAGAAGGAGCGCAGGACCTTCCAGTTAAACATGTGTGAGGTAATGCAGGACGGGGCGGGTTAGAGCAGTAACAACACAGCACAAGACCCTGGGAGTCTGCCCAGCTCCTCCCTGTCCCTGTTCTTTACGCTCTGCCTGTGTAGTTCTCCTGTGCCAGCGTCACTGCTCATGTCACAGAATAGCCTCAGCTGTCACAGGTGCCTCCTGCATTTCCCTGCTTGCTCCCCAAAAGGCTGAGCTGTGGCCATTGGCGCAGAGTCCAGGCTCACAGGCCCTGTCTCCAGAGAAGGGTGAAGCTGTGATCCCAACACTGTGCTCCCCATTTCTTTCTGCCTGAAGCTAGGGATTGCCTCAGTCACCTCCTGGATCGCCTTTACTGTAACCTGACTCACCCTGTACCCTGCCTGCAGTCCTCAGACACCAGACTCTGGGTTTTGCAGTCCTCCCTCGGGGCTCCAGGACAGTGCTGGTTGCTGGTGCCCACGTCTGCCCCTGCAGCCATTTCAGAGTCACGGAATTGGCATCCAGGGTACAAGTTTTCCTTCTGTTGGTGCACAGCAGCCACATCATTGCCCCAGCAGACCCCAGGCTGGAGCATCCAGACATCAGCAGTGATTCCCATGGTGGCAATTCTCACTTGTCTTCTGACCTGGGCTTGTTCTGAAGTTGTTTTTTTGTCTGAGTACACACTAATTTTTCATTTGTGACTATCTTCTATTCCTGATCAGTCATGCTTGTGTCTGTGGTATGGCTGGTGTCTTTCTGCCTTTCTGAGCTAATGAAGTGCCCTGGGGCCCAAGGTTCTGCCTGGAGAACTGGCAGCATCGCTCTGCTCTGCCCCTGGGGAGCAATACTGAGATGGGCTACAAATCTTCAGAGCCCATTGCTCAGCAGGTCGAGTCCATTGTGCTGGGCCCCTTCCCTCAGTTGGTGAGCTGCTCTGGGTGAGAGGGGCTGATGAAGGAGTTAATCTGAAGCCTGAGCCTGTATTAACCTGGTAGTAGAGACGCAAAGTGAGAAAAATCCCACAAAGCCCTTGGGTTGCGGCTTCTTCCCAACTGCTTCTTCCTGATCCTGGCCTTGGGGTTGCTGCAGATCCTGACCACTTACAGCAAAGATATGAGCAATGGCTAGAAACTGCTTCAGCAGAGAAGGAAAGGGGAGGCTTAGCCAGGGTACATCTTCCCCAGCTGCTTCTCTTCTGCCAGGCACTAAGGATTTTGATGCCAAGGCCCTGACAGGCTCTGGATGTTCCAGGTGAATCTGGGGGGGAGCATCCATAGGAGCTGGTCCCCACTTCAGCCATGTCTGGCAACTTCTGGGCAGCTTGGCAGATGACTCTCACCCCCCCACACCTCCCATTCCCTTTTGTCCCTCTTCCTCCCAATTTGGAAGTGGTTACTGTGTCCATACCAAAACTACTGTTCTACTGTAAATATCAGAACTCCTTGCCTTACGGAGCCGCACTGTCCTTAAAAAGAATCAGTAGATCATGGGGAGGTTTCGTTCTGTGTTGATGTGAGTCCATGTGTGGCATTCAGGTTTCTAATTCAACATGTAGGCTGTTTCTGAGGGGCTATCTTCTAGGAAACACTTCTGAGGGATGGAGGTGGTTTTGAATGATGCCCTCAGACCAAATACAAGGAAGTCTGAGGTTGTCCAGCAGAGCCTGTGTATATCTAGAAGCTGGCTTGCTATATTGCCCTGTGGATCTTCTGTACGTGATAATTTGTAGGTTGTCTTTTCTGTGGTAGTTGTAATGTCTAGAAAGCTGATGCTGTTGTAAGAGTATTCCAGAGACTGATGGAGAACTACATAGAATAGAAATTTTCCACAGTCAGCCTACTGACTGAAAAGGCCATCTCTGTATCTTAGATATAGCACAGGTTGAGAACTAGTTATTTTGAATCACTTCCTCATGGTAAGCCACAAATAGGTGGGTATATTGTGTGGCCATTTTTCTGCCTACAGCCACACCTTTATTTTGAACATGAAGTTGTCATAGGTGAGGATGGGCTTTGTGAGGTGGCAGGTAATTTTGGGCTGGAAATCTGAGTGTCATCTTGCTTCTGAAGGTCCTTGAGGTAGGCTGAGATGCCAGTCACATATAGGATATAGGGAGGCAGGTTGGCAGCAATGTTGGTGGCAGTAGGGTCAGGCTGTGCATGGATGAAGTCGAGTGTGTCTTGAAGGAATCTGGCTCTTGAGTGATGAGATTTGAAGGTTTATAGAAATGCTGGCAGTTCTTCTGTGAAACCACCATCGCTCTTGGGTTGGATTGTCTTTTGGTGAATCTTTTTAGGGTGTATAAACTGAGTGTTTGCCCCAATAAAGAAAGCCCAGAAAGCCCACCTCCGGGTGTCCACCACTCTGTTGTCCAACCAGTGCTGAGAAGGGTAGTGAGGTGCTGGAGTGTTGATAATAGGCCATGGGAGAGCTGCTGGCAGGGTGCTTTTAAACCCTTGTCAAAGCACTTGTGTTCATGGCTCTGCCTGCCACCAGCTTCTTACCCCATAAAAGCCACGTGAGGTGCTCACATCAGGACAAGACTGCCAGAAAGGGCCACAATGCACTGCTCTTCACTGGCAGTGGGAGGGGGGAACATGAAAAAGTACATAAAAAGCATCTTTCTCTCAGCTACAAATTCAGTCCTTGTGTCCTTTTCCCTTCAGTATCTAATCAAAGTGAATGAGATCAAAACCAAGAAGGGGGTCGGCTTGCTGCAAAACCACATCAAACATTGCAACTCACAGTTCAAGTAAGAGCAACTGGTAACTTTCATTCACTCCCTTTCATTCCAGAAGCACTAGTTTTTAGAGGGGATCTGGGAGGTAATCAAACTCAAAAGACCTAGAGTTCCTTCAGTTAGCTCTGCCTGGCTTGTAACATGCTTAAATTCCTCTTTCCCTGGAGGCGGTGGAGGCAAGGATCTGCATGAGATGTGTTCCTTTTCTTTAATATGACATTTTTGTAAGCCAGATAATTCGTTTATAAAGCACATCACAGAAATCTGAGATGTGGGGGAGGCGGAGTGCTGAGCATTCTGCCTGAATTTACCTGGCTCCAAGTGTTGTTAAAATATGTTTCCCAGCAAAATTTTTGTACTACAACTATAAAGGAAAAGTGCTAATTGCTGAAGACATGATGGGTACTGAGGGAGGAGCTCAGGAGAACCTGGAGTGTGTATGGTTTACAGTCACTGCTAATAGCAGGATTTCAGAATATATTCTTACATTAGCTTCTCCTATCAGTTTTTTCCAGGAATGTTTAAACACAACATTAAAACTTAAGAAGTTTACAGAGAAGCTCATCCCAGAGCTGCAGAGTGTGAGTATGCATCTTAACTTCAGTGCTCCAAGTGGGATGCAGAGATCTCTGTCTCCAGGCCTCTTTTTCCTCTACTGAAGCAGAGCTGAGGGCTTATGCAGTTCTTCACATCTATTGATCGTTATTTCCTGAGGCTCTAACATGTAGTGGCCCCTCTGCAGGAAAACTTGGCCGTCAGTGGGAGTGGGGAAATTATGCTGCCTGTACCCCTGGGCACAGAAGGGGAAGAACAAGCAGAAAAGAAGCACTAACATGTTCATCTGTCAAAGCCCTTGTTGCTTTTCAGGCTCTCTGATTTTTCATTTGTGCTCTTAGCTTTCTCTGTCCATTGCTGGCAACTCAAGCTCTTAATGTTTTTCTTCAAAAGCTTTGCTGAGCTCTAGAGGCCATTCTTAGAGGGCTGTGTAAGCCTTGTGACCTCTAGCTTTTGACTTTGGGCTCTATCAGTCATATATGGCCTGGAGACAAAAAGAGTTTTTGAAAAGGGTAAGGCATAGGATGGGTTTTCAGATACAGTTTAAACACTCAGGTCCCAGATGGCATGAAGTCCACCAAGTGCAGTAGAAAGTTTATGTTGGTTTCCCAGTATTTCTAGATCGGAGTTCCAGTTTGCTTGGCTTGCCAGGGCTTCCCCATATGTCCAAGGAAAGTCATGATTTGCAGAGAGGCCTGGGATGTGTTCATCACCCAGTTACTGCAACAGTGTCACTTGTACTCATCTCCCCTGGTCCTGCAGCATACGGCTCCTTTGGGCATCTGATATTTTGTTTGAATCCATTTGCTTTATCAGTTACCCTGTTTGCTCCATAATTTGTAATCATTCATATAATGATCAAAAAGAAAGGAGATGCCAGCCCACAGCCAAGGGGAAGGACCTGAGCACAGCAAGCAATGTCTTATGGGTTCCTCATGCAGACAAAATCCCAGGTTCCACTTCAGGGCCACATTCTTCCCCCAAGATCCCTGATGGAAATAAACTTTTCGATGGCTTGGAGTCCTTTTAATTATTTTAGTTACTGACACCACCAGAGTTAAAAAGAACAACTACAGTGAATGTCAAGCTTTTTGTTGCTTTTACACTGTGGAGAGCTATTTTCTCAGAAAATAACATGGTTGCTAGAATGCAGAATACTCTCCCTGTGGTCCGGCGTTGCAAGAGAGTGCTCCAGGCCCTGGGGACATGCCTCCCTCCCTCCCTTTGTAGCTGTTTCTGTTGAAGTGCTTCTGCACATGCCACATACCATGGAATAGGCCTCGGTGCGTCCCACAGAAACAGGAAGGCATTGAGGGCAGAAGGTTGCACGGAGGCACCTCTGCTTCTCCAAAGAGAATGAGTGGGATGTGGCAGCTGAGGCAGAGGCCTCCTCCTCCCATGCGAGGGGCTTACTGTGCTCTGGCACCTTTCAGATGAAGATTGGGCAGGATGAGGAGAAGAAGCAGCTGTGCTCCCTTCGAGATCAGCTGAAAACGGCATTGCAGCTGGAGCAGAAAGAGGTAAAGTCTGATCCTTCTTCCAAGGGGACTTGAGACAGTTGCACTGCAGTGCCCTTAAGGGCAGGACACAGCAGTAACTTATCTAGTCCCTGCGCTGTCCCCTGGTGTAGGAAGCTGTGGGGTTTCTACTCAGCTATGGGAGAGGCACAGGGTCCCTGGCAGTCCCGCAAGGGCATGCTCCCGACTGGGAGTGGTGGGGCAGGTGTAGCCATCAGGCTAGCATGCTCCTGGGGTGCCTGTAGCTGGGTATTATCTGGTTACTCCCTCCCTCCTGCTCTAGGCAATCTCTGTCCCAAAGCAGCTCTATCAGAGCAGCTGCCTCCTTGTGTCACCCTGGCAGCATATCCCAGACATGCGCAGGCCTGGTTGCCACATCCCTGGGAGACACCCAGACTGCCAAGGTACCAGTGAAGTGATCCCCTGAGAGGGGATGGCGTAAGGCAAGGAGGGAGCAGGGGGACAGAGCTGACATCTCTCATCTGCAGCACAGTGGCGGCAGCCCTGCCCCTGTCTTTGCCTCTCTGCCCAGGGGCAGTGGTGGGGATGGGATAGGGACTTGCTGCTTTTTCTCTTCTTCTGCCAGGATTCTGGGAGCAAACAGGCAGGGTACAACATGCACCAGCTGCAAGGGAACAAGCAGTACGGCACAGAGAAATCAGGGACCCTCTTTAAGAAAAGTGATGGGTAAGTTAGGATGCTGTGTGCCCCTTTCAATGTTCCTTTGAGCAGGTAGAATGGCTGAGCCACAAACCTGGCCTGACTTCTGCACGCGCCTCCCCATCGCGGGAAGGAAGAACCGCCTCCTCCTGTTTGCTTTGAGTGGGGCTCCTACCACCTTCATCCGATGCCCCAAGTTCTCGAGCTGGGAGGGACAGGGAACAGTTGGTGCCTCTCCTCCTCTCTCGACCTCTCATGACTCTTCAGACCTCCCACCATCATCTTTGCCAGGCTGAAGAGCCCTGACCCCTGCAGTCGTTGCTTGTGTGGGAGCCATTTCACACCTCGGGCTCTGCTCCTTACTCTTCCCCCTGCCTCTCCCTGCCTGCTAGGGCTCTCTGCCATGAGGGCGGACTCAGGGGGTGGGTGCGCTGGGGATTTATGCACTGGCCTGGTGATGTTTTCTGATCTCTTCTCACTTCCTTTCCTCCCCAGTCCTGACCTGTCCTCTACCTTTCCATCCTTTGCCTCTGCCCTCAAAGTTCATGTGTTGGGCTCAGCTGTCTGCACAGTGAGAATTAGGGGCAAGAGCGGAAATGTGGGGTGGATTAGACACAGTGTGAGTCAGTGTTTCTTTTGAGATGATATCATGGGCCAGAGGGGAGAGGGAGCCAGCAGAGAGGCTGGGTTCCTGTCACACTCCTTTGGACTACCTGTAGCACTGCCTGTCCTGTGCTCATTTCCCAAGAGCTGTATCGTGAGCTGCTGGAAACTGCTCTGCTGCTTTTGGAGAGAGGATGTTCTCCCAATGAGTGGAAGCAAGGTGGCAGGGAATTGCAGGGCCCTGCACTGGGACATTTGCGCATGTGGGAAGGACCAGGAAAGGCCCTAAAAGACCTGAAACTGGACAGAAAGTAATGAACTGGGTTTATGAATCGTGTTCACCTCAGATTAAAGTTCAGTGTCTTCCCCCTTTCAAGTGTATCTTTTCAAACTCTTCCCTGTATTTTGGTCTGCCCAGAGTGACAATCCCAGAGAAGCCAGCCTGGGCAGCCCAGCGTGTAGCAGTTTGGATGTAATGGTCATTGGTGTTTGCAGAGGACTCCTGGCAAGCCCAGGGTGAGCTGTGTGTTCTGCTAGCAGAGCCTACTCCTCTGAGGGATGCTGTGTGCTTGTATCACCTCCACAGCAGCTGTGCTGCCCATCTGTGCAAGTGTCTCCTTATGCCCTTTGCCATATGCCAGGATCTTCTCAGCTCAAAGCAGACCCAGAGTGACAGACCCCATCTGTGGCAGCGCAGCAAGCATGTCTGATGAGGAGCTGTGGCCTCGCGCTGTCCCTTGCATGGCTCTTGTGCTCACTGATGCTGCACAGGGCTGTACGGCATGGTCTGCTCCTCTGCATGGTGGGATTCCATGTGGGTCCTCTAAATTCATCCTTTGTTCATTTCCAGGTTGAGAAAAGTCTGGCAGAAGAGGAAATGCACCATCAGCAATGGCTACCTGACTATCTCTCACAGCACGGTAGGAACCACTCTTTCCAACCCTATGCTGCTGCTGCCTTGGAGCTGCTGCCCACCACTGCAGCAGCCTCACAGCATGCCGGTGGCTTGCTAGGAGCCTGGCAGAGCTCTTGGTGCTTGCCACGCTGGGCTGCCCCAACGTAGCATCAGTGGGGATCTTTCCACTAAGACCTAAGTCCCTGGGACCTGAGAGAGTTTTAGACAAACACAGGAGGGCCTTTCCTGCCTCTGTACATGCAGGAGTGTGAGCCTGGGGACTGGGTGCTCCAAGCATGGGGTGGCAGTCCAGTAAGGAAAGGTTGGCATTACTATTTGTTGTATTGCTCTTGAGAGCGGAGCCAAGGATGAGGTGCTGGGCACAAGAGAGATTCACTGCTCTTCCACTTGTGCAGCAATCTGAGTCACTGCAGAGCCAGGCGGTGATAGTTACTGCTAGGCTGCAGCCCTGTGGTGCTGGGAGCACTGAGTCTTCTTCCTTCCTCTCACAGCTCAACCGCCCACCAGCCAAGCTGAATTTACTGACATGCCAGGTGAAGCCGAGTGTGGATGACAGGAAATGCTTTGATCTGGTTTCACGTGAGTCCTGATGCCTCTTCCGCACCTCTTCTGCCTCTGGGATGAGTCCAGAGAAGTGGCAGCAATTTGTGTTCAGAGGTGTAGGCCGAGGTGAGGTGAAGTTCTGCAGCTCTGAGCCAGCTAGGAGGTTTTCCCTGGGAAATTGTGTTGAGAGGCAGCTCTGCTCAGAAGCAGCAGTGCACATGCCAGATGTGAGATGGACAGCACTGCCACAGGGCAGGACAGCATCGTGGGGGGGTACACGTGGACCATGCAAGCATAGCTCCTGGGCAGCCGCTTAGCTAACATGAGTGTCCCTCTCTCCTGATACAGGAACAGGTCCCTTTGCCCGGGGTGCACCATGGAGGGACTGGGACCAGCAGAATTATAGGCAGTGGTCACCCTAGGTGCCTGGGCTGGAGCTTTCTGTTCCCTGCACCTGGCCTTGCTGAGCCCAGCTCAGGCTTGTCCTGCAGTGAGCCTGCTGGGTGAGATGGAAGTGCGGGGTGGATAGCTCTCTGCAGTCCTTCCAGGCAGCCCTGTCCTACTCTCTCAAATCAAGCCCTTTTGGACCTGGGTTCTCCAAGACCTAAAGGAAAATGGCTCTATGTGTTTCAGATAACCGCACGTACCGCTTCCTGGCAGAGGATGAACAGGAATGTGTTGCGTAAGTACTTCAGGCAAAGAAGGCTCACTGGGGACAAAAAGTGCTCCTCTGGCTGCTGATGAGGAGCCAGCTCTTTGGCTAATGAAGCAGCACCCCACTGCCCCTTGTTTGATGCCCTTCCCATCCTCACTGTGTCCCGGTCACTCTGACTGGCTGGTCAGCTTGCAAGCAGGGCACAGGGCCCAGCTGAGGCCTTTGGCACCCAATTTGCTGCTGGATTCACCTTCAGGAGCTTTCTGTTCAGTGGTTTTTGGGCTCTGTGGGCTTCCACCCTTCCTGGCAGTGCCTGGCCTGGCTGTGCAACAGTGGGATGAGCCCTGCTGCCCTCCTTGCTCAGCTCCCTGTAGCCTGAGCATGTCGGTGCAGGGACCCATTCCTAAGAGCAGCTTTCTGCCCATGCAGCTGGGTGTCCGTCCTCAGCAACAGTAAGGAGGAGGCGCTGAACGTGGCCTTCAGCAAGGCACAAGGCGGTGGGGAGAGCAGCAGGGAGGAGCTGACCCGGGCCATCATTGAGGAGGTTAAATGCATGCCCGGGAACAGAGAGTGCTGTGACTGCTCAGCGCCAGGTGAGAGCCAGCCCAGGACTGTGGTGGCCATTGCACAGGCTGCCTATGTTTCCTCTGCCTGGGGTCAGGCAGAGCTCTGCTCTTCCCTCTGCAGCATCCAGCTCTGTCACAGCCCAGCCTGTAGAGACCCACGGGTCTGGGGCCTTGCCCTTTGCCATCGTGCTCCCACAGCTCTTTGTTGCCAGTTTGGTACCAAAAGCAGTCCTGCTGCACACGTGTGCCTTGTGCCCCAGTACCCTGAGGCTGCCGGGAGGGCCGGCGGGTGGGAGAGGCAGGAGATGCACACCAGCCTAGCAGTGTTATCTCTACAGATCCCACTTGGCTCTCCATTAACTTGGGCATCCTCATCTGCATCGAGTGCTCTGGGATTCACAGAGAGATGGGTGTGCATCTTTCCCGCATCCAGTCACTGTCTCTGGACAAGCTAGCAACCTCTGAATTGCTGGTAGGATGCTGCCAGAAATATGCTCTGTCCCTATGCCTTCCCCCCTCCTGTGGCCCCCCTGAATCCAGGAAGTGAATTTGCTGCATTTTTCCCCTGTGAAACGAGCCCATCCTCAGCTGTTAACCTGGGGGGTTAGCGGTTATTGTGTCAGGAAGTGTCATCTTCAAAGAGAAGAGGAGGGTGCCATTTCACCTTTCCTGGGTCATCCATCCCCCACACTCAGTCCCTTCCCCCAGCTATGGCATCTCATGGAGGGGAGCTGAAGGGCAAGTCCAAGCCCAAACTGGGGTAGAGCAGAGTGTGGGAAGGGCAAGGGAAGGGAGGATTTACAAAGGGCCCTGATAGCCTAGGTGCTCATGAATGACATGGCTGTAGGTAGGTCTGCGATGAGGGCTGGCTGGGGAGCTGCTAGCAGCTGGTAGGTGTCAGGTCAAGGAATGAGAGTGGCAATGATCATTGCTTGCCTGGATATGAGCCCAGGACCTGGCTCTGGGGTTATACTGCTGGGGTTGACAGATCTCACCATATGTGCCATTGGGCATACTCATCCTGGGAGCCATTCACTGCCCCTTGACACGTTGTCCAGATGAAAATAAAGAGCTGAAGGTCAGGGTCTCTCACTGTGAGCTCCCTCTCCTGCTGCCAAGCATGTAGTGCTGCATGTCCTATGGCACCTCTAGCTTGGTTGTTTTGCAGCTGGCAAGGAATATTGGCAACTCCGGCTTCAATATCATCATGGAAGCAAATATCCCCAGCGCTTCAACGAAACCCACAGAGCGCAGCGATATGTAAGTTGCGCTGCAAGAGCTGTTGTTTGTGGGAGATTAGGTACAGGGCCCTTGTCTGTGTGCACATGCTTCATGGGTCTATTAGTTCCCCATGATAACCAGGCACATGGTTGCTGCCTAATCTCCCTGCCCAGATGGTAACTTCTGTTTAGAAGCAATTTCATCAAGCCCAGCAGGAAAGGTCTGATAAAGGAGAGTGGAGGGGCAAGGAAGACCCAGCAGGATGGTGCAAGAGGTGGCTTCAAGGTCAAGACAGGGATCAAGGAAACAGCACTAGAAGGGGAAAGGCATGAAGAGAAACAAAAAAGAAATGGAACTGCCAAGCAGGATGACCCTGGCTGCACACGTTAGCCAGGCAGGGAAGGACAGAGTGATGCAGTGGGATGGAGGAGAATGAATTGGTGCAGAGCAGTTCACAGTGTCCAGTGGCTGGGGTCCAGATTCGGTGGGTTTACTGTAGGCATCTAGCAAAAGGAAAGAGAAAACAAGAGGCTTGTGGGCATCGTAACGTGTGGCCAAGTTACTTGTGGTATAAGTGCAGAAAGAGAGCAGTCTCTGAAGACTTCCAGTCTGTGTTAGGTGCCAGCTTCTTTCACTGAGTGTGTGGGGACCTATCGCTTGGTACATTCACTGTGGATGCAGGCCACAAAGCCCTCTTCATCCTGGAAAGTGCTCCAGCCTCTAGGCTCTGCAGAGGATGGGTGAGATCTTGGATGGCATAGTTGGTCCCAGGAATAACTCTGGGCTTCTCTGGGGCTTAGCACTGCAAAGCTGGGGTGCAACAGAGCTCTTGGGGAAGCAATTCTTTTGTGGCAGCCTTTTCTGCTTGGAGCGTTCCTTTATATACCCTGGGCATCTGCCCCACAGATCCTCCAGCAGGTCACTGCTTCTGCTTTTCTTGAATTCTTCTCTTCTCCAGCTGGAGGTTCCCAGCTTACGAAGTCATTCCTTGTCTAGAAGCTGTTCCCTTTCCTTGATCATTCTTTTCTGGTCCGTGCCATGTGGTGCTTCTCATGCCTCGTTATTTCCACTTCTTCCCTTAGTTCTCACTGTGCAGTCAGCTGAGTCCAACACATGAACTTTGAGGGCAGAGGCAAAGGATGGAAAGGTAGAGGACAGGTCAGGACTGGGGAGGAAAGGAAGTGAGAAGAGATCAGAAAACATCACCAGGCCAGTGCATAAATCCCCAGCGCACCCACCCCCTGAGTCCGCCCTCATGGCAGAGAGCCCTAGCAGGCAGGGAGAGGCATGGGGAAGAGTAAGGAGCAGAGCCCGAGGTGTGAAATGGCTCCCACACAAGCAACGACTGCAGGGGTCAGGGCTCTTCAGCCTGGCAAAGATGATGGTGGGAGGTCTGAAGAGTCATGAGAGGTCGAGAGAGGAGGAGAGGCACCAACTGTTCCCTGTCCCTCCTAGCTCGAGAACTTGGGGCATCGGATGAAGGTGGTAGGAGCCCCACTCAAAGCAAACAGGAGGAGGCGGTTCTTCCTTCCCGCGATGGGGAGGCGCGTGCAGAAGTCCCCCTGACCCAGCACTGCAGACATGCACACTTAAAATATATGCAACTCAAGGTCTCATTTAATTACGTAACTCCAGGAGAAGAAGCTTTAAGAAAACCACAGTGTTTCAAAAGTTATGAATGCTGCTATAGAGGAGTCTGGGGAACAGAAGAGAGACAGGAAAGGTGTGAAACTGCCTAGCAGGTCTCAAGGAGAGAGAGGGGAAGTAGCTGGGGCAGTAGAAGAGGAGGAGGAGTCACTGTGCCACTAGATGCTTGCTCAGTCTCTGTGTGGGTCCTAACTTTTGTTCTTTTGGTCTCTGCCAGGGCCTTTCGGAAAAATTTCATCATTTCTAAATACGTCGAAAAGAAATATGCAAAGAGGAGCCCTGCTGCTCACCATCCAGGCCTCCCAGATGCCGTCATGTACAAGGACATATTTTCTTTGCTCCAAGCTTATGCTGAGAATGTGGATTTGAGCAAGCCTGTGCTGGCACCTCTGCAGGTACGGCTCCCCCTCTCTAGTGCAACAGAGGGCACAGGAGCAGTCCTGGTACCATCACCAGATGGGGGTATTGCTGGAAACTAGAGGCATCCAAAAAGGAGGTGCTCACAGGGAGCAGAAAAACAGTCCTGCTCCGCTGAGGGGATCCCTGACTCCAGGGGAGGCTGAATTCCCAGGACCCATGGTCAGAGCACCCAGCACCTCTGCCCTCCTATTCCCAGCTCTAGCTGGCAGGTACCACCTGGAAAAGGGTGTTTTGGTGGGCTGGCAGGTGCTTCACCATCGGTTTCATCTTGCTTCTGCAGCAGCTTTGACAGGGTAGGCAGGCAATTAGACTTTTCTCCTGGGGAGCTGGACACATACTGTGGCACAGCTGCTGCTGGGAGGGATGCCAGCATGCAGCATCCAGACAGTAATTCTATTGACTGCTGAATCATCCAGGCAATATTAAAACCATCCTTTGCTTGCTTAAAGCAAAGACGAATGTGATAGGGACCCTGCCCTTGATGAGCCTGCCTACCTACTGTCCGTGCCTCAGCAGTGTCCTCCTTAGCCCCCCTCTCCCTGGGATCCTGTTGTCCCCCTTGCAGACACCAGGCAGTCCCGTGGGTCCATATGAGAAACAGCTTTGCTCTGTTCTCTCCAACCTGTCCACAAAGGTCCCTGTGCCCATGAGGGAACAGAGTTTGCCAGGGAAAATGGTGCTTTCTGTGGTCTGAGAGTAACAGGTAGATTTGAGGGGGGGGGGTAAGTAACGTCACAACACATGATAGTGTTTTAACCTACTGAACTGCCTGTGTCGACAGAGCCCTCCCCACTGTCTACATGCTGCAGGCCAAAAGTCATAACCAGAAACCCAAGAGTTTTTAAAGGCAAATTCATAACCAACTGTTGCTTGTAAACTTCTGAACAGATTTCAGACCCTCAAAATGTCCAAGTCTTACTTGGAAATTGTAGGTTGAAAATTCAGAATAGCATTTTTTTGTCTGAAACTGAAGTGTAAATCCTTGCTGTAAGCGCAGCCCTAACCTTGGAGGTGTTTGCTCTCTGCCTGTATGGGAAGCTTGTGGGTGTTGCCCAGAGAAAAACTGAAGGAGCAAAATGCGGAGAAATACTTTCAGAACTGGAGGTCCTGGGACAAACTGGCAAGCGAGAAGCAGCTCTGCAGAGAGCAGCTGTTGCACATCCTGGGGCACTCAGTGGCAGCCAATGAAACCACGAACTCAGCCAAGTTCTGCTGATGATGTGGGGAAAATCACCTTTGGTTGCCTCAGTTTCTACATGTGAAAAGGGGATGGTTAGTCCTTCTTCATGAAGCCATCAGAAATGAAAACAAAAAGTGCCAGCAAAAGGGCAGATGTTAAGAAAATAAGTGGCTCAGCCCCTAATAAAAAGGTGTCAGTTGCTTTAAAAGGATATAAGGGAGGATGAGGAGAGTATGATTAGAGAAAGTTTCCTGGAGAAGTGACCCATGGATCTACCTCATGTTAAGACAGCACTGGAGTTCTAGTTGACCTTGCTGGATGTGGCTCTGAAAAGACACCGTCAAACCTGTTTCTGTTCATCTGTTGGAGGCTGTTGGGGATGTAAAATGTGTAAAGACACCAATGCAGATGGGGGAACTGGCTGATTTAACTTTTCGTTTCTGTAAGCAAGCAGCTCCTACTCCTGCCTGTGACATCTGCTTAATACTGAATTGCACATGCTCACAGACTTTCCAAAAGCCTTTGACTAACTCTTCATGAGAAGTTCCTAGGGTAAACCAGCAGCCAGTATCTCTCATGTTTGCAGAGTGTCTGGTAGGTTGGATGCTGGCCCTAGGAAGTCCTCAGAACTCCTCTAGCATCATAGCTGCTCCTCCTGGGATCATGCAGTTCCTAAAGCACAGGAAGGACAGAGCTCTGTTTGCAATGGAGATGCTGGCTGACACAGTCTCATCCTGTTGCTTGCTGTATTTTTCTTGTTTTCAGGAACCTGGGGAGACCATTCTCCACCTGGCAGTGCTGTTGTCTGATCGAACCTCTTTGCATATCGTTGATTTTCTTGTGCAGAACAGGTAAGCTCTTGACACCTGGTCAGGCTGTCATGAAGCCAGTGCTAGTGAAAGGTGCAATACTGATTGTTTTGGAGATTTCTTCTACATGCTCCCAGAGAAAAAGCACTGGGGCAGGCATCCTGACAAACATGCCTTGGGCTGGACTTGGGATGACTATCCCTAGATCAGAGGGTCCTTAGGTTCCATCATCTCCTCTGGGTCTTTGTTGAGGTGTGGCAGTGGTGATGATCCTCTAGCCCTCTCCAGATGAGGTGGGAAGAAACACACATGTGCAAACACCAAGCGGTGTTTGCTGTGCTTGGGTAAGCTGTTCTTCCTAGACACACTGAGACTACTCATCCTCTGCTGCAGCGGGAGCCTGGCAAAGCAGACAGCAAAGGGGAACACGCCGCTTCACTACTGCTGCTCTCACAACAAACCCGACTGTGTCAAGCTACTACTGAAGGCCAAAACCAGCATTGCCATCAGTAAGTGGCTGGGGAAACCCCCACCTGCATGCAGGTGGTGCCTTCTCAACCCCTTTCTGGAAACACCACCCTGAGCCTTGTTAAACTACTCAACAATGCTTGTTTGCTGCTGGAGAGTGGTGACTTCCAGAGAGACTCTGGAGAACCAGACTAATAACAGCTTTTGGTGGGGACCCTGCCCTTGAATGAGGCCTCTTATCATGTCCAATCAGGTGTCACACTCTTCCCTCTGACACTGCTCTGGGTTTGCTCTCCGTGTTCAGGGGCACCCACACACCCACAAGCCAGTCAGGCCTGCCTCTTGGCATGCACGGTACCCTCCCTGAGACGGGCTGACCAAGGTTCCTGCCCTTGGCAGTCTGGGACAGAATTGCAGGCTCTGCTCTCCAGCTCAGAGCTGGGGCTGCATCCCCTCTGCTCCTCAGAGAGGGACCAGTGACACCCCAAGGACTGCCTGTCTTCAGGGAACTCTTTCCTCTGCCCCAGTTCACTTCTCCCTTTCTCAAGTGGAAAGCCAAAGGCCTGCCTGTAGCTGGCAGCTCTGAGGTTATTTCCTTGCTCTCTGCAGCCTGAGCTCTCCTGAGCAGGGGTTTATGCTGGGGTGTGCTCCCAGAGCTAGAAGAGCAAGAGAAAAGTGGTCCGAGCTGCTCTTCCACACTCAGCGCATGCACAGCAGAAACTGTGACAGACTTGGGTTTTATTTTCAAAGCCAAAGCTGAAATGCTGGGGAATGGATAGGTTTGCCAAAATGCTGGTTCAGAAACTGAGCATATAATGGTGCTCAGGAATCCAGATTACAGATCTGGTCATTTATACTGCACGTGAATCCCTATCTCCTCTTCAAAACATTGAATTGAGCTTTAAAACTGGAATCCTTGTTGAAATGGGAGATCACAAATCTCATCATCCTTAGGTATCAGCTGAGTTTGTAGGTACACTGAGTTACTCCTTTGATGCTTCTCCCCCCCTTGTTTCACGCTGCAGAGGACGGTGCAGTGTCAACACCTAGGAGAACAGAGGAGATGCTGCAGGGTGGCAGGGAGCTGTACGCACCTCCCGCAGTCGCACAGTGATTCAGCAGCCAAACTTCCCATGGCCCAAGGCACGCCAGGCGCAGTGGCACCTGCCCCATCTCTGCTGACTCCCCCCACTACCTCAAGCTTCTGGAGTCCCTAGCATGGACCCTGCACCAGTCTGGGATGCCCTGCAGACCCTTGGACACCGATTCCCTGGGGGCAGGAACGTGTCCTCCAGCCACCTGCCCCCTCCCTTCCCCGGAGTCCCCTGAGCTGCCCCCTCTCCCCAGCCTGCCTGGGGCCTACCAGGCTTCACAGGGAGGGCCTGGTAGGAAACGAGGTTGCAAAAGTATAGCAACAACGTAGCAGATCTCAACCTGAGCCCTCATAGGAGGGGATGGTTGGCTCTGCATCTGCCTTTGTACCCTTTAGGCTCTGGCGGTGACTGTGATCCTTTGTCTCTCTATCCTGTCCCGTCTCTGCAAGTCACCAGGATTTACTCACTGTCCTTTCTCTCCTTATCTGGGTGTCTCATTGCTCCTGTCCTCTTTTAGGCTGTCCCTTCTTTTAAGCTGGTTCCTCTTTGCCCAGAGCTGTGTGTCCTGAGAAGCCGCATGTAGATATGTCAGGGTGTGAATGACCTGTTAACCTTGGTGCCATCAAAATGTGCCTCCCTCACAGCCCTTCTTCTGCCCTTTCTTCCTCTTGGTCCTCCCACACCAGGCATTCCCACTCCTCCTTTCACATGAACCTTAACATTTTTATTGCAATTCTCTACAGTCTCCAGAGACGTATAGGCAGGTTTTGCATAGGGTCCCTATAAACAGCATTATTCTTTGCTTAGTAAAGCACAGAGAGGGCTCATAGAGTTCATGACTACCACTTTTTCCCACAGCTAACGAAGCAGGCGAGACGGCCCTGGATGTTGCCAGGAGGATGAGACATCCCCTGTGTGAAGAACTGGTAAGAAATCGTGTCTCACTCCCTCTGCTTTCAGGACATCCCAGCGGCACGGCGTGAAGTGTTGGCAGGACTTGTGGACCTGTCAGGTCAACGCCAGTGCAGGGCTGCGTTCGGCTGTGAGGGAGAGCGCTGAGGCGGGGGGGACGGGGGGACACTGTACGGCTTCCCGCTATGAGGGAGGGAGCTGAGCCAAGGGGGGACCGTGCGGCTTCCCACCGTGCAGGCAGCACTGCCTCGGCCCGCTGCAGTCTTGTGGCCCTGCTTGGCAGCTGGAGACTGCACAGACAAGTGAGTCTGCCCCTCAGCACCTCTGTTGTCTGTGTGGGATGTGGAGGAGGAGTCAGTGGGGGCTTAGGGAGGAGATGGCCCAGCAGTTTTGGGATCCCTCAGAGCAGGACAGTTTGGGATAGAACAGACCAGAGCAGTCTAGAGGTCATGCTGTGCTGTGAGGGGAGAGAGAAAGCATCTACTTGTGCAGTCCAAGAAAACAGACCTGCTGGCTACACAAGTCTCATTTCTGCCACACCCTGAACTGTGTATTTGGAGATCTTTGCAAAAACCATGTGCTTCCTGCTTTCCAGGCAGGAAATATTGCTTGCAGCTTGCAGATGTTTCTCTGACAACTGAATGGTTGGAGCTGTGGGCAGCTGTGGCCTTGGGTGCCAGCTGGGGGTAAGAAAGGGCTGGGTCCTCAGGGAGCTCCTCTGTGTCTCAGCTGCTGCAGGCCCAAAACAATCAGTTCAACCAGCACGTCCACGTGGAGTACGAGTGGTGGCTGGGCCAAGATGACATATATGAGAGTGACGAAGACCTGGATGAGAAGGTGAGGTCCCTCCGTGTGCCCAGGCAAGGCAGGTACAGCCTGGCGTGGGCCTTGGAGGATGTGCCTCTTGTCTGACACTGAGCCACTCTCTGCTCGCAGCTGCTCACCTCAGATGGACTCTTGTCGTCTTACCCGGTAATGCTGTTCCTTGTGAAACTGTCCACTGAGTGTTTCCCTGTAAATGAGGAAAACAAGAGTCCTTTTTTTTTTTTTTCCTCAAGTGAACTTACTCCTGTCTTGGAGTGAGAGTTTGGCTCTGCCACCCAGGCCCTTGTCTGTCCTCTGCCTCCTTGTTGTGGGGGCTGTTCGAATCTGTCCTGCTGTCTTCCGAGGCCTGTGCCCAGGGCCCAGGCCTTGTGGTGTTGGGGGTGGTTCAAGATGATCAGGAGCCAGGTCTGTCACTGTCCCACAGCCCCAGGCAGCTTCGGTGGCCTGCACTGGTGGTCCCAGCTGTCCTGTGATGGCAGTGCCACACTGCTGTTACATTCTGTCTCCCTGCCAGCCCCGTGCAGCAAGCATGGCCTGTAGCCCTGGAGAGGGGCTAAGGGCCATGTGTATCACTGCTGCCTCCTGTTCTCATCACTCTGGAGTGGTCAAAGACTCTTGTATTTGCTGATCACCCTAGCCTTTCTCTCCTTCTGTGTTCTCCATTTAACATGCAGTATCTGTTTCCCAGCTGGGTTCTCTGAAGAAAGAACGTGCTGTGCGCCCTCAGAGCTGCTACCATCCACCTGCTTCTGCCTCCAAGCAACAGGCAGCAGGGGCAGTGCCCCACGGGAAGTGGCCAGACACCTGTATGTCACCGACCCACCTCCACAGCCTGGACATACCACCAGCCCCCTCCTACCCACCTCCCCTCCCACCCCAGTGGACAAGCCCTGGTAAGATAATGATGTGGGAAGCTTTCATGGGCTGGCAGGGTCAGGACCTGGAGCCCGTGCAGCATGGCTGCATCAGATCAAGATCATTTCGGCTGCAGCTGGGCTCCTGATGATGTGTGAGGGGTTGTCCTGTGCCATAAGGTGCCATTCTGTTCTCTGCTCCTTGCGGGAGGAAGGCTAGTTGGTATTGGCTGGTCTTTCCCAGCACTGATTCCCATGTGGGTCTTTGCAGACCAGCATGGAGCACGCTCACCCTCTGGTGCTCTTAGGATGCACACTGCATCCTCCCGAACTTTGCTGTTACTGGGAAAGGCTGAGGGGCAGATGTTTAGAGACAGGATTGGCAATACAAAGCTACTAGTAGAAGCAGCAACATTGCAGTTCTGGTCCTTAGCAAGATTCCCTCCTGCTGTCCTTGCCCAGGCTTTCTCTGATGAGCCCAGGCATCCTGCTTTCCAGGAGACTTGCCAAGTCCTGCCTGACTTCCCCTCCATCTGCCCCAGTTGTGTTTCCATGATGCATTTCTCAAGTCAGACCTGCAAGCAGAGAAATGAATATCACTGTCAATGTATCTGCTGATTTCTGCCTGGAGCTTCACTCCCAGGAGCCTTGCTCAGTGTCAGCTTGCTTTCGACTCATGATTTGTTCCTGCTCTGTGTTTAGCTCCCCAGGAGGCCCATCCACCCCTGCTTACCAGCACATCTGTCTTTACTGAGGACACAAAAACTGGGAAGATCCCACCTCTCTCTCTGAGCACCAAGCACAAGCGCACATCCTCTGAACCAGTGCCTTGGGTACCGCTTAGCCCTGAGCAGCCCAGCCAAGTCAACCTGATTTCAGGTAATGAAAGAATTGGCTCAGGAAGAGCAAAGAGCCACACCGTGCCTTGGGGATTGGCCTTGCTGGTGGGAAGGGCCCTCTGGAGGTCTCCATTCCATCACCCACTCAGAATGGGGCAATCACCCACACTGGTTCAGGTTGGTTGTGGCTTTGTCTAGCTGAGCCTTGAAGTCTCCTAAGGATGGAGGTCCAGGCCAGGGACAGACTGGTACCCTGGCTCCTAGCTCAGCTGCAGGTGAAGAGGGCTAGAGGCCAAACCCGAGCCACCCTGTGCTTCAGGGTGAGCTGTGCACTAGGCTGGGCCAGTGGGGGAATGCTGCACTGGGCTTTTTGCTCAAGACTAAAGGACCAGTTGGCTGCTTCCAGAGGGCTCTGGCAATATAGGATCTTTTCAATATGTCAGTGGTTCATTTTTTTCCCATTTAGAGGCTGGATTTTTCTTGCCTGTGGGTTCTTTGGTGGGGGAAGGTTCTCCAGAAGTCGGAGGTAATTTTCACTGCTGCTGCAAGGCCTGAGGGCCTTGTTCATGGATTAGGCCTGTGAGGCCTCTTGCTTGGACTCTGGGTTGGGAGAACAGTGTGAAGTAGCACTGAATTGTGTGCTGACAGCTGAGACACAAGGGGGGCTCCCTGCACCCAGGAAGTTAGGTGGGAGCCAGGCTCTTCTACGATCACAGGGCTGTTGGAGATGCTGAATCTGGAGAAGCGAATGACCCTGTCCCCATCTTTCAGCCAGTGGATTTGTTTTAATAGGTGCCCATGGCAGAGAAAAACCCTCTCTCTGCACCCCAGGCAGGGTGGCAGGTTGGGGGCTGAGGCAGTGGCTCTCAAAATGCGAGCTCTTCAATAAGGTGGCTGAGCACTGTCAGGCGCAGCTCGGGGCACCCCAGGTCCTGGCCTGCTGGAGTCCCCAGGTGCCCGGCCCTCTCCTCTGGGAAACAGCCTCTTCCCAGCAGAGCTCAGCCACAGGGGGAGTGCTGGGGGCAGAGAGTGCCAAGCACTCATCCCACAGCAGCCACCCCCTTCCCCTGGTGCTGGCAGCTCTCAGGGCACCTTGGAGCTGTGCAGCCCAGCTCCCAGCACAGCTGCTTCCTTACGCTGCTCCGGGAGCAGTCCCCCTGCACACCCAGCCAGCAGCGTGCCAGTTCCCTTGAGAGCCAGAACAGCCACCCCGCTTGCCTTTCCAGCTTTGCTGCTGCTGCTAAAGCTCCTCTGCATTTTGCCCTTAGCACTAGCTCATGCCAGCCCATGGGCCTGCCCGCTTTACCAGATGCAGCCCAGCAAGGTAAGGACACACACTGCACAGCCTTTCCTTTTGTCCACCACATGGGGCCCCTCAGGCCCCATGTCTCAGGCCAGATGGCCCTGCCTGGTAATGCTTGTCTCACCCTAACCTCCGCTCTTATTCCTTCTGCTTCCTCACCACATCCTCTTACCCTGCTGCCCCTCTCTGCCCCATCCCCAGTCCCACTGCTCCATTCTTGCTTTCCAGCTCCTGCTCTGATAAGGGTGCTTGTTGCCCATGCTGTGCCATGGAGCAGGACCATGCTGCATGGTGGTGCCAGAGTGGTGGTTGCTATTGTCCATCCTGTGATGAAAGGTGGGAGGAGATGACTGGCCTGCTTATGTCCTAGGTGCCCTGAAGGCAACAGGCTCCTTCCATATGTCTGGCCCTAGAAAAGTGGGACAACCTGACCCACACCAGCCCCTCCAGGAGCCAGATCCATGTTCTGTCCATGCTGAGGATGCTCCACCTCCTCTTCCTCGGAGGAGCAGTCTGGTAGGTGATCAGCGGCCAGGGTCAGCTTAGTTCAGCTCCCGCATTTGCCCAGATTTATCACCTTTTGTCTTTGAACTGAGCTGGAGTCTGACCTAGTAAACTCTCTTCCCACCACTTCTCCCATGACTCCCCAGCATTGACAGGTCTTTACTAGGTGCTGGGAATGCTATGCACAGAAATGACTAGGTGCTCCTAATGAATGCTGGACCTATGGAGATTCCTGTTATTTACTACTAGCCAAAATCCCACAGGCTTTTCAGAGAAAAGACATGTGGATGATTTCAGGTTGCTGGCAAGTCAGGTGTGCTTTTGGACTTGGAGGAAGGTGTGATGTCCACATTGGCTTTGCCTCTCTGTGATCCAGGTGACACCCTTCTCCCTGCAAACGCCATGATGCAAAGCCCAATTGTAAGGGGGAGCTTGTTTGGGTTACCTGGTCTTGGGGTTGAGCTTAGCAGCACCCCCTATCTTCAAATAGAGCTGCTGCGAGGGAACCAGGGCCCACATAGTACAACCGCAAATGCTCCAGTCCTGGGGGAGAGGGACAGATGCCTCTAGAAGGATGTTGCAGCAGAGGGAGATCTCTTCTGGATCCCTGTCCCACTCAAATTCCCAGGAAGTGCCTGGGAAGCACTGCCTCTCTCTTCCCTTCACACAGTAAAGCTCCCTGGCCTTAGCCTTCCTATTCACTCATCCTTGCCAGGGGCTTTGGGATCAAGACACTGAAGCTATTTTAGTTTGTTTCTGATGAAGCTGACGGCAGAAGGGATTGAGCTTAATGATGTTCTCTCTCCTGCTTGCAGAACAGACTGCTGCTCCGCAGGGTCCGAGCTCTCTACGATTGCAAAGCTGACCGTGAAGATGAGCTGACTTTCTGCGCAGGCGAGATCATTGTGGTGTCTGAAAAGGAGGACAGCAACTGGTGGGTGAGTGAACCTGCATGTGCTGAATGGCTCTGGGATTTGCATCTGATTGTCTCCTCTTTCCATCTGTCTCTTGCCTCTGTCTCATATGTGCTGCGCTGATTGTTATCTCCTACTCTGCCTTCCATCTTCCATCTTTTTCTTGGCATGAACTCCTGGTTGTACCTGGGCAACCTGCTCCCTCTGTGGACACCACATCGCACCCTTTCCCTTTTTTGCAGTCTGGACAGATGCCACTATGTTTGCCTCCCACTGCTCATGGCCTGGCCATTCCCCTCGCCCATGGCAGCTTGCTTGCCCACCCCAGCCAGCCACCCTCTTCAGGGGCATTGGAGACCACTCACTTATTATCCATTTTTGGCTCTCTCCAAGGAAGGCAGGTCCTCAGCCCTGGCATTAACAGCAGGGGAGCAAGGAAACTTAAGGACCTTAAAACTGTCATATCCTCTGCTGCAAGTGACAGCTGGGCACCAGGTCTTCCTCAGTACTTGGTAGGCTGGTATCCCCAAAGCCAGACTTCACTGGCAGTCCCAGCCACTCCTGCAGGCTGTGACTGCCATGGTCCGGAGCACTGTTCAGCAAAACTAAAGACCAGAAGGACCTCACTGTGTTTCAAATTTCTTGCAAACCTGAGTTTTCATTCAGGAATGCTAGTGCAAGCCTGCTGACCAGGACTTTTGCTGGCAGCAGCACAGTTTCCCCAAGGCAAGGAGGAGGGTTAAAAATGGATGAAAATGCACCTTTCCTCTACATCCCCGGAAGATTTAAGCAGTAATCAGTAACTGTAGTTAGTGTGTTCCTGGTCATTCAAATACTTGCAAACAGCAATTACAGCCCTTTATCTCCTGCCCTGGATGAGTTGATTTGTCTCAGTAAATCAAAATAACTTTGGTTTTATTATTTTTCTTCTGACGTATTTTTTTTGTAATTAATGCAATTAGTTTTAGAAATAATAATTTAAAATTGCTGTAATTATTTTTAAAATTCTCAAGGGGGTTACAAACTACTCTGAATCTGCCTCTGACTCCCTGATCAAGTCTCAGCCTGTGGATGGCAAACGTGAGCCTCAGGCAAGAGCCTATATGGAAAGGAAATCTCCATCCTGAGTCCCATGCTGAGCCCAAGTGCAGAGATGAACAAGGTTTTCAGAAAGAGAAGCACATCTGAGGGTTTCACCACATGCTAACTGTCACCAGTAGCTGATCAACCTTATTTAAAAATTGTGCTCTATTTCTACCCCAAATGTATCCAAATTCTCCTCCCAGCCACCAAATCTGCTTCTGTATCAGCTGCTAGACAGAAGAGCCCTTTCTACCAGAAATTGATCTTAGCCAATGTTTACATGCCAATGATCAGATCTCCTCTTGAGTTTCTCTTCCGTAAAGTAAGTGGAAGTCTCTTTTTTCTCCTTCTGTAACATCAGTTTTCACAATTTGTATTTTTTCTATCTCTTTCCCAGCTTTCAAACAGCCTTTCTAAAGTGCAGATGACTCCTGCCAGGGGTGGTCTCAGTGCTGTGTGCAGGCGCAGCTTTGTTCCCTCTTCCTGCATGATATTTCTCTCTGCTCCTTCCTCCTTTTCGTCCAGCAGCCACAGCATCCTGCTGGGCATTCGTATTCAGTCCTGCCAGCTGCCGCTCCAGCTTACTTCTGGCTGCGGTGCTGAAGGGGCTGGCTTCGTAGGGCTGTCAGACCCACCTTGATGGGGACCTAACTCATGCGAGTTCAAGTGTTTGCCTGGATGTTCCTGCCCTGAGGCAGGGCTATTTGAGCAGCCAGATGCAGCTGTTTTGGTTTTTGGGCCAGTTTCACATACCTTTCAAACACTGCCATGTTCACTGCTCCTTTTCTTTCCTTTCTCCCACAGAAAGGGTGGATTGAAGGACAGCCTCATAGGCGAGGTGTCTTCCCAGCTTCGTTCGTTCATGTGCTCAATGAATAGGAACTGCGTCGAGTCAGGAAGAAAGATCTGATCAGCTGCATAAAACGCAACTCTCCCACATCCTGTCTGCAGAGGGCTCCCAGGGACAAGCAAGCTGGGAGCACCAGCTCACTCCAACCTGCCTCCTTCGTGTCTGCTGCTCCTGGCTCCTGGCATTGGATCTCCTCTCCATGGCCTGCCCGCAGTGCCAGGCTGTCACAGAGGATGCCCCCCTGGCCAGCAGTGCTCATGGGGGCTCAACACTCCACATAATGTCAATTTAAACGGTGCTTAGGGCCTTGGGGACTTGTCTACGTGTGTGATGTGGGCTGGCTGTTAGCAAACTCAGGATAGCCAACAGGAGAGGATGAAGCAACCTATGTGCTCCACAGCCATGTTCCAGGTCTCAGACCAGCCGTCACCACCACCTACGCCCATCCACGTCCCCATGCAGGACTCACTCAGCCCTCATGGGCTCTGCTGTCACTCAGGGGCTTCTGTCACCTGCCCCCATGTTTGGCTCCAAGGCAAAGAAACCCCTGGTTCCTGCTGTGTGTCCTGCAGCGCTTCTCTACTCTGATAGTACTAATGGAAATGATGGTACAACAGAGCAGAGCTGTGCCACTGCCGTGCAGCCGTGCTGTCCAAACTCCTGAGAAATACTCCTGAGGGGCAGCAGCTTCTGCTGAGACAGACTGTGTTAGGAGCTCCACTGCCCGGAAATGCAAGCGAGTCCTGTGGAGTCAGCACCACTCAGCATTTGTGCTGTCCTTAATTCCTCCCACCCAGGTTTGACCAATAGTTAGTGCTCCAGAAAATCTGCTCTGTGGCAGTTCAGGGAATTACTCCATCAGTACCTAGACTCAGAGGACTGCTGGAGAGGCTCCCTGGGCCACCACTAATAAATACTGGCTCTTCAGTGCTCTGTGCTTTGCAGGATTGTTCTAGTTTGTGTTTCCAGCCTCCTTTCTATTTGCCGCTCTCCTTCAGGCATCAGACCTCCTCTCAGACATTAGAGCGAAGAGCCCAAGAGGCCCAACCTCTCTTCGGGGTAAAACTACTCACACCAGGCAACTTCTCCCATCTTCAGAGGAACATTTTTATGTTGAATTTCCCAATTGGAGACCTGGGAACTTCATCATTTTTTGTTGCCTCCATAGGGCTGGACTACCTCCTTTTTTGCTCAGTGGCTTTTTCCCTGGGCAGGGCCACTCTCAGCTCTGTTAGAGACGGATGGGGGGATGGCAGCTCGGGCCAGGCAGGACATAGAGCGGGGGAGGACACAGTCTGGAGAGAAGTTGGATGCAATGCAGAGGTGCTCCCTCCTGTCTTTAGGTGGCTGCGTGCCATCTGGGGCCTGGTCGTGGGTGGGTCTTAGCAATGCACTGCAGAGACCATATGGCTCTGCCATTTTCCCTGGAGAACCCCTGTCCAGTCCCACTGGGAGGCAGCTCAAAACTCAAGGTCTGGAGAAGATCTGGGTCAAAAATTAAAATTGTGTTTTGGCTACGTTTGTCACACAGGTCTGTTTCCATAGAAAGTCAAGGGCCAAAGTGGACAAATTAATGCATTTTGGACTCAGGAGTGCTGGCCTTGTCCCATGGACTTTGTTGCAGTGCTTTAGGTCTAGGCTGCTTTCAGCTCCCAGGTGACACCATGGTCACTCTTCATGGAAAAAGGACACAGTGTCTCCCAGGGCTGTGTAGCTGTGGGACTCCTCTCTGCTGAGGTCTTGGGGTCAGAGCAAGCCCAAGCAAGAGAGAAGGTGCCATCAAGGATGGTCCAGGCTCTCTTCAGGATGGAGTGGTATTGGCCAGAGACACCTCAGCACCCCAAAACGTGAGGTCCAGGGCTTGGCTGGTGTTTGGCTGTACCTCACCTGCCCACAGCTGGCTGGGCACCAGCAGCACTGAGTGTCAGTACCTGCCGAGGTCCCAGGATGGCACCTGCCCCAAGCCCCGCTCCAGACCCTGCAGACACTGGGGAGGAGGAAAGGCATCTGGCTCTGAGGAGGAACAGCCGAGAAGCCCTGCTGGGCGGGGGAGCCGGGTCAGGCCCTGGCCGAGCCCAGAGGCGGTAGGAAATGCTAGGGGAGGGACAAGCAGCCCTGAGCTGACACGCCAGCACGCCTGGAGGCACAGATTTCCTCCTTGTCTCGGGGCAGCACTTCCTCTTCTTGGGGAGGCTGTTGCACATTTTGTCTAGTGACAGCGCATGGCTGCTGGGGAGGCTGCCGAGCCCTGTCCACGCGGCCTGGGAGCATCTCCATCGCCGTCCCTGCTCGGCGGCACGTCCTCCAAGAAGGTGAGGGCCACAGGGCAGGCTCTGGGGCTGGTCTGCTCTGGACGGGGGCCACAGCGCCCTCGGGGCCTGTTTCGCAGCTGAGGGAGGCTGGGGAGCTCCTGGCAGTGACTCCCGGGGCAGCTGAGCAGAGCGGGGCTGGGGCCCAGGTCTCAGGCGGCTGGATGCACCCCAGTGCCTCTGCGGCGGCCACATGGCTGCAGCAGGGGTGGCTCAGGGAGCTGCAGCCCATGGCCACAGTGCTCCTGACCCAAGGGCACCTTTGGGTGCACAGTTTGGGCAGGTGCTTCAGCCACTGTGGGGAAGCCAGTGGCTCCTCCTCGGAGCGGCGTGGGTTCGGTGGGCACGGGCGGCAGCGGTCGTCCCCTTGGATCCGCCAGCCGTGAGCTGGGGCTGGGGCCGGGGCTGGGCTGCCATCTCGGTGGTGCGGGCAGAGAGCAGAGGGTGAGCCGGGCATCTGCCCTGGCGCCCCATCCCGCTCCGGGGCTGTGTCGGTCCAGGGCCGCAGGTGGGAGACCGGGCAGTGCGTTTGCTTCCTATTGCCGGTCCGTTCGCCTCCAGAGCCTGCTGTGAGCCGCCACCTCGCCCTGGTTTCAGGCAACTGGAAAAAGCTTCATGCAATATTCACTGCGCTGCCCTCACCCCCGGCTCTCGGCTTAAGGGAGCTCCCGGCGCTGGCTGAGCAGCCGCCAGCTGGCTCGTCCCCTCTCCACGGGCTGCAGGTTTCACAGCCTCGGCGGCTCTGTAAGTGCCCGAACCAGCCCTCTCCCCTCGCCCGGGGGATCACCGGCTCCTCGCCTGACGCATGCTTTTTGCCTCCATTACGGCAAACGCTTGCGGTTGCTGGTCGAGGGTGAGCAATTAAATCAGAGATCGGTGGCCACGAGCAAGAAAAGCATCGGGGAGCTTCTGGGTCCTGCTTTCCCCCTTCGTGCCAGGCCTGGGGGTTTAGAGCTGGCCTGCTCCTGCCTTGCCAGCAAAGCTCTTCCTGTGTGAGCACAGACCTGCTGCAATTGCGTATCTGGTGTGCTGATGGTGGCTTTTTTTTCCCCCCCCCCCCCGACTTCAACAAGAAGCGACATAGTCAGTTTTGAAAGGGTAGGTTTGCCCAGGGAGGGTGTAACGGTCCCCCCCAGCTGGGACCATTCAAACTGCTCCCACCTCCTTTGCTGACTCTGCTCTTCACTCCAGCACTGTCTCCGCTTGGACCCCGAGGAGTGGCGGCTTTGGCGTTAGCGTGTGCATCTTCTGGGCCAGCTTTGAGGCCAGCTGGTTGGAGACCACAGCGAGCAGGTACGTCAGTGCTGCAGAAGGTGCAGAAAATGTTTAAAGTAGAGAAATGAACCTGATGCTTATCTGTGGGGCCCAGCATCTGGTCTGCTTTGGCCTCATGGTCTGAGGTGGGTTCAGCTTTGTCTCCAGTTCTGTGTGGGTCCTGAGAGGAACGGAGGGGATGGGGGAGGCTGTGGGAAAGACCAAGCACTCCTATGGACAGGGTCTATTTTCTATCCTTCAGCTTTGCAAATGGCAGGCTGAGCACTTCATAAGCTCTGGGAAGCCAAGACAACCCTTTTCCCTCTGACTTTAGGTGCATGTGTGTGTGTGTTGGGGGCCGGATGGAAGAGGGGAAGGGCAATATTTCACTCTGGCAACAATTAATTGTCTGTTAAGCTGCAAAACTCCAGGACTAGCGGGGAGTGCATGTGCCACGGGATGCTGCGGAGCCGTGAGGTGCTCCAGGCGCGGAGGCCTGGCTGCTGTGCTCCAGCAGCGCTACGCGACCCTGGTGTGCACGCAGCGGCGGCAGCGTGGTGTGGCATCGGGCCGAGAGAGCGGGGTGGGCGTCAGGCTGGTTCGCTGTTTTGTGGCTGCTGTTACAGAGAGAGGGTTCAGCTTGTTCAAGGATGACGCAAAGAAGCTTAACAGCTGGTTTGCATAATTTTTTGTTTTCGATGTGCAGATCTTAAAAGTTTTGCAGTCAGAGAGTGGCTCATTGTACAGCAAGTATTGCCAACTGGCCGTATCCTGCCCTAAGTGACTTTGACAGTGTCAGCAGTAGACCAGGGACTCGCAGGGGCCCAATGAGCCTGGTGGGGCTGCCTTCACTGGCTCACGTTTTTCCATACCTGCAGAGCGCGTCTGGGGTGCTCAGGGCTGACATCCTCCGCAGGGATTTCCTGCAAAAGCCAGCCTCGAAAATGGCTCTGGGGATCTGTTTTGGTTTTCCTGGTGTTTTAATGACCAGAATAATAAAGCCATTGAATGGTTTTAAAAGGAAAACCTCACCAGGATATTTCAGTTGCTCGCCAGTCAGGGGAGCAGTGGGGGCCAGAGTTGGGTTTTTTTTTTTTTTTGTGTGTGTGTGTGTGTGTGTGTGTGTGTGTGTGTGTGTGTGTTTATCAGTATCTTTTGAGGGTGGGAGAATGGGACAGGAGCTTGGGGCTGTCACAGACCCACATCCTAGCTGGGTCCCAGGAGGCCAGGCAGGGATGAAGGGAGGGAGGGAGGGAGGGGGCCTGCTCCTGCCTGCAGTGCCACTGCGGCGGTGCTCTGATATGTCTTGCTGCAGGTGGGATGCTGTGCCAGAAGCGTGTTTGGGCGCTCGTGGCCTTGTCCCTTGTGCTCTTTCTATGGCAGTATTTCCGAGCCCCCATGGCCAGCACTGGCCACTTCTTCTGGTTGCCATCTCTCCCGGATGCCCGCCTCGAGCCCCCGGTCACTGCCCACTGCACCATCAGCGTCAACAGCTCAGCCTGGTTCAACGCCCGCTACGACGCGGCCGTGGGGCCCCTGCTGACGGTGCAAGCCCAGGACCTCTCCTCCGACGTTATTCGGTGGTGGCTGGTGAGTGGGAGCGTTGTCGAGCACTCGGGGCTCTTCCCAGGCTCCCGAAATCTGTTTGCAGCAGGGCAGGCCCAGGGCCAAGGCGAAGTCGGAAGCCCACGTGTGCGGGGGGCAGGCGGGTGCAGAGCCCCCAGGCAGGGTCCGGGGGCTGCCCTGTCTCTCCGGGCTGAGGGGCAGCGGCAGCCAGGGCCGGCAGGAGAGGAGCTGCGGCCCAAGCGTCAGGGACAGAGAGGGGCAGCCACCAGGACATGGCTCCGCTGGCTCTGTCAGCCCTGCTCGCCAGCTCGCGCCACCCCCACGGCCGCGCTCAGCTCCAGGCAGAGCCCCGGCAGCCTGGGGGTCCCCGCGCCTCGTCACGCAGGCGCTGCGGGGGCAGCAAGTCACAGCCAGCTGCAGTCTCAGGCCCCAGCGCTCCCTCCACGCGGGCATGTCCCCACTCCCCAAACGTGCCCGCTTGGCCGCCACGCGCTCCCCCAGCCCGGCTGGCTCTGGCTGCTGGTGCAGCTTGGTGGGGAAGGAAGCTCCTTGCCGGCAAAGAAGCGGGGTGCAGAGACACAGGGAGCTGAGCAGGTACCAGGGATGCGGAGTGCAGCCTCCCAGCCCGGCGTCATCTCCATCCATCTCCCCTCTAAAAGCTGAGCCAGCTTTGACATTAGGTCAGAGGCTTTGAGCAAGGACTCCTCTGCACAAATTTTGGGTGTTTCTGTGCCCCTCTCCCTGCCCTGGGCTGTACTACCCTCACCATGAAACTCTTTTCCTGATATCCAAGAGGGCTTTTCATCTTTGTGACTTCTGCCCGTCGTTGCTTGTGCTTTCGCTGGGCACCTCTGGGAAGGGTCGGGCTCCGTCCGTGCTCCCCTAGGAGCCCCGCGGGGGTGATGCCGACCTGTCTCTGCCCTTGTCGCACTAGAAGCTGCAGGGATCCCAGGGCGGAGCCCAGCTCCAGGCGACAATCCAGCGCCTCTTCGCCGTTCTCCCGTCCCCAACCAGCAGCACGTGGGCTGCAGCCCAGTGCAGGACTTGCGCTGTGGTGGGAAATTCGGGGCGGCTGAAAGGAGCCCGCCACGGGCCACAGATTGACTCCCACGACTGGGTGCTGAGGTGAGTGTACTCCTTCCCTTGCTTGCTAGCCAGGGCAGACCAGTGTTCCTGCCTGGCAAGACCAGCACCCCAGGACCCAAATGGTCCCACATGGTGTGCGGCTTCATTTTGGGACTCCCCTTGGCCCCTTCCCCTAGGATGAACAGAGCAAAGATAGCAGGCTTCGAGGTGGATGTCGGCGTGAAAACAACCCATCACTTCATGTACCCAGAAAGCGCAGTGAACCTCTGGCCTGGTGTCCACCTCGTCCTTGTCCCCTTTAAGCCACTGGACCTGAAGTGGGTGGCCAGCGCCTTTTCCACAGGAGAACTCACGCAGTGCGTAGCATCCCGCCGTCACGTGTGGCCTGGGTCTTTCAGGGGAATGTGGGGGGCATGTTGCTCATGACAGAAAGACTGGGGCATAATGCGAGGTGGCCCATTCACCTTGGGGAACCTGGCCCCTCTCTGGCTCTGCTCTTCTGGCTGGAGGAAGGGCTCAGAGCGCCCTGGGCACAGGTCTGGCATCTCCGTGCTGTGTTTTGGGGAAGCCCGTGCTAATCCTTCCCTGAAGGGCTCAGGCATCCCATGGCAGCGTGGTTGGGATGGAGGTTGTCCCAGCTGTGCGTGGCTGTGGGCTTGATGTGGGCCTTCCTAGATGGCTCCTTGGGGTGGCTGCCTCCCTGTGTGCTGGCAAGGAGCACGGAGGGAGTGCAGTGCAGGGCTGTGTCCTCCCTGAAATGGTGGCTGGAGCCTTTTAGGAGCTGGACCAGGTCATGGACACACTGTTGGGCAGGCCTGGCAGGCGGTGGGGTTGCCATATGCCCCGGCACTGGCCATCACAGCGATCCTCTAAAGACCATGTGCCTCTGAAGGAGAGGCCCCCATGGTAGCCGCTTTCCTCCTGAGATGGTGCATGTTGGCCTCCAGCTCACCGATGTCCTGTCACTTTTACAGCACATACACAAGAGTCAAACAGTTCATCAAAGCTGACCGAAACAAGGTAAGAGCTGGGAGGGCTTCCAGGGAGCACCCCTGCCCGCAGCCCCTGGTGAGGGCCTGGGCCAGCAGGGGTGGGCATCTGGCTGCCCCATGCGCTGGGGCTGTTGAGACAATGGGGAGGAAGGGCCTGGTGGTCATCAGCGAACTGGCATGGCTATAAGATGTGGCACAACCTGAAAGATTTTGCAAGGCAGGGCAGGAGCCCATTGCCCTCCCTTCCCGGCTGGCACAGGGGGAGGCAGGGGTCCTTCAGCCAGAGCCTGGGCTGATCCCTCAGGCAGGCAGCAGCAAGTGGGATGTGGAAGAGAGGGGCTGGGAAGGCTGATGTCCGCTCCAGCATTGCCCTGGTGGTGGCAGGGGTTGGCTGTCCTGTTTGTAGCGCTGTGGCAAACTGACTGCTGGGGCTGTGCTCTGCTCCCCTGCTCAGGTGCTGATCCTGAGCCCTGCTTTTCTCAAGTACATCCAAGACAACTGGACACAGCACCACGGGAAGTACCCCTCCACTGGCTTCACCGCCCTGCTCTTCGCCTTGCATGCCTGCCAGCAGGTGAGTGTGGCCAGCAGGCTCAGGCACAGCCCTGAAATGCAGTGGGAGCAGCTCAGCCCCAGCGCCTGGCATGGCTGCGTCACCATCACATGCGGCTCTGTGGCTTTGTGGGCTCTGCAAGGTGCTACGGGCTCAGCCTCGTGCTTTCTGCGGGCACAAAGCGCAGAGGGGACCTTGGGGTGTCACTGGTCCAGCTCTCTGCTTGCACCAGGGCTAACTTCAAGAGGAGTTGCTCAGGCTCTTGTGCAGCCAAATTTTGAAAATCCTGCAGGATAGAGAACCCTGCACCTCTCTGGACCCTCAGCCCAAGATGGCTGCACCACTCATGGGGAAGAGGTTGTCTTTTTGGCAACCTTTGCTGCCTCTCATCCTTTTGCAGCTGTCAGAAGGGCTTGGCTCCAGCTTCGCTGCAGCTTCTGCTTTGGTACTGTTTGTCGATAGCTTTCGGGTGCTCAAACCGGATGCCACATCCAGCCACAGCCTTCCCAGTGCCATGTGCGGGTCACAGCCCTCAACCTGCTGGCTATGCTTTTGCTGTGTAGGCCAGGATGTGGTCAGCCTTGTCGCAAAGGCACACTCAAGTCCTTTCCTGAAGTGGTGCTTCCCTGGCAGTCAGCCTCCAGCCCGCCCCAGTGCCAGGGTTGTTCTGGCCCAGCCTCAGGACCGTGCAGGCAGAAGGCTGTAGCTGTGCTACAAGAAGCCCCTGCGGCCATGGCCCTGCTCCTGTTGGTACCTATGTTACCCACAGCTGAATGTTGCTGTCTGGAGCAACAGTGCCGTGCAAAGGGAAACCCCCCGCATGCAGCATACGGCCTGCTGGCGCCACGTGCTGAGCTCTCTACCCCATGCCTCAGGCCGCGGCAGGAACTGGCCACCGCTAAAGGCTGTGAGTTGAGCTTTGTCCCATTTCCATGAGTGGGGCATCCTGCAGAAGGGCTAGGATGTTTCTCTGAGGAGCTGCTGCCCCTGCCTGCCTCACTCACCTTGTTCCCTCTGAAATCTGCATCCAACCCCCAGCTTCCTACTGACCAGCTGGGGACGTGAGCAACCCCATCACTAGTGGACACAGTCCCAGGCTCTTGTGCTTCATGCCAAGAGATGACTTCTCCCACTCTGGCCTCAGTAGACCAGAGGCTGCACAAAGATTTGGTAAAGGGCAGGCACTGGTCTGCGTGCTCTTAGGCCGATGGAGTGCCTGTTTAGCAATGGTTCTTGTTGATGTGTGTGCAGGTCTCTGTGTTTGGCTTTGGAGCAGACACCAAAGGGAACTGGCATCACTACTGGGAAGAAAACCGCTACTCTGGAGCCTTCCGCAGGACAAAGGTCCATGATGCTGATGTCGAATTCAGCCTCATCAAGAGACTGGCAGCTGAAGGCAGGATTTTTTTCTACGAATGACATATTTCCAAGAAACTGAAGCCAGGGTGTTAGCACAAGAACTGGCAGACACCTGCACCTGCTGACAGCTGCCTCAGCTCTTTAACTTGCTTCTCCCACCAGTGCTGCTGCATGTCAGTAGCCCTCGGCCCTACGCCAGGTTGTTCCTGCCACCCTCCAAGCCTGCCACTTCGGGGTTGGTTGAGCTGGTCCCAGCAGCTCGTTACTGCAGAAAGAGATGCGCATGAGCTGCGGCAGCAGCTTAGTTTCGCCTAGGAGACGTCTGCTGTAGGTCCTGCTTCTTCACCAAAGACGACACCAAGGGTGAGGAGCTGAGGCTAACCCCTTGCTTCTGGAGTCTTAAAATTGGATGAGTTACACCCCAGGCAGCCGTGAGCGTAACTGTGGACATGTTCAAGCAGATAGGAGAGTTATGCTAGGCCTGAGCTGGTTGTTGCTGCAGGGGGAAACGTGCACAGAAAGAAGAGCACAACCTCGGGGGCTCAGGCCCTGGGCTGGGTGGGAAGGACGGGGGGAGCCGACAGGCCTCCTGTGGCACAGAGGACGCTGCCTTTGGCTGGAAACAGGGTGGGCACAGCCAGGCGGGGATGCAGCTGGGTGGGAAGAAGAGCCGAGGGCCCTGCCTCTGCCTGCTGGGAGGCCGTGGGGGCAGGACAGCGCCTGCGAGCTGCTGCACGTGGCCTTCTGTGACCCACGTAGCAGATGACCGCTCTGAATCAGGCAAGACGAGGGCACGCTGGCAAAGCCCAAACTCAGGCTCTGCAGACTAGCCCACAGCTGTCTACATGGCAACATATGACTACTACTTCCCTTCATGGCATTTGCACAGATTTGTCTGTGCGATGGAGCCAAAGTTTCCACCCACTGGCGATGTTCGGGGAAGCTTCATGTTGGTTTGTCGGGCAGGTGGAGGGAGGGGCATCTTCCGTTCCTGTTTTTTTTTATAACTAGGGAAGTATTTTTAAATAATACTAAAGAACAGTAAGAAAGGAAAAATCAAGCATGCAAAAGTCAGATGATGGCAGAATTAAATACTGTTGAAAGGATCTTATGTTGAATAAACTTGGAAACTACGTGTGACTCCAACTCTTGGTAACATTCATTATATTCATTTTTTGAGCTCTTACTCTCACTGCTTGGAAAAGACAGTACAACTGATCTCAGCCCTGGCCTATACGAAAAGATTTCAGACCACGGAGCCCAAAAGGAGAATTTCTCCTCCCAAGCAAGGCAGGTTTACCTGATGGCTCTGCCATCCTTACAGGGACCAAGTAGCAGCTTTCTCTGGCGACGTCACTTTGAGGAGTCTGAGCACCTCTCCACACCTACCGCTTGTGAAAGGTGCTTTGCTGGTGCATCAGCTTGCGCTGGCTTCCTTTTGCCCACAGCCTGCATAATTCAAGAGCTTAAGCAGCCCAACCGGATTCTTTCAGAACAGCTGCAAAGAAAAGCAGCCGCTTTTCAGACGTGCTCTGGAACGACCCAGACTGCCGTGGTTCCCTCCTCTCCTTGGGATGGAATTACCACGGCAGTGGCTTATAGTTTCCTGCTTTACATTGCAAACGTGGACATCCTTGAACCAGACTGTGCTTCTCGCAGCTATGTCACATCAGCCACTTGGTCTTTCAGGCCACTTGGTTAAAATCACCAGATCTCTTTCTTACTTAAAAGCTCCCATCTTGTAAGAAAAATCCGTATTACTCCCTGTATGAACTATTAAATTTCATCTAATTTCTACCTCTCCAGGTAGAACCTTCACTTCTGCACTTTCTTCATTTCTGTATTTCTGAGTTTTCTGTTCCCCCTTTAAGGCTCTGTCAGCACTTTATATGGAAAACACTGGGTAAGATTAAACTGCCCTTTCTCCGCTCTGACAATTTCCTTTCCAAACAGCAGGCCCTTGTTTCCTTTTCATCCAGTTTCCCCACACAGCTTACAATTCCTGTGCTTACCCTTTCATCCCTCCTCTCTTTTCTCGAAGTGCTGAGGAGAGTTCAGAGCGATGTTCTCTAATGCTTTTCTAAGGTCTGACAAATAACTGGCTTCTCTTATCTAAGACAAGCAACTTGGTGGTAATCGCTTAACTGTGGGTTAAACCTTTACTACATTATTTCCATTATCTTCACACTCTTTTTTTATTCTTTAAAATTTAATTATAAAGCTGTATGCGCTGAGAGCTAGAGCTGTTCAGACCACTTTTTGCTCCTTATAATCAATATAGACACCATATGCTGTCTTTCCTCAAATCAGAGTAGTCATGATCAGGTGATGCATTTATTAAATACCCGTGTTCCAAATGTATTTTTTTTACAAACCCATTTTTTTCTGTATTCTAGGATGGAGATAAGTCAGTCTCCTTACCCACTCCTCAAATCACTTCTCTCACTGTTTGAAAAGTTACTATACTCACTGCTTTGAAGGTAAATTCAAATAATTAAGCAAATACTACTTTCAAATTAATCATATTTATTCTCAAAGTTTTAAAATAACTTTTCCTCTGCATCATTTGACCCTGTGCCTGTCTCTGCACTGTAAAGGCCAAATTGGTTCAATTGCTTGGACTAAGTTTAGAGTAAATACAAGACCCTCAGCTAAACCAGAGCTGAATTTTCAGTGCAATGAGTCTGTTTTGCCTCAAAATGAGGCAGGTATTCATGATTTTTTTTTTTACTCATTATTTTCCAGTTTCTCACGATTTAATGTCTTCTGCCAGCCTCGGCACCAAGCATTTTACTCACTTGTGTAGATCATTAAAAAGAAGAAAAAAAAGCCATCTTCAGCATCATGAAATCTACATACTTTGCCACATTACAGGAATTCTCTGATTCAATACCAATTTAGTACCAGGACTAATTCAAATAAATTAATTTAATTGTTCTTCTAAATCCTTTACCAAAACCCACAGAGGTTTAACTTTATTACAAAAGGTAAACAGAGGGGAAGTGAAAACCACAATCCAATTTAAAAATTAATTAAAAATGTCAAACAGTGTTTTTTTTTACTGAAACATCAACTTGCATCTTTCATAAAAAGAGCAGTCTGGAGCAGCCAGAGAACACTGCAATGCCCCGTGGTGTTGTAAGCACATCTTGTGTGCCAGCTCTCACCACATCGCTCAGCCCAGTCGAAAGGAAAGTATGAGGGATCCAGCACATTTTCACAGAGACCTGGCACACAGCGTGAGCGCATTCAGAAACATTTTTACACAAAAACACAAACACGAAAAGAAAAAAAGATAGATGGTGTTGCCAGAAAGTTTATTTCATGGCAACTTCAATCCGCTCCAGGTTTCATGACAATATAGTACCTTATTCCTGGAGACAAACACCATGCAGTATCTCCAGCAGCTCTTTTGGGAGGCAAATTTGATGAACATGGACGGACACAAAAGGGTTTATACAGTAGGGCCTGCACAGCCAGACAAGATGGCTAATGAATCGTTACAGCAGCAAGGTTCAAGCAGTTCCATCCACAAATTAATGCCAAACAAAGAATGATGAGACAGTCATGTAAGAGCGGTTGGGGCCATCTGGTAATTCCAAACCTCTTCTCTTGTGCATACACGAGATCACATGTATTTTGAAAAAATCTGTTTAGCTCTCCTTAGAGTTTTTTTGTGGAGTGATGTCATTGTTTATTTATGTTGTCTTCCCAAGTTCAATTTTCTTCTGGATGGCACGTGCAGAGTGGTAAATCAAGGAGTCAATGAATCCTGCAACTAAAAGGAGAAAACACATGGATCAATCCAGACATTCCCCAAAGAGAGAACAGCTCCAGGGAAAGAAAACCCAAACCCTTCTGTCAGTGGAAAAAGAGAAAACAGCTGCAGCTGCTCCAAGGAATAAAGGTCCTCATCTCACGAGGAAAGAAAAAAATCCAGTTTACAGGGGCAGACACAGCCATGCTTCTCCAGAAAAAGATTTCTCTTACAGTAGTAAAGATGAGCCAAGCCAAGTCACAGGTGCTTACTGATGAGTTAGAAGAATTTGGAGAGGAGGCCAAGGGGCACAGAAACATGCTCATTTCAGTTACCTTAAAAGTAAGCCAGTCTATGCAATAAAGGGCATATTGCCTTTATGGATGCCCTTTATGGCAGACTGCAGTGTGTACCAACCAAGGACACAAAACATAAAATAAAGTGATACCTTTAGTTCTTTATGCAGTATTTTCCCCCAAATCTCTCCAGTCAGGGCACTGAAAGAGTCTATTAATTCACTGCTTGCTTAGGACCAAGAAAAATCTCTGAATGGGTTTACTGCACCACAAAACTGCTACTCCAGACAACACTGCTTCCATCAAGACAGCTTTCACAGGACAAGCTCTTGCCTGCCTAGCTCCTCCTTTTTCACCTGAGGGAACACAGGGTGCCAGAAAGCAAAGACATTTTTAATGCCTTTATGAGGCTTCTGTTTCTCTTTTCTTTTATTCAGCACTTCTAACCTAGGGAACAACTAACTGGTTTCTTGAACCTAGACAAAGACAGACATTTTGATGCTGCTCAAACTCAAAGAGTAGCAGCTAAGAATTGATTCTTCTTTCCATCACTGAAGAATACATAATTTTTGGTCTTGCTATCTGGTCTTTCAGTTAACTCCCCAGATGACTGTCATTTGTGGTCGTTTTGCCTTGAAAATATTTCTACTTGTGGGATGAGTTTGATGCTGTAGCACAGAAACTGTTACACAGCTCATTTGATCTGTCCCCTAGAATACAAAAAGTCTAAACATGACATACAGCAGCAAACACTATGAACTACATCACTGCTTGAGGACACTTGCCTTTGTCATAAAAATAATTTTTGAAAGCCTTTCCCTGAGTCAAAAATCTAGAAATGAATACGATCGAATGTATCACAGACAGAAATCCTATTTAACAGTTCATCAGTATCAGGTTAATTGAGGGTTGTGGTTCCTCAGGTGATGGGAAAGCCTTGCTAATACAGGTATTACGTGATACTGACATAGGCATTATATATAGGTATTATGTGATAAACTAGCTGGACTTTTCCGCACTTCTTGGGTCCAGCAGGGTCTGCTACCTAGATCTCAAGGCCAGCCGTTCACAACCATGTGAGCGTCTCTGACCATGCTTCAGAGCACCCTGGGTTATTAGCCGGAGTGCAAGGCTGGACTAAGGCTGGGCTCTGCCACATGCATGGAGCTAAAAGTATGCTTATCAGCTATTGCAGAAGCCAGTGTTGGAGTGAAGTCCAGAGACTCTGCAGGAGCCAGTCTCCCCTTATAGGACCCAGGCTAATTGGGAGGGCTACATTTAGTCCCTGCAGAGCACTCAATGGAGCCTGTGTGTCCAAGAACACAGTTTGAGACCACTTAGCTGGCTCTGCCAATGGCAGCTTGGGTTCACGGATTTTTTTCAGCTTAGGTTCCACATGAAAGCAACTATCTGCTTGCAGACCCAAGCTGGCCAAGAAAATAGCACAGCTGCATTCATATGAATATGAAAAACTGCATTATTTGAAAACAAAATGTCTCGTAAAGCAAAAAGAAATACTATGATAGGTCTACTTTGGTTGTGTCTTGAAAGTCTGCAGTGCTAACAGCATTTTGATGCTTCTCCAATAGCTCTGCAGAACATGCCATACCCCCTCCTAAAGGTGGAAATCATCTTACACCAGAAAACAGGGCCTTATCACCAACCACGCAGGCTTAAGGAACAGTAAGATGGCAAATGATTGTGCTTTAGAGAGAAAAAAATGTTTAAAGGTGCAGTACCTGTAAATATGCCTCCAACGATAGCGCAAACTCCCGTAAGAAAGTGTGTAAAGGACCTAGAATGAGAAAAACAATTTGAACAACCAGCATGAGCTCAGATATCAAAAAGACAGATAAATAAGAATTGACTAATAAAACTAATTCATGATTATACAAATATTGATTATACTACATAAATACACCATATAAATATTAATAACTTACAGTTAATAATTTAAAAATTAAGTAACCCCTACCAGCAACGGGATGGAGTCCATATTTTTCCTATCTAGATTTTTAGTTAAGAACAGCACTGTATGCAGTGCACTCTAATAGGCTAAACTGCAACCTTGGGAGGACTGAATTTATAAAGCTGAAGGATGGGCTTTTCACTCCTAAGATTTTAGCCACTCCTGCTTAGACAGAATTCACAACAGGCTGGTATAAAGCAGAAACAAAATCTCCAAGCATTTGTTAATGCTAATACATTCCAAGGTGTTGAATTTAGCCCTGCCTCATTATGATCCTAAAAGATTTGACAGCCGCAGCCCATTCTGTTTCCCTGCAATCACAAGCCTGTGATTAACTGAGGACTCTGAAAGAAGAAACAGGTTCCACTCTGACTACAACATACAAAAAAGTTACAGGAAATGCAAAAAAAACATGCTGGGCGAGTGTGGGTGCCACTGTAGGTGCGGGTAAGATGTTCTCTGGACAGTGAAAAATATAAGAAATTGCGGTTTTATCAATTGGTCATATTGGTTATGCTAGGTAAACCAGGAGATACTAGTCTACCCATTAAGAGAATTCACAGGCTGTTTAGCTCTGGATATAGAGATACCTTCATAACTTTCTCCAAAATGTGGAATTTCAGACTCATGTCTTAGGCTTGCAAGACTTTTTGGAAAAGGAAAGAAAAGACTTGGGACACCTTTTCCTCTCATCAAAGGAGAGAACTTCCATACTTGTTTCTCAGGAGAACTGCACCATCAGAGCCAGTCCTCAGACTACCACAGGAGAAGCCTGCTAGAAGGTGTAGCAGTACAGTAGTAGAAAGAGATGGTTCTTATGATTTGCAAAAGGCTTTGAGGAAATTAGTCTAAACTACGACCCAGTATATCAGACTTCTGCTCACTGTACCAATTTACTTCTCCATCTTGATACTGAATTCAGATGCTTCAAGTAATATCAGAAAACCCCAAATCCACTTTAGGTGTTTACACTGAGAAGAACTGCATCTGGGAGTGCCCCTTCATCTCTGCTGACTGTGAAGGGGGCTTCAGGCATCTGCACTGTAGTGCTAAGTGAGGCTGGCATTTTAAGCTATGCAAAATGACAACATCAATATAGGGTGAATGAAAAAAATCCAAAGGTCTCTTACCTGTGTTTCTCGGTCAGCTTCACCATCATGGGGGAAAGCTCATAGAGCACAAATACGCCAGGCAGACCTTGGTCTCCTATTAGTCCATTGGCTATTTTCTCATGCCGTGTCACTGAAAACTGGTTTGTCCTCACTACCTAGTGGGAAACAAACACGACGAGCATAGCTTTGTGAACAAGGAAGAGGAAAGGCTACTGAAACGGGAGCTCAGTAGACCATCTCAAGGTCACCCTGTCCAATCATTTGTGTGAGACCTGAGTTTAATCACAGTCTTGAGGGCTGTAAGGAGCACCACCAATATGAGGTCTACTTTCACTACAGGGCCACATCTAGTCCAAAGAATGAACTCTGGATCACTCTCCAGGCTTGACTATCTTGGTCTCTGCTGGCCGACAACAGCACAAGCTGTTCTTCTTGACCTCGACCCCAACCTCCCTCAACAGCTGTAGAGCACCAGTCTGGAGGCCTCCTTGCAGCTTCCCCACGGCAGAGGTCTGCAATGCACCTTTCCCCAAGCACCTATCGAAGATAACTGATCACCCTGCAGTATTCTTCTGTGCCTTGTGATTCTTCTACATGTTGTTCATACCAGTCCTATTCTTAGAGCAAATAAATTGGGTTCATGCAAAATGAAATTATATTCTATCATCCCTAATAACTTATCTGTCAAAAATTAAATATTCTATTCAGTTTCTTTAACAAATTCCAGGTTTTGGGGTTCCAAGTACTGAATATATAAGACAGGACATGCAATAAGTTTGGCAGCACAGTGTGATCCACGGTTACCATAGTTACCGTAAGTATAAATGATCATGCTTTTTTTGAGTAATGGTCTGCATGGATTCCTCTCCCACTGACTAAAAAGCAATTCTTCTGACAGGAGAAGACCTTCGAAAAGTGAATGAAAAGTGAAGCAGCTCTACAATAGAATTAGAGATTTCACCTAGAGAAATGTAAGCCATGGTATACTGGGAGGTGGCTATAAGAACAGGGCTCCCATTAACTATTCTTTATACTTCAGGAATTTCAATTATCCACAGAAACTGCAGAGGGATCCTGAATCCAAGTACAAGGCACCCTGATATGGCCTGGAAGGTTCTATCAATACCACCTCATAGGAAGTAACTTCCATTAAACTTCCAGGAAAAAAGGGTAGGTCCAAAAAAGACAGCAGATTTGAGGAAAAGCGGTCCACATAAGGATTTATCACATGAAAACTGATTCTTGAAAATGGTTTCAATCTTTGAATGGAGAAATACAAGTTACATCTACCTTGCAAAAGGACACTGCTCCAGCAAGCCATTCTTGGCTTCCATGCCAAGAGGTATGAATTGCTCTGCTCACATTGCTCTAGAATAGCTTTGCTTGAGTATCTATATTGCATCCACTGTGGCCATGTGGCTCGTCAAACTTGTGACTCCTATACAGCCTCAGAGATAATTCAAAATTTGCTGGTGATTTTAATTTCAATGTGCCTAAAGCAACGTGAAGGTTGTGTTGACATGCAGTAGTATGTTGCTCTGATTGCAAAGGTATGCGTTGTATGCCTGAATATGGCATGAGTCTGGGTGAAGAGTCAGTCTATGGGCTCCCAGTATTGTGGATTTTGTACAGTGTTGCAAGACTGTGTAGGACATGGGAATTAAATCCTGCCATAGATACATCCATGTGTAAATCCGTCCCTGCACTGAATAAGCCCCAGAATCACACTGGGTTTCATCTCAGAGGAAACTGGTTTGTTCAGTAAGAGAACCTGGGCGTGAACCATCCATGCAGTGTAGGTGATATATAACGAAAACCTGGGAGCCAGCTACCGAGCTAAGCCATCTTGTGTGTGAATGTACTCAAGAGGTATTGGTGCATGTGGAACCTCTGTCTCTTCCTGTCAGGGTACCACACATCTGCGGTACCACTGGCATTGAAGTCAGCACAAGAGTAGAGCTGCTGCCTCTACTGGTGTTTTCTTTGCAATAGAAACAAATGATTTCTATCATTCTGCTGCCCTAGACAATCACACTTGATGGTTCTGTGAAAGGAGAGGGAGAAACGGAGAGGGAGAAACGGAGAAGTCCCCCATACCTCCTGAGAGCCCCTGCAGAATACTACCAACCAAAAAGAAAGTTTCATGATGGATGAAAGAAGTAACAGTTCTTCTGCTGTCTCGAGAGGTCTTAAGAACAGAGCAGTAGTTTGTCTCTGTTCTCAGGATCTTCATCTCACCCTGGTATTTTCTGGGTAACTTGTTCATCATATCTGTCCTGAAAGAAGGACATATTCTGAGAGGAGGCCTGAAATCTAGCTAGCCTCTTTTGGAGGCTAATGAAGAAGTTCTTAAATTGGAGACATGCTGATCTTGGGTCATTCTTCAAAGAACACTTTTAGGATCTCCTTGCTGTTTTGACTTCCCCTGAGCATGCATTATGAGGGATACAAACCTGAATATGAGGAAAACGGCATGGTAACTTTGAACTAGGTAGGATGGAGGCTGAAATATGCTTATCACTGTAACATACTCCAGATAATGTTACTCCATAGAAATTGTTATTCTTGCTAGGGAACCTTCACTTCTGCACTTTCTTCATTTCTGTATTTCTGAGTTTTCTGTTCCCCCTTTAAGGCTCTGTCAGCACTTTATATGGAAAACACTGGGTAAGATTAAACTGCCCTTTCTCCGCTCTGACAATTTCCTTTCCAAACAGCAGGCCCTTGTTTCCTTTTCATCCAGTTTCCCCACACAGCTTACAATTCCTGTGCTTACCCTTTCATCCTTCCTCTCTTTTCTCGAAGTGCTGAGGAGAGTTCAGAGCGATGTTCTCTAATGCTTTTCTGAGGTCTGACAAATAACTGGCTTCTCTTATCTAAGACAAGCAATTCGGTGGTAATCGCTTAACTGTGGGTTAACTGCTATGCCAAAATAAAAATAAAACCTAAAGAACATTATTAAGAACTGTGAAATGTTGACTATCCCTACTGAGTTACTACTTACACCTAAGAGTTGGAGATGAGAGAGTTGAAGCCACCTAATAAAGACATTTGTTTAGAATAAACAAATTTTAAAATATACAAAACAGAAAACAAGAAAGAAGTACTTTTTGCACAGAATCTTGCTGGGATCCCATCTTGTGCTGCTATAAAAAGAACCAAGTAACAGTTGAGGCCACTTCACCTCTTACAGCTAAGGCACCAGCAGCGAGTGACACAGGTATGACCAGAATAGATACTATTCTATAAGACATAACTTGATCTCATGTGTAAGTCAATGCATGTGCACAAAGAGAGGACACACGAATAACATGTAGATTTCTGATTTTCATAAAAACCCAAATCAATAGGGAAAAAAAAAAGTACTTACTTCACCGTCTACTTTCATATACACTGTGGGGACCACTTTGACAAAATACTGAAACATCATGGAAGCTACAGGCAAAGAGAGAGAGACACAATGAATAAACAACTGTATTAAATGGTAAAGAGCTGTAAAAGTTTAATTGACAGGATAGGTGGGCACACATTCTTTTTTCTTCAGAGAAATTTCTCAAGAAATATCTTCTTGCACCATAGCTACTAGAGTTGTTCAATGAGAATGAAGTTAATGTCTGACATTGGTTTTCCTTTTTTCCGAAGTGGACCTGGTTCCTTATCCAACCAGAAACGAAATGAGTAGCTCTTTCGCCTTGACTAAATGGAAGAATTTTTTTAAACCAGTTACCTTACTATAGTTTTACCAGTTCAACTTCTTTCCAGAAAATTCTTATTCTAACATAGGAACACCTTTCTATTTAACAGCATACCCGTAAGAAAAGATTCTCAATTCTAAATACGTATCCTATATCAACTTAATTAACACTATACTTATTTGTGTAGAAACACAGTGTTTATCACATGAGGAGATGAAGACGAAGGCTTGGACTGATGGGGAAAAAATAGGTGAACTCTTTCTGCTATCTGAGAACAGCCTGTTCCTTCAGCTCTCTTATTAATAAGGGAAGGTAGCAGTCACTTTGAAAAACTGTTTCTATGAAATTCCCACAGGAGAATATTATTCATCAATTTCTACTGAAGGAGGAATTCTCAAATGTAGCTAGTGTGCAATAAACATAAATTTGACCTACAATCTTTTACTTTTACTCTTTTTTCAGACTACATCTTCAGTCCTAATAATTCCTCAAGAATTTGCCAACCAGTTCTCCATGGCCCAATATGGAAAGCTTTAGCCTACAAAGAGAATTTTATCAGACAGCTGTGGGCTCTCTCTCAGAGAGTTTGTTACTCCACAAAAAGCCAAGAGCATCTTGACACTTCTTCATTTCTCTGTATTTTCTTTTAAGCACCATCTTTTAGTTTGGGTGTAACTATTAAAAGAGACATTGAAAAAATTTAGAAGAACATTATATACCCTGCCCCTTCCACATTCAGGTAGGATAACAATCCTACCACCATCTCAATGCAAATGACCTCTGTCTCCCAGCTTTATTATATAACAATAACACAAATGTCTGCAAAGACAAACTTTGCAGACTTCAGTGCATCTGAAAAAATAACAGATCTCTGCAGTGGCATATAAAGTGCCATGGTCAGTATCTTTCATAAAAAATGCACACAAGCAGGCTTGTATGAATAAACCAAGATTAAAGTTTAGGCAGCAGTAGCATGAGGAAAGAGATGTCTTTCCTCCTCAAGCAGGCAGATCAGAGCTATCTATAAAAGGTCTGTAATATTTCAACTTAACTGCAGCTGTTATTGATGGGTAGTGCAAGGCCACACAGACGCCATGGCTCTACAGCAAGTATCAGTTAGGCCCTTCTTCTCTATTCTGCATCTTTTGGTTATTTCTTACTACACAAGGTAGCTAGGTAGCACTCTCCCTGAACTAAACATGATGTAGATGTTCAGTAATGATGTGCTGTGCCTTCTGTTCTATCTCCACTAAAACAGAAAAGAGAAATTTTTCAGAAAGGTCAAGGAATCAAAACAAAAAACACAGACAGATTTGTCCCAGATGAATAAAGGGACCTGTTTCCGAAAGAGCACGTTGTGGAGGAGTCCAAGTTTTATGCAGTGCTGCCAGGGTTCTCACTACAGCCTGGGAACTTTGTTCCTGTTCTCTTGTAACACTTATTAATTACAAATACTTAAGAAGAGATTTCTCTCAGCTGGCTTTTACCTTGCTGTGCAGTAACATCTGTCCCATCCAGAGGGTTCACAATGCCTGGATAATCTCTTCCAAATGAGAGATGTTTGATATAGTGCGTCATATTGATCTGAAACAGAAATGCTAATAACTCAAACTGCACAGCATCCTGGGGGAAGGTAAGGGGCCTGAAGTTAATCATTTATATCTTTTTCTGACAGTAGCTCTAGAATAGAGCCAGGTTCTCCCTTAACTCTGCACTTCCTAATAGTAAACTGCAAAGCACCTGCTCTTCCTGTTATTCATGGGAGATTTCAAAACGTGGAATTTCTCCCTTTCCTGCTGGAAATCTCCAAGCTCCGGTGCTCTCCCCTCCCATCCACAGAGTAGGCTCCCCCACCTCCTCCGCTTTGCCACAGGAGCACCATTCTGTCCAACACCTCGGTGGTACAGGTATAGGTATCATCTGCCTTGCTCCCAGGGCAAGGTAAACTCAAAGAGATCCAGAAGCAGTTGTACAAACAGCATCCCTAGGAGACTGGGAAGCCCAGGTTCAGAACCAAGGTGGTGGCACTGCGGGGTCTCAGGAAGAGGGAAAGAGGCTTGCCAGGCAACATGATGTCCCAGAACATACTTCAGATCTCTGTGCAAAAGCAGGTCCCAGATTCTGCTCAGATTCATAAAGCTTAAAGCCAGCTGGGTTCAATATGCTAGGATCTCAACATGGCAATGTGAAGACAATCCAAAAGGAAAACAGACTGAGAAAATTGGACACTGTGTCTTGGAAACACTTACATTATCAAGTCCAAAGCTCTGGAGATCATGAACTGTAACAGAAAAGTAGTTTAATAATGTAGTTCAGACAACGATATCTAGCATATGTATTTATCTTATTTGAGCTTATGAGGGAGTTCCTTTTATTTCCATTGCTAAAATTGCAAGAAAATAACGGATTTCTCTCTTACTTGCAGTAGGGCACATGATAGATAAAACTGCTGTAATTCCCCTTCTCACATAGACTAGTCACTGCTAGAGCAAAGGAAAGTAACTTCAATTTAGAGTTATTTCAGATTAGACATTTCAGTCCTCACTGGAATATATTCTTAATGCAGGGGAAAGAGCAAGCTCGTGGAGGTGAGCAAGGATAATTTCACTAGTATCTCAGTCGCTAGCTGATATCTGTTTTAGTTTTTGCTTAGTTCCTTTAACTACTGTGAAACACTAGCACAACAGATCTAAACAAACAACCGAGCACAGCTTCTGCCTTAAACAGTATCACATGAAAGTGTCCAAAAGAAATCATCAGCATCGTAGCAACAGAGCACTCCTACAAGCCTTGTTACTGCTGCTCAGGGAACACACAGGGAAAAGAAAAGTCGTTGCAGAGACAGCCTGAGCAGGGTTTTTGCAAGTCAAAGACAGGGGATGAGGTTACTTTCACCAGTGCTACCCTTTGGGGGTATCGGCCTGCTCTCTCTCTGCATTTCCTGCAAATATATCAGTCTCTTGACGTTGGCAGCACTATGCACCCAGAAGAGACGTGGCAAAGATATAGACAACAGGAGGCAATTTTTTAAAGGAACTAGTATCTTGTTGGCTTCTTAAGTGATTTTATGCAAGGCCAGAAGCACCAGTCTCAGGATGGAAGTATAACTTACATCTAAATTGCAGCATCACTCCTACAGGTGTACCCAACATTATATAACCATCCTAAAGCAGCCGGTCTTTTAACAGGCTGTGGCACATTTTAACAGGTAGATTCATGTGCTCAGGAAGCCAGACCTCACCTTTCATCTTAGCAAAGAAAACCACAGTTTAGAAATTGTGGGCTATTAAGTTTATGAGCTGATGGAGTCAGGTCACCAAGTGCCGCTATATTATTAATGAAGATTAAGAATACTGCTCTCTTAAAAGGTTTTTGATATACAATCTAGCACAAGAAAGGCTGCAAGCTAAAGAACTGATTGAAACTAATCTCTCCTTTAAAACAAACATTTATTTAACATAAGTAAACCATACACTTTTTCTACTAACATCTTTCTATAAAATAACAGAAGCTTTATTTGTGTTTATGTAAAACTCACTAAAAAATAGAGATACATGCATGCAAAACACAGGTTGCACTGTTAGAACAGGAAATGCTAAGCCTGAACTATATATACTTTTCCTTCTCCTAAAGCTTTAATCTAGGGAAGCCACACTGCATTTTACCACTGAAATATTCAGCACTCAGAAACTAAGGCTGCAGTCAGTGGAATTAAGGCAGTGGTTCTGCATTACAGACACAGCATTACGTTAAGAGCTCAGAGCTGCATTGGCTTCAGGTGTTTCTGATTCTCCTTTTCCCGGTTCCTGTCTCTGAAAGAAGCGTGCAGACGTATTAGCAACACAAGCACAGCCATTTATGTGGCTGTGCTAGCAGTTGGATCAGAGAACCCATTTGTCTCATAAAACAAACAAACAAAACAAAAAAAATAACCTACCAAAAATCTGGAAATACACATGAAATCAGCAATGGTGGGAGGGAAAGGAAGGAAAGGAGAAGTGGCAATGAGATTATACCACACTGTTTTTGTTACTGGTTACTAGAAACACCCTGTTTAATGTTGCAATCAATAAAGTATTATGCACTTAAGTCAAGAGGTAAGTGGGTTAGCTATCAGTGAAGTGTTAAGATTCACTGCCTTTTGTACAGACACCAGTAAGCTAATTTTCAGCTAACAACAAAATCCTACAGAGATTCTAGCTAGAGATGATCTGCATTTAAACTGGACTACTAATGAAACGGTCTTTGTCCCCCGGTGTTTCTGTTGATGGCTCATTGCCATCCCACCACCTTCTCTGTGCTGAATCACATCCGAGAACATAACAGACTGAAATGTAAGCATTGCTTTCTTCGAAGCAATTTTTGCAGCCAGATCAGCTCCTAAATAAGGTTAATCACACAGTTGCCCAAGCGCTCGTGCTAGCACACTGCAGTGATGGATACAAGCAACTGGCCCAGAGCGAGGCAGGGATGCTTCACTCGGTGATTGTGCTGGTAGGAGCCGACACAAGGTTATGGTGTTTTTCAGTTTTAGTGCTTGAGCAGTCACATTCGTTAGCATGTGAAGTGGGAGCTGAGTGCTAGCGAGGTTGATGAATCTTTCAGTAGTAGCGGAGCATGAGAGAAAATCAAGAGAAGCACGTGAGAAAGACCAGTCATTAACTACCATGTTAAACTACATTTACCTTGTGTATGACCCACTTTAACAGTTGTAGCTATTTAACATATGTTTTCTTCATATTGCTCTGCTATAATGCTCCATATGTAAAATGCTGATTAATAAGTGTTTATAAAATACTTCTCAAATAAATGATTTACAACTCTGAAAAAGCAGGATCTATACATTCAATTTCTAAAACAGTTTTCCACCAGACGAAAGGTTTATCTATCTTTGATCACTAAGGCTTATGCTAAGGACATGTATATACAGTCTGGGTTGGAGATAAATATTTACCTAACCATAGTTTTCTTAACATAAAACAGTAGGCTATTTAGCCTACTTAGAAAAACAGCAAGGAAACAGAAGATCTTAAGCAACTATCAGCTAGGATCAGAGACCGTTATTTCTAAGGAAACAAACACATTCTTTCATTTCTGTAACTGCACCTAAGTGCTTAGCTAGGAAAAATACAGAAACATCTTAGGTTTGTCAAGGAGTCTATCCATTTTTATATAATCTAGTTTCTTACCAGTGTTTTAGTAACATAATTTTAAGAGCTGCTATCTGAAGAATTCTCCCCATCTTGTTTTTCTGACCTGAATAACCGCAAAGCTTCCTGGGTGACGTTAAAATCTATGCCTCTGTCCTTTAGCTGTAAAACAGGGCTAACAGCACTTCCCGCTACTGAGGATTCTGAAAATAAATACATTAAGGTTGCAAGAAACTCAAGACACAGCTACCTAAACATGTTGCTCCAAAGTGTGCTAGGACACCAAGTTTTAAACTGTGGATGAATTTTCTTGAGGAAAATATATTACAGGAGCACAGCAGTGGGAAGATGGTGAGAGTGGGATAAGGATGCGTTGACTGAGCAGGCAGCAACACCAAAAGCATTGCAGCTGGGGGAGGGAATGCCCAGAACAGAGAGCCTGAGCCCTCTACCAGATGTTACTGAGTTGAAACATCACATCTAACCTGTAAACACTGCGATTCTCTCACCCTTAAAAAAAATCCAAGTGACTTACAACCCCCCAGGAAACCTTCTACTGAGTATGCTGAAATTAGCAGGCTTGGTGCATGAATTCTCAGCAGAAATTCTCTAGCCTATTGTACAAATGAGATTAAATGAGATAATTATCCCATCTGACTTCAAAAGACAGAAGTCTCTCCAAATCGTTACCGTGTCCCCCTCCATTACATTATCTGCACAGAACAACTAATAATCCACCAACACATTATCTCCAACACTGACATACTAAAATCATTTAAGTCAAAGATTCTCAACCTTTTCCATCTGGTGACCTCATTTACCACATAAGAATGACCTGGGATGGTTCTCCTTTTAGCTTTCAGGAAAACTTCTCAAATCCCAGCCTAGATCAACAGCTCCTCCCAAAGGAGATTTACAGGCACAGCAAATAACAGCAATTAGATTAGTTCTGTAGTAAACAGTTTTGAAAAGGAAAGGATATAGCGACACTTACTCTCAACAGCGTGCACTGCAAAAATGAGCAGAGTAGGAGAGAAAAGAGAAATATTCAGATCCTTATAATGAAAAGCAGAGATTCAGATATAGCAGCATTTAAAACTCATACCAAAAAGGGGAAGAATAATTGCTTTGCTGGTGTTTTCTAGGCCACATATAAAGACTCCCTAGCTATCCAAAGAACTGATAAATGGACCAGCAATCATTGAAAGAGTAACTGAGAAACAAAAATGCAGGAATTAATCACTAAAAGAAAAAATACAGTGGCATGCCCATATATTTCAAGTAAGCTCTAAAGAAGCATGCCAGACAACACTGATATTTAGATCCCATTTATTTTAGTCCCTTAGGGTAGTGGAAAGGTTATTTTATGAGCAACCAAAGCTGTTCAGAACTGTAGCCAAGGTGTACACTCACAACATATTACCATTCAAAGCTGGATAACACATTTTTCTCTTAATCAGTCCTATGCTTCTTTCAACATACCTGATGCACAAATAAGGTGGCAAGTCATTCTGTTGCAAGATCCCAACAAAAGTGAATACCTGGAAGGCCTGGGGGCAGGTAAAATGCGTATTTGGACTGCATATCTCAAAGAATACTCATCATGGTTAAGTAAACGCCATTCTTTTGGTTTCAAAAGAGTGTTCACATGTGGTCACACCATGCATGACTAACTAATAACTTCCATAGCTTTATATCTGCTTGGAGATGGGCCTCTGAATCCTTCACCCAGCAACTCCCTATTCACTCTGCCAAATGCTACACCACTGGTGATGCTTCTACGATCGCATGTTTTTTGCTATGGAGAAAGTATGGAGAGCTTCCAGATAGCTGCTTGGCAGATATTTGGCATTCCCAACAACGGATACAACTTGAGCTCTGATGGACTGCAATCTGGTGGCAAACGGAAATGTCAGTTTTGTGATCTCCAAACCAGACTTGATACATCTGTAAACAGCTTGTCCATCTACATGGAAATGGGTGAGACCTTGAGTCTTATAGCACACACATAAGCAACCTCTGGAAGGAGTTTTCCTACCAGTGTAAAAAGAAAAGTCCTGAGAGTTACTGAGGATAAAACAACAATCTCAGCCTCCAGTATTCAGTCTGGCAATGAAATCAGTTAATTCTTTGGCAGACATTTCTTTGGAACAGAAATTAGAATGAGCTCACAAAAAAGGACCACTGTACAGACAATCAACCAGAGGATCTGGATCTCCCCCACTCTGAAATGAAGTCCTTGACAGATGGAGGATTTGACTCCAAGATTTATTTCCAAGAATGCTGATGGGCAGAGAAGAGTTCAGATGAAATACTGGTATCTGTAGAAGGCCTGTGCAATGGTAACAAAGCCATGAGTAGTAGGGCTCTGGGATAGAAACAGAGGAGGAGGCTGCAGGCTCTGCAGCAAAAAAATTAGCTTCACTTGCTCTTGGCAGTCAATCAGAAGATACCAAATGATCTAAAAAACAGTAACTGGTCTTCAGTCAAAGGCTGCATGCCCTTTTGCAATCCAGCATTCAAACCACCAGAAGCTACACAAAGTAAGAGAGGTTATTAGGGGTCATGCATAGGGTCCAAGAATGTCTTCAAACAGATTCTGGCTGTCAAACAAATCTCTATTAGAGAAGAGAATAAGCCCTCCCCTAATGCGTAGAACATTAATGAAGGTGTATCATCACCCAGTGAATTCATGCTCTTAGAGAGCTAAGAAAGCTTCGTGGATTCCCAGGCACAGCTCAATGACTCTGAGTAGGCAGCTCATTTTCCAAAAAATCATCATCTCAGAGATAAGACTGTTTTGAGTTTTTTTCTTCCACAATCATCACCACAAACGAGGAGGAAAAGAAGTCGCAATCACAAAAATAGCGTCTTCAGAGGTAACCTCAGTCCTCTAGCTGACTCTCTAGGGTGTGAGAGAACCGCCAAATTTGGATCACTGACTCTCTAGGGTGTGAGAGAACCGCCAAATTTGGATCACATTCAGAATTGCCTCATTCACAGAAATCATCACAGTCATTGAGAGTATACCTTTAGGACAGAGAACGTCCTGAATGTTGTCATCAGTGTCAACTTCTTTTTAAGGGAATTGAAGGAATCTAATGACACATTTTAAGATATCTTGAAAAGCTCTCTGGTTGTCAATAAAGCATGATGGGCATTGTCTTCCCTAGAAAATATTGATGATAGCACCTCAGCAACACAATGATACCAAGACAATCTAAAGAATGAATGAGAATCCTCAGCTTCCACCTGTCTAATCAGAGCACGGTTAGAAAAAATACAGCAGTGAAGAAGGAAGCAATGTGAGGATCATCTCCCTCCTGAGGAATCTATCACTAAGCATTTTCCAGCAGCCAGCACAGCTTGAGTAGGAGAATGCAACTACTGTACAGACAGGGGTGGAAATGGCAGCAGCTCTAGAACTACAGACCTCAGGAGGCTAAAAAGCCAGATCATTCAATCATTGCTCTTTACTCTGATATAGGAAGCATTATTTGAGGAAAGAGAGGAGCTGTGAGCAGTAATGAGCTTCTAGCCACAAATCTCTCTGATCCTGGCACTAATCAGGAATGCTACTGAACTCGGTTGCAGAGAGAACAGCTATGATATCCAGAATCAGAGACAGGCACAGGTCATTTTGGAGGCTGTCCTTACAAAATGCACAAGCAAAACAGATAACGTCTTCACCAAAATCTGCAGAATCCAGTGCAATTGGATCATAGATGAGCTGGCGAACAAGATGAGAACATTTGGAGGCAATATGACATGCAGGAGTGGGGGTCTTCTGTGATGTTGAAGATGCGGTGCCACAGTGTAGGTGGAAAGGGATCAGTTTTTGATGCCTCCAATAACCAGTGCTCAAAATCAGCATCACTGCTTGCTTCAAAATAAAATTCTTCAAATTTCAGCTCTGCTGTAGGAGCACAGTGTTTGAAGGAGAGACAGAGAACCTGCCCAAGAAGTAAAAGCAGTAGATATATGGACTAGCTAAAAGGTATTTAACTATTACAGATAGCACAAATGCACAAGGTTAGCCTCAGGAAGCCTACTGGAGAGAACACCTTCTATGACCTGAGATGAAGAACGAACAGGGACATATGCTAGAACATCTAATAACAATGAACACTGAAGATAAAATATGAGCAAAGTTTATGCTACAGAAATATCCCTAGCAATAAAGTAGCCAGCCGAGAAGAACTAAAATGTCTCCCTACTGATGAACCAAGCAGGAGGGAAAGCAGGGCAGAAGTCTGTCTTTTATAGATACCACAGGGGTTAAACTTTATCCATCTCTGAGGCTTCCGATTAGGTATACTGACAAAGTAAATGTACATAAGGATGGATAAGAACTGAAAACTGAATCAACCCTGCAGAGCCTGACTGTTCTTTCCAGGACAAAAAAACCCAGCTACTTCAATTTATGAACTACCATATGCTTCAGGACCTGGGGATTATGAGATACCAAAAGGAATGCAAAGTTGTATTTAATGACCATGGAGAATGGCTTTCAGGTAGGCTGGATATACTTGTATAAATATGGAACAAATGTCAAAAGAACATGAACACAAAGGTTACATACAAGCACAGAAAAACATCCATGCAAACAACAGTAAGTGAAACAAAATTCTCTCACCTGGATTTAATATTCATGCAGGCAGAAACAGAAGAAAATAAAAATGACAAAATAACTTTTTTCTTAAAAGTCGACAAAGACATTTTTTTTTAAACAGCTTTTGTTTTTCAGCATTTCCAGTGTTTCTAGTTCCTTCAGGCACATGAAAGCATTAGTTCAGGCAAATGATTTCTGGGGACAAAGTATGGGTATGTGAGAACACAAATACAGGCAAGGAGAGAGAACAGTGTATGAAAAAGGAAGTCAAAACAAGGAAGGAATCATCTCTGAAAAAGTAAAACTTCTTCCGGGCCCTTTTTATTAAAATAAAAGCACATAAAGATTGAGCTACACGCAAAGCTAACACAACTAAACAGGTATCAAACAGCACCTTATTCAGTGCTGGCCCTGCACGTGTGTTAACTCTATGTCTCATGTTACTTCTTATTCTATTTTCTGAATAAAGCAATTTCAACTTGCTTCTACCGAAGAGAGAAATTACAGTTTTGAAGATGATAATAGCAATGACATGACATAAACTGAAAAACTCAGACCAGAATTACATTTGTGACCATATTTACTAAGTGCTTCTGAATAGGACCCTTTGCTTTGTCATGAAGATGTCTGTGCAGGTTTCCATTCCTGGAGATCTATTAAAGAAGAGTTGTCCTCAGGGTAAGAAGAGAGTATCAGAACAAGAAACTGAAAAGCTGGTCTCCCAGCTTCGATACCTGAATAGCACCAAAAAAGAAAGCACAGACTCACATCTAACCATCAGTTGCACAGATGTGGTATAGCCACTCCAAAGTGAGGCAAGGAGAGTGGCACAATGAATGAACTTTCCATAGCATTGACATTCTTGTTAACCCCCTGTTTCCTACTGATTCAGATCAGTAGGGAATATAAGATAGTAGCAGAAATACTGTCAGTCATCACAGTTTTGTATCAAATAGGTCTAGCAAAATTATTATTTTACTGGATTGTTAATGTGGTTTATAACATCTTGGAATATTCAGACTTCTCTTAGGCATGCAGCTTTATCCTGCATGACAGTCTATTAAGCATATTAATAGGACTGAACATTAATGCAGATCTTATTAAATGGATTAAAAATCACATACACAGAAGTTCTAACAGTGGAATTATCATCAAAAAAGATATTTCCAGGGAAGCTCTCAGAGCTCTCTCCTCTGACCAACTAGTCAAAGTTTTTATAAGGTATTAACAGAAAATATAAAACCTGTAAATTATAAAAAAGGATTTTGAAGAAAGGTTATACTGAGGGTGAAAACACTCTCAGCTTCATATATAAAAAAACAGGCTCTGAGCTGCCCATTTCTCTCAAAGTGAGGATACAGTGGGACTCTGCTTGGTGCTGCCATGAAAGCCTTGCCCAGTAACAGGTTGAAAAAAAGAGGAATCAAATGCTGGAAATTACCAGGAAAGTAAGAGAAGAAAAGGGAGAACATCATCATACCACTGCCTGCAACATGAGTCTTGATCTTGATCCTGGGTGCAGTTTTGGCACCTCCGGAAATAGGAGAACTAGAAGAGCTTCAGAGAAAGGCAGCAAAGAAGCTCAGAGGCTGAAGGGCTTCCACAAAAGACCAGCTGAGTAGGCTGGGGCTCTTCAGCTGGGGAAAGACATGACCTATAGGGTGGTCCAGGAAAGGTCCCTGACATCCTGAGTGGCAGGGAGAGAGCGGGCAGGGATCATTCACTGTCTTTTCCAATAGAAGAACGAGGGCCATCAAATGAGGCTAGTGGCAGCCAGGCTGCAAGCAAGTGAGAGGAGGTGGCTTTTCTTACAGCAGAAAAGACCTGTTGAAATCCTTGCAAAAGGGTGTTGTAAATGCAAAAAGTTCATATGGGATCATGGCAAGATGGGAAAAGTGCCTGAAAGAGAGCCACAGAGGGCTCTCCATAGACTGTAACAGACTCAGGAAATCCCATAAGCTGAAAAAAGTTGCACATTAAGAATGGTATTAAGGACCTTTTTTTCTCGTTATTTAATATGAAAGAATTCCCACAAAGTAGAGGGTATGTCTACCCATATCTACCCATATCTCTCCTCCTACTCCTTTTCATTGCACTCAAAACCACCAATACTCATAACTCTGCCTCTGAAAAGTTTGCAGTAACTTTCTATTTTTCAGCTATACTTTCTCTCCGTAGCCCATATTTTTTCAGTTCAGTAGATCCAAGACTTCTAGGGCACATGCAATTAGGGAGCTATCCTGACCTTACCCACTCCTCTAGGGTACACACACCACAGAGTACTTTGCTCTCAGGACAGCCAGTTTGCATTCATGCCTATTACAGAGAAAAGATGTAACACTTCTCATTAACATATATACATGTTATGGAGCTGTAAATACTGGCTGTGGTAAGGCTGCTGTTGCCATGCTAGTTGCTAGTTTAAGGATAAAAAACAAGTTCTGCAGGATGAAGTGATTTTTTTGTTAGACTAGCTTACATTGTTGGAAAAAACAGACAAGATTTCTGCACAAAAGTGATTCCTTTCATCTGCAGAAACTGCGCTCAAAAGCTTACTTGTTTTTTTTTCAAATACATCAATTTAACAAAACATTCTCCCCATGATCTTTACCTCAGTGGTACAGGTTACACTACAGATAGTGACGGGAAGGGGAAATCAGGCTAAAATTAAAGTTCTTTGTGAAACCTTTATTACAAATTTCATGCTTCAAAAATTTGATCACAGGAACTGCAAATGGTTCATTAAATCACACAGATATTTCCAGTCAAGTTCCTGTTAAAGATATAAAGTATTAACTAACCACCACTACTCATCGGGGCACTTTGTATTTATACATATTTGAGAAAGCCCTTTACAACTTAAATTTGTTTTAAAAGTACTGAATTGCTTTAAAATTGTCCTGAGATATTCTCTAAAATATCTCTTCCAGAGAGATTCATATTCAGGTCCTGGACTGAACACCTTCGCTGACAATGTTTTACAGCAGAGCAGCAAAGTTTTACGGAACAAGTGAGACTATTTGTGGGCAGTCTCTCATTCTCTTCCAAGCTTCTCCAAACCCCTCTGGCAGCACCTTCAAAAAACACTTTCCTATTTGTTCATGATGGTTCTAAATTTCTACAACAAAACTTCAACAATGTTCTCCCCACTAAAGCAGTGCTGTTTTTATTATGGGTGGCGGTGCAGAGATAGTCAAAGGGAAAGCACAGATACGCTTTGAAGCTAAAAGGTTGCAATAAACAGAAAAAGAAAATACTTTACCATGTACATGAGACTGCTGAAAACTTTTTCCTGGTGCAAAGTGAAAATTTCCAGCTACCTGCAGGAGATAGTCATCTTTCATTAAAAAGTCTGAATCTATATAAATAAAGCAGCAATACCGGTGCTTGGGCTTAATATATATATATATTTTAAACAAGATATATACCAAGCAAATCACTTTCACAGATGACATTATCAGCAGACGATATACTTGTGAATCTTCCTTGCTCACCACATTTTGTGATAAATGGCTCCGTAATTGTTTGGTACCCAACATGGCACTCAAACCACAAAGTCTAGCTCAGTGAGCAAAAGATTTATACTCCAGAAATGAAGAATGTGGTCTCCAGGATGGGTACAAGAAGATGTAAAAAACCAAAGAGTTAGGTTAAGAAAAAACTGGCCTGACTTCTAGAGTGTACTTGGTTATGTAATCTGCATGTCCAGCTCTTCTGGGTTAGGTAACTCTCCACATGACAGGTTAGTTATACAGCTACTTGGTGTATCTAGCATCTAATTTTCATGCACCAGTTGCACAACACAGGCAAGCAAATGAATCCCCATCCTTGCACTCTCTCTGACCATTTTCAGCTTTGACAATCACCTCCAGTAGTCTTTCCTCTACTAGTTTTCTAAAGAAGGTAACATTTCACTCTGTTCAGCATGACTGCTGGCAAGTTGTTGATTACTGGTATCTCCAACGTCCCTCTTTTAAGACTAAAAAGGCAGGTGGGACAATTCGACATCAAAGAAGTGCCTCCTCCAGAAACCTGTACAACAGGACTTGCTAGATGGTAGGAAAAATTAAGCTTCTCTAGGCCTGTGCTTCCTATCAGTCCACGCAGTGAAACAGAGAATTTTCTGTTTCCACTGCTTTTCTTGACTCTCCTACTGCACCCCTTTGTGGACACAACTGCTTTTGGAGCCCAGGGGCACTTACATTACAGTACTGCGGACGCTTAAGGCTGGAAAAGGAAAGGAACACTCAGACTCTGCCTTTTCAAAGTCATCACTAGCACACAGCAGGTTTAAAGCAAAATCCATCTCTCACCTTGTTGACCTCTAGGAAACCATACACTTGGCAGCCCTCATTCTTCTGCTCTTGCATTTTCTGGCTAAAGCCTTCCCTCTTGCATTGCTCTATGGTATCCGGGTTCTTGAAGGCCCAGCCTCGTCGCCTGTACGCTTCTCTGACATCATCACAAGTATTACAACACCTGCAAAAGCACAAACACCATCTTACCATCTTTATCACTATAAAAAAAAAATGTTCCTGTTCAGGACATGAATCCTTGGTGGATTTTTAATCCACAAAGCAATAAAGCAAATATCAGCAATTGGACCTCGAAGGTTGGCCGAATGCTTCTGAAGGAGCTCAAGATTTTTGAGCTACTTCTCGAGATTTTGACACGAGGACACAAGCTATTTTAATACTGATCTTGAGTCTGAAAAGGGCTTTGTCTGTCCACACAGCCATGTCACTCCTTTACAAAGAAATTTCCTACAAAGATGCCATCAGTGTCCCACGGTTCTGAATAGATTATAATTTCTTGATGTGAACAAAGTGTCTGCCTGTATAAATTCCCACTCTTTTCAGTTTTTAGGCCAAGGCAGCCAAAACTGGAGGAAGGGCTAATGGGGAACTCTCTCCATTACTTTTCTACCTCTGGATAATATCTTCGCCATCGGAAAAAAATCACCGTTTTCTTTACTGGTTTCATGTTTTGTGGGATAGAAGAAAAAGCTGAAGGGTGGAATCACGAATCCCTCCAGGTGGAAAATCTCTAGGAAAGGGTGCAACCTGACAGATAGGACAAACAAAACTATTAAATAGACAATAATAGTGAATGACAGTCCAGAACCTATGGACCAAACATGGATCCATTCTTATAGCACCTTGCAAATGACTCCAGGACCCCAAATGACTCCAGTTGTTTGTGCGAGCAGTGGATGTCCAGCCTTTGTTCACCTAAGAATGCAAGATCTGCAGCAGAAGTGAAAAAGCAGGGCCATAGCCACATCTCATTCAAACAGTCCACTTAATGGTGAAATAAATTACACTATATTTCTCTCTGATATCAAGTAATTCCAGAAAAGATATAGTTTGCTGAGATCTCTGTGCTACCGAAAATGTAATGCAGTTTCACACGAGCCTAAATAAGGATGCACACAAACCAGATCACCTAACTCCGCACATTCCTAACAATCATGAGGGCAGCTCACCAATTATATCTTCAAAAGACACACCCGCAACCACAATAGTTTTCAGAATACTCTGAACACACATGCCCAGGATATAAGTCCATGGACCTTTGTAGAAATTCTAAAAGAAACACGCATGCAACATAATGGTATTAATTTGAGTGCTAAGAAGATATGCATATGCACAAAGAAAGGTATAAAGGTTACCGAATGTCCTCTGACTCGGCCCCATAACAGCTCTCACAACGATCAGCATCCAAAGAATTTGGATCAAACACTTTTTCTTCTTCTTTTCCCAGCTCTAAAACAAAATTGGATTCAAAGTGATGAGGCATGTCTAGAAACACTGTGGTGTACTTCTAATTTGTTTTGTTCCATGTCAGTGACTGTGCTACACATGAATGCAAAGATTCTGAATCCAAAGCTGTGCCCTACATCAAAGGCCCATTTGAAACAGCATATATAGAGCCTGCTAAGGTGAGAAGCAAGACCAAGCATCAGAGTGGTATCCATCATCTCAAGAATATCCACCATACAAAGAATTGGTTACCTGTAAGCCTTGCTGGAGCACTGGTCAGTACATTTCTCACATAAAGGCTTTGTTAAAACATTGTCTAAAATACATCTGATCAGTAAATTGTGACTGATACAGGACTCCTTAGGTAAACAAAATTTGAAATTGTTGTCAAATGCAGTCAAGACAACAGTGCATGATGCACAATCCTGTCCCAAGACGTGTAGGGAAGATGGCTGCACCAGGCTTAGAAGGGTTCAACATCAGCATGCTAAAAAAGGGGGGAGTGCTGTGTTCCTGCTGAGGTTCTTTATTTTGACTGCTGTATAAAAGGAAAGTCAGAAGCCACATAAGCATTGGCTTAAAGAATATCATTCTATGCCTTTCCACAGGTTATACACGTGCATCTGTTGGAACAAGCGTGTTACGGGCTGTGCTGTGCTGACTATACACAAAACTGAGTCTGTTTCTTTGCAAAGTAAGACTAGAGCTGGCATCTCTTGACTGGAATATTGATACCAAGTCCTCCAAGATTACAATGCTGATGACACATAAACACATATTAACTGCTCCACTAGAAAGCTCCAAGGAACTTTATCTTCTTAGAGACTTAATAATTCTGCCAATGTCTGTGCCCCAGGCATGTCGGACGCACCACCTCAGTACGGCTAGGGCATGGACTCACACACAGTCTTATGTTCTTGTGTGCAGAAGGCTGAATTTTGCCAGCAAAGAGACAGACTTGTAGCAGAGGAGATGAGGTCTGATGATGGATGAAACACACCAAAGGGCAGGAGATTCCTACAGAAAACTTGAACATGATTTGCTTTTACTAAGAACTAAAATAAATACTAAAAATCTGTAAATTTTGGAGTTAGGAATAAGCAAGCCAAGGAAGTCTGTGTCTTAATTTTTTTTTTTTTCAAAAATATTGAAAGAGCAAAGGTTTTCATAACAGAGGGCTCCCTCAGAACCAGGCTGTTTCACCTCAGGAATCCTGAAGGGACCATGTCCAGAGAAACTCTCTTGGATTATACAAGCCCTCTAAGGCACTTCTACGCTACCCTATATAAGCCCTGAAAAGATGGCTCCATGGATAAATAACTCCACAAAGGGGAATATGATATATGGTCAGATACTGCTGAGGGGATAATAAACAAGTGTCTGATAAAGTTTTGAGACTGAGAAGTTTAGAGCAGGTGGATGAAGTGAATATTAAGTATGTGTGTATTTCATATTAGCCACAGAAAAAGTTTTTAATGAAAAACTAGAATGTATGAAATACGTATGAAATCAATTATTAACCTTACCTCTTATTTCTTTAATCAAATAGTTTATTGTAGTTATGATCAAGCCAATATAAACTTTTAGGAAAATAAATACCCATTATAAGTTAAACAACTGTGTGGGACTTCTTTTCTAAAGCTTACAGCATTTAAAGTAATTGAAAGTGCAATTAAGGATTCATTATTTACACAGTGGGTATTGCTTTCCATCTTATACTTGTAATTACACTAAAAGGTACTCTCAGGAAGTATAGCTTCACAATTGTTACGCTTTGCCAAATTTGAACATCTTCTGAATTTGAACAAGAACATCTACCGTTGCACATCTACTGTTGCACAGTGTCTTTCAAGACATATTACCCAATTACAATCTCTTTTAACGTAGCTATTAGCTGTCAAATGAGTTGTTTCAAAGACAGCATCCAAAGGTAATACACACACATGCGATTTCTTGCTCTTAACATGGTCCTCAGTTTGCATGCATGTAAGACACATCAAACTGCAAAATTTTGTCTGTGGTTAAAAGGAATAAAGAAGTCAATCACTTATGATCATTCTACAGAAATGAATAAGAATATATCCAAGCATGGAATGCAACCTATCACAGGAATCATGAAATTTTGTAGTTATTGACTATTTTAGGAACAAAATAGTAGGAAAAGCATCCAGGTATTATTACTTAAACTTTGCATATATTTTGCTAAACTGAAGGTGACTATTATTATAGCTGCAATTTAAATAACTGACTGAATGGCAATGTTACTAAAAAAACCTGATAATCATACAGTTTAATGAAGACAGGTGGATTCTTCTGATCTAACTTACAACATGGGGTGTAAACATTTCCACCTGAACTAGTCATCTGTACTTTTTCCAGTCAGTAAAGAGGAAATTACTTGCTGCATGCAATGCATCTGACCTGTTTTAAAAATGCTCCCCCCCAGTTTTTTTTAGTAGGTAAAATGAGTTGCTTCTAGAAGTTCCTCTTCTCTGCATTGGTTATATAAAGAATCAGAGCAACAGGCCCAATGTAGTAAGCCAGATGGAGACTGGTAATACACGAAAGGCAGGAGGCAAAATGTTAACAGAGAATTAGATGCAGAAAAGCTGTTTTTGCCCCCGACATGTTTAGTTTGTAATGTCATAACCTCTGAATACAGAAAGGCTGCTAAGTGACACGATAACAGCACCACTTTCCCCACATTCACACGTTAACTGGAGAAATCATCATACCTAGGCATTGTGTAGTTCTTTGCTTAGCTTATCTTTTAAAGTTCAAAAACAGAAAAGCTGGATCTGAATGATACAAGTCATCAAATTCACTGTATGCTGATATACAGAACTATACTATCTCCCAGAAAAGGCAGTAAGGACCTCATGTTTTGGAAAGGAAAGTGAAAAATTAGGACAGTATCTTTGTTGGATTACAATATAGTTTTCCAGAATTGTTTCTGTTTTGCACCCAAGTACAAGGATGAATCACAGTATGTAAAAACGTAGGTAAGGAGTTTGTGCAGCCAAGGAATACTTATTACGACTTGTAACTGATGAGTTAACTGAATATTTATCAGACATGTACTTACACATATGAAATAGATAAAGGTGGAAGTATAGGCTTAAGCATTGAGTCTCTGGAGTTTTCCCTGCAGAGATGCTCTCTTTCCTCTAACCAGATTGCTTCATTTTGTCAGCCCATTGTAATGTAAAATGACCAAACTCAAGTTTTGACAGAAGAGCTGCATGGTTTCTAGTAATAAAGGATCGTTAACTTTGCTGTTTTACTCCTGAAGTGCATCTGTGACTTTTTGTCATAATTTCAGAGTGAGTAGGCAAAGATTTACCTTGCAAAAGCAGCAAGTGTAATAGGAGTTTGCCTGATCTGCCAGTTAAAAGATTTGGATGCTATAAACTCTTCTTTCAAGAGTTTATGGTATTTAAACACTCTTCAGCTGTCACTTCTTCCTGTGGAAGTCAAAACAGGCATACAGTGATGGAAAAAACACTAGAGTATCCATCCAAGAAAGGTGGAATAGTGTATTACCGTGTCTTTCAGCCTCTGGAGTCACACGATTGCCATCTTTATCCAAACGTTGTTTAAACAGATTGTGCTCTACATCCAATTGCTGTTCTCCTGCTACATCCATTGCATCAATGCTCAAATCTGAAACCAGCAAGCAAGCAAAGTGGTTTATAACAGCACATTTTTTACGCTCTGTGGCAGTCTGAGGAAGCATTCAAACAGCGCAAAAACAGAATCTTTTAGCAAGGGAGAGAAGAATGTGCCAAACTGGAAGATTATGCATGGTTTGGGCCAAGAGTCTTACAAGAAATAAAACACATGACACCTGCATCCTTAATGACCCCTCCAAATATGGGGGGTGGTTTGGCGTACAAGAAGGGCTGTTTCCAACGACCACAGAAATCGTTACCCTTAAGGGTAATATACTTAGGCAAAAAACAAACAAATGAAGGAACAAAAAACAAACAACCCCCCAAACCCCATAACCATTTGTACAAACACCAGTCCAGAAGTTAAGCTTGATGCTAGTTGAAAGCTGCCTTCCTACCTTTCTCCCCTCACCCCTTCAGCCTGCTTCAACATCAGCGCATTTCCTTGTAAACCCTTTTCACAAAGCAGATTCAGGTCTGTGGTCTTGGCCTGGTACCAAGCTACCTTAAGGCACTTGCTGGCTAAGTGCTCTCTTATAAAATGCATAGCTTCTCTGCAGAAAATAGAAGAGATTTCCAATCTCTCTGGCCTTCCCACTCCACTTTAAAAGTGAGTAAGGTAAAGAGCAGTAATATCTTGGGTGGTCAGAAGGAAGGCAGATTCACTACTTACAGAGACCAATACACTATCCTAAAAAATTACTACAACAGAAAAAGAGGCAGGGAAGATCAGTGGACTTGCAGGTAACGTGCAGAGCAGTAACACACGGTAAGACTTGCAACAGATATTTTAACAAAGTTTAAAAATATTAGATCTTCACTCACTTCATCCTGTAACTTTACTTTAGTAATTTAGTACTTTTAATTTAGATAAAAGGTATTATTCAGATTATTAACACTCATTCCAATTTTAAAAACTTTGGAAAATGGTTGTCACATGGCATTGGCATTACATTCAAAATCTAAGTACAAGAATCATGGAAAAGTTGTCCCTGGTCAAGTATCTTCCTAAGGAGACTCTGAAGTTCTTCAGCTACAATACAGTCAAATCTGGAGTCACAAGCAAAAACTGTGTCAGCTTTTTCAGTATCACTGAGCTTTTTGAAAAGTGCAACACCATACATACAAATAAATGGGTATATATGTTACCCTCGCTTACAATCTAGAAAAGTGATACTGTGAGACT